>NC_086330.1:229508015-229817830 GCF_032445375.1 Bacillus rossius redtenbacheri
CTTGCCCAGCTGGATTGAGTCAGGCGAGCGCCTCGGGCGTGACCCCAATAGACATAATGAAATTTAAAGGTACGGAACCCCGAAGGCTGGAACCCATAATTCAATTAAGGGAAAAGCCATTAGTACGAAATTACTAATTTCCCAACATGTAATAAGTGCGTCGTAGCCACTCCGGGCGAGTACACCATGCACGGAGCAGACAACAAACCTCATTAACAGTCACCGCAGCCACTGGCCTTAATTAAAATGCCCGTGACTATGATCAAGTCAGAATAGGAAAAACCCTCTAAAACAATTCGCAGTGGGACAATATGATAGTAAATTTACAGTCGCCAACTTGATGTCACAATTTAAATAATAAAATACATTAAAACCATTGTTAAGCCTTAAGCACCCAATTACCAGGTGCTACATTTTAATTGGGCACCTGGAACATGTTTTAACTGGTAATAGAGTAAATTCAATTAATATAAGTTTTTTGATGCCGATTCACAAAGAAGAGAAAGTTTTCTCTTCCTTGCGAGGCAGCCATGTTCGGCAGTCTCAAACCACTCCGCGCTGGGAACCAATGTGTGTCCGTGGGCAGCATTCAAGTTTGTTTCATTGTTTATTTTTATTCTGCACCACACCTTCAAATTTTAATCATTTTATTAATTCATCGCTGCCCACCCTGCACCCGTTAACTTTCGGCGCTGGCCGTCTCCAGCGAGCATCGACCCACGTACCGCGAGACTGCCGCGGTAACCATTGTCACGTAGTGTTGTGTTTTTTTTCCTTGTTAACTGTGTGACCGCTAGACGTCGCCAAGTGTTGGTGAGTGTTTTGTAGTGGGACTAAATTAAATGTATTCTCACCAACTCGTATACGATCATTTTCCGTAATCTCCCGTCCTCCACACAGCCGAGCGGCTTTCACAGTAAAGGGAGAACCCATTCAGGTTAGATTCAAGCCGTGTACCTGGCGGGGCACGCGGGGGCAGAGTACCCACGACCCAACATCAACGGCCTAGCAGCCCGCTAGCCTGGCGCCCCTCCGGACAACAAGAGCATCGCGATGCCCGTAGCGCCCGTCAGGTACCCCCCGGACCTTTCACAGAGGTCGGGTGACGGCAATAGCAAGTATAACTCTCAAGAATACTGGTGATATATTAGTCACTTTCCCCGTCCGTGTTTATATTAGATGTAGGCCACAATAACACCTGTTGGTAGAAGTTTTGCAGTCAGCAGGAACATAATGGACGATTTTTGCAAGATCTTCTAGCTTTTTCTTTTTGATAGGGACCTTACTGTCGTACGCACTGATAGAAGGGAAGGTAACCTCACCACCCTTGTACAGTTTAAAGTAGTCACTGAGAAGACCATCAATGAAGTCATGACAAGTGACATAACCCTTCAGTTTTTCAGTAAACGTTAAATGTTTGTATTTGCTTATTTGGAAGGTTTGTCTGCTTAGCAAATCTTTCGTAGTTTTCTTGAACAATACTTCCGACCATGCCTTGAAGTTAAGTATTTCCTGAGTTTGTACAGGCTTTAACTCAAAAGCAGGTAGTGTCAGCTTGGCTTTAAATATCAGTTTGTTATTTTGAATAAGTGAATAAATCCGGTCAAGACGGCGAACAACTTTTTTTATTACTGTAAAATCACAGTCGCAAGGAAGGAAACTGTGACCACGAGTAGGAAAATACATGTGCACACTTTGAAACCATCACATAGGGGCGAGGGGTGAGTTTTCCACAGGGGGAAGCTACTAATAGTGTAGGAACATCCGTCCCATTTAAAAAGTGCGCAGTCAGGGTGTCCTCTTCCGAGAAAAATTCAATTATAAGGGCAAATTGGTGCTATATGTAGTTTTAGTGCCTAAAAATATAATATAATGCCGTCACCCAGGTACTCGGTTCGAGATCCGGCGGGGTTCCTAGTGGGAAGGCTGTTTTATTATGTGAAACGTGTCCGGGAGGGCACCAGTCTAACTCGGTGGTTAACCACGAGATGAGTCGTTGGGTACGAATGCCCTGCGTGGCCCACTAGGAACGGCGGCGGTGGTCGTGATGTTAGGGACCCCTAATTACTGCTGCACTACTGGCCCTACACAGCATAGCACGCTGATCCCTAACTGGGTTGGGGAGGTTCCACAAATAACTTACACGAGTCAGTTATGCACTGGCGTATACACATCGCGCACAGAGTGTGCGGAGTGGACGTTTAATTAACGTTGGCAATTACACTTGCGGTTACAGTTACACTATTTCCCTATACAAAGTACACTATGATTACACTGGGCGCTCTGATGCGTCTTCCCTAAATTTAAGTCCTCATGCCAGTCGAGGTTGAGGGGGAGAGTTTGATTGGAGTCGGCCAATCACGTAATTTGCGAATGGCCCACCTGTGTGGACTGCGGCTCGCTATGAAATTAATTAAAGTCTTCAATTATATGTGGCCAGTGCCTGTGCACTTCGGCAGTTAACTGAAAGTCTGTTATTGCAGGAGTCGGCCCGTGCCGTATATTGCACTGCCCCGCGTAATGCGTTGTGCGGGGAGTGTAATGTTTACGCAGCTGGGATAGGCCCTACACCGTAAAAGGACCGGGTGCACATGGGGAGTTGATTAAAAAAAGGTTTTGGTGCGTGACTATATTTACCAGAATGAATTCAGTGTCGACTATGGTTGATGGCTCCCCGTGGGATGTACGTCCGTCCCTTCCATGAGTCGCTTGGTACTGGCGTCTGGCCCTGGCGCGAAGGGAGGGGTAAGCATCCTCTCGCGCCAAGGTTTCTAAAGTTCCGTTATTCGTAAAATATTATATTAATAACCAAATGTAAGTGGCTCTAAATTCACACATTAAAAATTAACAATTAGCATAATACATATATATATATGTTTTGTAAATTATATTTAGCAAGTTTATATGAAATAAGTTTGAATAATCTAAGTCACACTGGAGACTGTTCGTCACTTGATGACTGCTCCAGTGGCGAATGATACACGGAATTTTTGGGTGGTCTTAATTAAGTTACACACTATGTTATTGAAATTAGGCTGAAGGCCGCAAGGTTAGCACTCACAACTGTATTACTAAAAAACCACACGAGAGTGACCCGAGCACTCCTACGTCGCACTTCCCTTGCACGGGGTTGTTAATTAAAAGTGAAGTGATCATAAATGTGTGCTGAATTTACGATGTACGGGACTTGGGTTGTCTGGTCGATTAAGTCTTGGGCGTTGATTCTGCCTTTGCTCCGCGGCGCTCGCCTGACTCGGGTGGGCCATGGCCTGGGGCACGTTCCGTTAGTGGGGTCGGATACTGGCGGTTGCAGGTCGGGCTTTAGGGTGGCCTTTGGTCGAACAACGTCAAATGCCCCCCCCCCCCCCTAGAGAAGCCCGGACCTTGCCCTGCTAGTGACCCCGCCATGTGGCGGCACCCCTAGCTTTGGCAGCAGCTCCATCCATGTGTTGCTCGCGGTGGCTGCAGCTGGTAGACTCTGTGCTCCGGTCCCAGGTCGTCCCACGTCGAACACCCGGGTGCTGGCCGGGTGGCGTGGTCCTTCGGTGCCTTCTCCTGGTCATAGTCGGCCAGGTAACCTGGCGGGCGGCAGGTCCTCTGGGGTCGGCCGCTGGGTTCGTCTCCCGGGCTAGGGGGCCCGCTGTGGAACTCAGGTACCTGAGGCCGCATGTCCTATGGTGCTGGGCACTGGGCAAGCTGTGGTTGGTATGGCCTCCTCTCTCATTCCGGTATGCCGGTGGGGGGGGGGGGGGTTGGGATGGAGGTTTTCCCTGCCTCGTCGTCCGGCTCTGTCACCACAGGGGTGGTGTCGGCGTCGTCGTCTCCTGTCGATGCGCCTTGGGTGTGGGAGAGCTCAGTGATGGAGAGCAGCCAGTGGTTGTCTCCCTGTTACTCTGGTGGTGTCATGGGTTCCTCGGTGTCTGGAATGGAGGGCCACTCGATGAGGGAGCCCTGGGGCTCTCCCTGCGGTCCCTCTTCCAGGTCGTTTGGTGTCCCCCCAGGAGGAGTGTTTTCCTCTGGCTGATCGGGTACGTCGTCCGTGGGTGTGTCGACGGTGCTCCCTGGGGTTGTGGCCAGGATGTACATCTAGAGGTGTCGAGGGAGGAGCCGTTGTCAGTGAGGTCTTGACCTCACCTCATCTTCGGAGTCCGTCTCTGTGGGGTGTGACCCGGGTATCTCGTGGAGCGTGGCTCCTGTCCTGGTGGACGTGGTGTTGATGAACACCAGCGTGTGGGGTCGTCGTGTTTCCGGCTGTTGTGTGGGTGTCGGTTCCGATGGGTCGACCTTCCTGTGTGTCGTGTCGTCGTCTGGGGGTTATCTTCCTCCGCAATTCGCTCCTTAGGCAATGTGGTGAGCCGGATGTTGTCCCGGTGGACCTTTTTCAGAGCGCCGTCCTTTGGTGCGAACTAGATAGGTTGTCCTCCCCAGTCGCTGTCGTACTGTGTACGGGCCACTCCAGCGTGGGGCTAGACCCGCACAATAGTTGCGGGGTGCGGCTGAGAGTGGGTGCATTCGTGCGAATACTTGATCGCCGACTTGCACGGCAGGTGGTTGGTGGTTGGTGATTGGCGTTATTTTGGTGGTGTAATCTTCCTGTCGACGTTGTGCCCCGTCGTGGAGGGCGATCCATCGTTGGTCACACCCTTCTGTGGTTTCGTCAGGGTGTGGGGCGCCATGTGTGGCCCATTCGCCTGGCAATGGCAGGTTGTGTCCCTGGATCAATTCGGCGGGCGTGAGTCCTGTGGCGGCGTTACGGCGGCGTCGTACGCAGAAGAGCGTGTCCGCTACGTGTGCATCCCACTTTGAGTGGTCCGCCCAAAACCGGATGCGGAGCTGCGCCTTCAGCTCCTGGTTATGCCGTTCTGTCGGGTTCGCCCTTGGGTGGTAGGTGGGCATGGTATGGTGCTTAATCTGTTGGTCGTGGCACCACCCTTTCCAGTGGCGTCCCAGGAACTGGCTCGCGTTGACCGTCAGCACTGATTGGGGGTAGCCCCAGCGTGACAGGAACTCTCGGGTTAGTATCGCGATAATCGTGGGTATTCTCACATTGCCGCATGGATACGCTTCCGTCCACCGAGTGAATAATTCTGTCACAACGAGGAGGAAGCATTTTCCATGTGGTGAGCGGGGGTAGGGCCCCATCATGTCCAGGGCTTTTGTCTGGAAGGCAGTGGTGGGCTCCCAGGGTCGCTGTTACTCCTCGCCGTCATGTCGTCGTGCCTTCCTCGCCTGGCAGACCTCGCACGCCTGGACATACTAACGTACATCGTGCGTGATACCGGGCCAGTGGTAGTGTCGGCCAATCTCCCGTCATGTTTGGTCGGTCGCCGGGTGTCCGGCGAGGTCGTGGTCGTGGAAGAACCTGAGCGTCGCCTCGCGAGCCTCCCGTGGGACGTAGGTCTGCCAGTCTCCGTGTTCTCCCGGTGTTCGTGCCATAACCACGCCCTTTTGCATGCACCACGCTTTGTCCCCAGCGATCGCCTGTTGGCAGCGTCTGTCGGCGTCCAGTGACATCCCTTGGGCCCGGCTCACTCGGTGCTGTACGTCGGCCACGTTGTTGGGCGGGCCCTCGTCCCCGTCCAGGTCTGCCGTGATGCGCGTACACGCCGAGTCATGTCGTGCCCCGTCGTCTGCTGTGCCCGGTGGTAGTATGCCCTCACAGTCTTCGGTGTCCGTCAACTCTGCCTGCTTGTCAGGTTCCCGTGATAGCAAGTCAGGCAGCTGGTTTTCGGTGCCAGGGATATGTTCTACATCGAAGTCGAAAGACTGGAGGAACAGGGCCCACCGGATTAGTTTGCCCTTTCTCCCCTGCATCGTGTGCAGCCATGTGAGGCATCGATTGTCAGTACTCAGCGTAAAGCTCTTCTCCTCCAGGTGGGGCCGGTACCTCTTCATGGCCCAGACTACGGCTAGACACTCTTGCTCATTACTATGGTACCGGAGTTCAGCCGGCCCGAGCTTCGCGCTAGCATAGTCGACGACCTCCCTGTCGCCGTTCTGGCCCACGTGAAAGAGTACCGAGCCCACGCCACGTGCGCTGGTGTCCATTTGTAAGTAGAGGCGGCGCCCGGGGTATACTCGCGTGAGTATGTGGCAGCAGGTAAAGGCAGCTTTTATCCCGTCAAAGGCACATTGCGTGTGTTCGCTCCATCGGTACCGCGACTGAGGGGATAGTAGATCGGTTAGAGGGACTATTATCTGTGAAAATTCGGGTATGTAGCTCCTAAGCCAGTTCACGAGTCCAATGAACCGTTGCAATTGCTTGCATGTTCGTAGGGGTTCCGCCTCCGTGATCTTCCGCAAGTATCCAGGCTGAAGCTGGTTTCCTGCTGTGCTCACGAGGTGTCCCAAAAATTCCACTTCTTGGGTCCCAATGTGGCACTTCTGGGGTGCGACCGTTAGGTGGTGTGTGGCCAGGCGTTCTAATACTAGCGCAATGTGTCTTATGTTGTCTTCCCACATCTCGGAGAATACTATCACGTCATCCAGGTAAGCGATTGCGAATTGACCTAGGTTACCTTCTAACACCCGGGTCATCATCCCTTGAAAGGTGGCTGGGGCGCATTTTAACCCAAAAGGCATGGCGCGAAACTGGAATTTCCGTCCGTCAGGAATCGTAAATGCCATATTCTTCCTGTCCTCAGCTCGTATGGGTACTTGCCAGTAGCCGACCTTCAGGTCGAGCGTGTTGAAGACCCTAGCTCGACCGAATCTGGCCACGGCGTCCTCGATGCTGATTTGAGGTGGAGGGGCGCTGATCGTGATTGCATTTAACGGACGGAAGTCGACGCAAAAACACAATGAGCTGTCCTTCTTGGGGGCCAGAACCACGCATGCATTATAATGGCTGCTTGAAGGCTCAATGATCCCGTCCTTGAGCATGTCTGACACCTGTTCGCGGTTGGCTCGCTGTTTACGGAATCCGTAGAGTCTCGGGGACTCGTGCACGGGGTTGTCGTGTGTTGTCGGGATATGATGTTCTGTGACAGTGGTGCGCCTGCGGGGGTCTGTGACACTGAAGACGTCTCGCCTTTCTGCTAGTACGCGGTTTACAGCTGCCTGGTAATTGAGAGGGACATTGTGACACAACTACTCCAAGGTTAAGCTCTCCACCTGTGTTTCGGGGATGGCCCCGATAGCATACACCATGAGGCGTTCGCGGTTACCGATATGGACTCGCGTGGGTCTCATTTCTATCACAGCCGCCTGCTCTGCTAACCATGGCTGGCCTAGTACGATCTACTCGTGCAAGTTCTCAACGACAAGGGCAGTCACTGTGGTGGTGAAGTCCCGAAGGCTTACCTTGAGCTCTGCTTGTCCCACTGTCACTCCTGGTTGGGTGCTGGTTGCTAGTCTCAGCTCGGCCTGGTGTGGCTGCAGCATGCTGGGCGGCACCAGGTGGGGTGCCACGAAGACGTGGCTCGCGCCTGTGTCCACCAGGGCCGCCGCAGGGCGTCCTTTGACCTCTACCGGGAGGCGAAGTAGGCCGTCTCGAGTGCGGGTCAGCTGGTTCAGCTGGGGTGGCGTCTCCTCCGCGTGTTGCGCGATTTGGGTCATGGTGTTCGGAGGCATGGTGTTTAGCGCCATGCCCCCGGGGTTGTGTTTACCATGGGGGTGGGGGGTGTGTTTGTTTGCTGGCGAGTGGGGCAGTCATTGTGCCAATGACGTGTGCCGGTGGGGCAGCCTAGTTGGCACTGTAGTAGTTGAGGGTTACCTCGCTGTGGTGTCCTGTTGTACCATCCTGGTGTTGCTGCTTTGCGGTGATGTGGTGCGCCTTCGATGGCGCGGCGCCGCGCGGGTGGTGGGTACCCGCCTCTATCGGAGTTATGCCTGACGGGCTATCTTGGCTCTAGTGCGAAGCTGGTGTTTCTGCGTCCCGTGTTTGGTGTATTGCGGCACCATAGTCCTTGGAGGTTACGTTCAGTTTCCGTGACCTGTTGTATGTAGGCCTCTATGGACTCGGGTCGACAACACCGCATGAAGGGTTGCAGTTCATTTCGCATCAGGGCCGTCACTGTGGTGAGAGCAGCGATTGGTTCGGCGGTGGGTTCTACTCGCTTGAACAACTGGATCTTCTGAGCTACGAAATGTTCGGCAGGTTCGCCGTCGCGTTGGTGTTCGCTGAAGAATCGGGAGGTGTACTGGACTAGCACTTCGTCGGTGTCGAACCGGTTTCTGAGTGACATCGCGAATTCTTTTTCAGGGCATGCCGAACCGTCCCCAGAGGCCCCACCACTGGCGGGCCGTCCCCTTCAGCTGCTCGCTGACGCGTACCGACCACTCGTCTGCCGGTTTCCTGGACCGCGCTAGCCTCGCTTCGCAGTGTGTTAGGAACTCCTTCGGGTCCTCGTGCCCGAATCCGCTGAATTCTGGTAGCACTATCTTCCCTGAGTAGCAGGGGTTGGGGCTGTACGTGCCGGTGTGTGGTACGGCGAGTGACGATGGTTTGCATGCGTAAATAGCTTTCGGGTGGGTGTGTGTACCCATCTGGCACGTAGTTGGTAGCGTGTCTACCAATGTATCGCTGGTCGTTGTTTCCGCCAGTCGCTCGGTACTGGCGTCTGGCCCTGGCGCGATGGGAGGGGTCAGCATCCTCTCGCGCCAAGGTTTCTAAAGTTCTGTTATTCGTAAAATATTATATTAGTAACAAAATGTAAGTGGCTCTAAATTCACACATTTAAAATTAACAATTAACCTAATACATATGTATGTTTGGTAAATTATATTTAGCAAGTTTATATGAAATAAGTTTGAATAATCTGAGTCACACTGGAGACTGTTCGTAGCTTGATGACTGCTCCAGTGGCGAATGGGGTGTGGAGGGGTGCGGGTGGTGACGTCGGTGGTCCGCGTCACGTGCTGGGCCGGAATGTTTGATGGGAGGGGGGGTTGTTGGAGCCCCTTTGTTTCCTCGCCTCGTCGCCCCGGCCTGTCTGACCCTAATCCCTTTTCCTGCGCAAAATGGCCCTCCTGTGTACGCGTTGTGGCCGGAGAAAAAAATAGACAGATAGATGGCTAAAAAAAATGTTTTTCGGGAAAGTTTTCTGTGACGAACGTGAAGGAAATCTTGAATTTTCTGTCATTCGCCACGCAGTTATGAGCCATTAGGAAATGCAATACTCCACCGTAACATATTTCCGTATATGTGCGTAAATTTTCTTCTTCGTCCTGAAAACTGTATTCAATACAGCTGTAGTCTGGTTTCGCACTCAGGTACTCGGTTTCCGGGTTAAACGACGTCATCGTGTCCGAACGTCAACTGATTGATACAGCATGGTTTCCGAGCTATTTATACTAAAATTACAATTCGGGTGTGCCAATATTTAAAAAAAATTTATTCGCACTGCTGCGAGTGTCATTTCTGCATTAGCCGCGAGTTTGTGCAGGCACAGACACGTTCAAACTTGTCGTTTGGATGCTTGGCTTCGTACATTGAACAGAGTTTGCGCAGGGAAGGACAGCCATATTCATCCTGCAAATCTACGATTTTTGCTGCTCCGTCGTCACACAGTTCTCGTAGCCATTTCTTCTGTTTAGGTCCGGCAACGTATATTATACCACGCGGATTTTGCAGTAGTAAATCCTCGATAGTGTTTTTGACTTGATGGTACAGATTTTTACCTTCGTCCCACTCTAGTCCGTGATAATATTTACATAGCCATTCGTTCGACCGTTTACTTTATTTGTCTAGCTGCAGGTTCGAGTCCGGCCGTCGTGAGTGACGCCAATTTCCTTGAGCACGAATCCATTTTGGCTCTGGAACCCCTGCATGTTATAGTACATCCTGAAACCAACTGATGATGTAATGGTACATGCAGTCGTATTTATATCTAGTTCAATATTTTCACGAAACCTGAAAATGCATCGTAATTAATTACTCTGTCATGTAGGATTAGACAGTACGCCGTTGTGAGTGGCGGTACGTCATCTTTCGTGGAAATTTCCAATCGACAATCAATCATAGAACTGCGAATCGATTCGTCTTGTTTGCTCACGTCAAATACGATTAGCGGAGCCAATGATTTGTATGTGTCTGGACTCAGGATCGGGTGTGATTCTCGTCCGTGGTACGAAGATTGGAACTGCGTGTACATGTGATACGGCAAGAAAATACCACCATTTTCAAAATCAATGTTTATGTCCACGTACGGGTAACTTTCGCTGTTTAAAAATAATTTTACATTTTCCATAAAACAGTGGTCAAACACCGATCTGTCGGTCTTGAGGTTCATTTGTCTGTCTGTCTGCAAAGCTTATATTTTATATCTAGGTTTTTCTGTACTGCTCGACGTCTTGACGACCCAGTGATTGCGTCTATTCTGGGTCAGAATCGAGATTCCAGATCCTGAACGCAATTTCGACCGTCTTGTCCTTTTTGACGTAACTTAAAAGTCTGACTCTTTCTTTCGTACTGACGGTTATGTGCGGAACAAACCACTCGGTGCTCGTGACGGTGACTGCGACCGGCTGGGGGTCGTTTCCGGGTGCTCCCACGACAGCATTCAGGTGCAATGTCACTAGAATTAACACGAGTTCTTGGCGGGCTTGAATTAATATTTTCTTTTAATCCTCCGCGAAGCCGAGAAGCATCGAAAGCGGTATGCTAACTTCGAATTTTCCAGATTCGTAGATGGGAATTTTGAAATCGGGTTCCATTCCAAAACCTGCGATTTTGGTCGCGCTCAGGTCGTTCGGTGTTAGAGACAGGTAATTTTTCATCGTGGCGGTAATGCCCAAGTCCCACGATTCATCGATCGCAATATTATTCAATTCGAAAATAACTTGTTCGAATAAATGCAATATTCCGTTTCGTCCGAAATACGCAGTTGTGGGATGTGTTCCGTCCGCCTTTGTCAGCGTGCCTCTTACACGAATAAACGACTGGCAGGGTAGAGTATAAACGTCTTGTTTCTGTACCGGGATGCGTATTTCCCTACCGGGCATATACGGCCCTTGGAGGTAGGGTGCGTAGCAGTGATATTCAAATTTATTTACATCGTCGCTAAATTAAGCTTTTTCTGACACGCTTAAGTAATCTTCCATGCTTGTGAACTTTGTAGCCTAAACTGCGGAGATACTTAACGTTAAGAGGTGTTAACGCGCCGCGACCTCGCAACAGACTGGTCCTGGGTTCGTGTCGCTTATTTGATTTATAGGTCTTGAAAATCAGTCCCATCGCTTCAAATGTAAGCGTAGTGTAATTTCTTCGTTTCTAAAATTTACTAGTTTATCGTATTGATCGATAATGACTTCGTGTACTGTTTTGGCGAGCACAGGGGCATAAATGATACTTTGTGGTACTTCGACCAGTTTATATCCGGGCGGAACCGTTGGCGAAAACTCGTGTAGCATGTTGTTAAGTCTTCCGTTGAGGTACGTTCCACTTACCAAATTACAGTTTATGCGTATTACATTTGTCGACATGATATTTACAGGTCACGTGGAGATGTGCAAGGTTTTGGCTGCGTATATTTTCGGTTCGAATCCGAGCATGGTACCTATGGTCCCAGGTTTCGTAAAGTCGACATTTTCACTGCAGTAAAGTTCGCACTGTAGCGTGTTTGGATTATCTCGCAATTCGAAAATTGTGTTTGGAGTCAACGCTTGCTTAATGTAATTTGTAATATCGCTCAACTCGTATGCGCCGGTAGGTATGGCAACTTCCCGAGCTGATGTTCCATCAGTTTTCAAGAAGCACATTTTGCAGTTTTCTTCGTCAATGTTCGGTATGGCATTATACGTTTGAAATCTACGAGCCCGATGCTCCATTCTCCGTTCAAGTCCAGCGGCGGGTAGAATGTGGCTCGTAGCTGCGAGCTACGACCTGTCAATATGAGTGTTACGGACATGACTGATTGATTTTCGCTGCTGTACGCTTATTTTATATAAGAATAAATATACTTATATTTCGTACCTAATATTAGGTTAGAAATCTCAAGCACAAGTGTCTGCAATTTGTTTGTTTAGGTCTCTGTTCCGTTTCGTAATTGTAAAACATCGTAGTGGTCCGGCCGAGGTACTGTCGCAGTTCGGGCGGAGGTCTCAAATTACCGAAACTGTCGTAGTAAGTAGCTTTTTTTCCCGTCTTTACATAGGCCACCCAGTGCGTGCCGCGACCCGCCAACGTGTCTAAATTAATTATGGCGCATTCGTGCGTTTTTGGCTTGCTGGGCAAAGTCTCGCATAAACACGCCGCGGAAATTTGGTATTTTAAGTTTGCGTGCGTACTTTATTAAATCTACGTTGGTGAGCGGTCGTTTCGGCAGGGAACTTAGGATTTTCTCTTTACACGTTTCTTTTTCATGCCTCGGCCTGCCTTGTGCGGCCGTAAGTACAGTCCTGCGCCGTTTTTTTCCCGATGGCAATGGCTTCCATGTTGGCGTTGTGCCATTGTGCATCCTTTAAATGATTTTTCTGGTTCTTGCTAGTGTTGACTGCTCTGGCAATATTTGCTGCGGCTGCAGCGATTCCGCCGAGTGTTCCCAGGGCGGGTAGCAGCTGCGGTAAAAATCCGCCCTTCTTCTTGTTCTTTCGTGTCTTGCGCTTCTTGGTCTTGCGAATTCTGGGTTTACGAGCGCCCATTCCTAATTTCGTCTTTGCCTTCATGATTTTAGATACGCTCCACGCTGCAATTTTATCTCCTAGTCCCGCGTCCGGCGATTTGCTTATTTCCTCGGCTTCCTGTGCCAGTATCTGATCTGCTCTGTGCCTAGATTCCAGATCCTTGCTTAATGAATATGCGATATCGTGCTGCTTGCACTTTTCGTCCAGAGAATTAATTCCCACGTCACTGCGAGCTAACCTTTTCGCTAGTTTCGTGCCGGGGCCGCAGAATCTGTAGCCGGGAATGTGTAGCTCGAATGGTAGATTGTTTATCAGCGAGTTTACGAGTCCTGCGCCGATGTGTTGTTTGTTCCTGCCTCTTCGAGACATTACATGCAACTGACCTAAAATCAATAGATACGATTGCTCTTATAAAATTTTCGTCAGTACGATGGAGGTAGTCAAGCAAGATGTTTGTTTGCCCGTGTGCATTACGCAGGACGATGAAACTATCGGTCGTGAATCATGACATGGTATATTATTACCGTCTACCGTACGTTGCATCATAGCAGGACCGTCAAACTGCGGCAAGACGTGTGTTTTACTGAGTTTACTGGAGGAGCCAAACGGTCTTAGGTTCGAGAACGTTTACTTGTATTCCAAGTCGTTGCAACAGCCAAAGTACCAGCGCTTGGCCGCTGTTCTACGCTCGGTGGATGGTCTGGAGTATTTTCCGTTTAGCGATAATACCGATGTGGTGTCTACCGACGAAGCAAAGCCTAATTCCGTGTTTGTGTTCGATGATGTGGCTTGTGAGAAGCAAGGCATAATACAAGAGTACTTTTCCATGGGTAGACACGCCAAGGTAGACTGCGTATACCTGTGTCAGACGTACGGTAGAATACCCAAACATTTGCTGCGAGATAATGCGAATGTCATAGTTTTGTTTCGCATGGACGAACTTAATTTATGCCACGCTTACGACGATCACGTAAACACCGACATGTCGTTTCAGGAATTCAAAGACATGTGTTCCTTGTGTTGGAAAGACGAACACGGATTTCTAGCCATCGTAAAGGACTGGCCTCTATATAAGGGCAGGTACAGACAGGGTTTCGACCAGTTTATCATCAAACATGAATCATAGCATTTCCAAATTTGGATGTAGCAGTCGAGCTCCGCGTACCGAACTATGCACCGTGAAACATGATGCTGAAATACGTAAATACATTTCGCTACTTGGCCAAGAAATAAAACGAGCAAAAGACGAAATAATAGTGTACCTTGTAGCCATAGACCAGCGCGTGGAAGCTTCGGATTCTAGAATTCGCGACATGATCGAAGTTTCAAATGCACAAAGGCGTGATGACCTAAAGTCGCTTCTGTCAAAATTTAATTCACGTCTGGTGTCTAAAGGTGCTTCGAAATAAGAAAAAAATTTATGGATGTCAACATCGATTTGGCTAAGCAACTGCACGATGTCATCGAGGCCATACGAACAAAGTACTTGCTCGCCAAGCAACACAGATTAAGCGACGAGGTTCGAAGAGAGGAAAAATTAAAGCCCTTGAGTGCACGTCTGGATAGTTTCATAGCCAGGCGAGGGGACGTCGAAAACGAGAAACCGACTAAAATCGAAGTAAAAGAAGAGCCGTCAACTACGTCCACGGGCAAACGAAAGCGAAGTCCACAATTAACAGACGATTCCAACGTAACTTGTAGCGAAGACGAAGTTCGTGTCGGTCGAACTCTTAGGAAGAAACCTCGAAATAAAAAAAGTTTCGAAGTCGGTCCTCTCGCTAGCGACTACCTGGCCTCCTATGTGCCTCGAAACAGCGACGCGACGTATGGCGTGCATAAACGAGGTAGTAAATGGGACCTTGGTTCGAATGAAGTACATTTCGTGTCCGGCGATAATATTGAATGTGGAAAAGAGGTGATAAAACTTACTCGTGGATTATGCGAACTTTTGTTTCGTAAAAAACCACGGCGATATTCAGAGATGGATTTGCGAAAATATAGAAGATTGCTAGATGCTTCCAACGCC
The DNA here is from genome assembly GCF_032445375.1 of Bacillus rossius redtenbacheri. Lineage (NCBI taxonomy): Eukaryota > Metazoa > Arthropoda > Insecta > Phasmatodea > Bacillidae > Bacillus > Bacillus rossius. The sequence goes on from NC_086330.1 coordinate 229,522,606, forward strand.
ATTTACGCGAAAAATGACCCGAATACGGGTCGTTTCAAAGATTATGAACATGAGAAATATCCTTTGATAGCTAGTCTTTTCTTAGACATCGAAGGGGCCGGACTTTATAAACTCGACACTGGTAGAAAATTGGACTATGTATATTATGACGACCCCAATGAAATAGTTGATCGTCTTAGACTGCTGCAGGCATCTCAGAGCGTGGGAAATTATTCGCACACCAACGAAATCGCTTCCATACTTGAAGAATTACGGGAAGCGGGATATATTGAATAGTGATCATGTCAAAGTTTGCCATTTCGGGCGAGTTGCATAAACCCGCAAGATGTAATTATCCGCGTCGAAAAATAAAAATCAAAGGATTGGACGACAATTGGCAGTCTGACCTGGTCGAGCTGATTGAGTATTCGCGTGTGAACAAGGGCTACAGGTACGTTCTCATAGTCATAGACACCTATTCGAAGTTCCTGTGGGCTAGACCCTTAAAACGGAAAACCGCCGTGGAAGTTACGAGTGCCATGGCGAATATTTTGAAACATAAACGAAGACCTTCGTTACTGCAGACGGACGATGGGAAAGAATTCTACAATGCATCATTCTAGGCATTGATGAAAAAGTTTGACATTACGCATTATTCTACGTTTAGCGGTGTCAAAGCGTCAATGGCAGAACGTGTGATTCGTACGATGAAGAATAAACTGTATAGGAATTTAACAGCGAACGGTAATTACAAGTGGCTGAGTTTACTTCCTAAACTCGTACGAGAATACAATTATACTGTGCATTCTACAACGAAACTCAAGCCGAATGACGTAAAGGACAATCGACTGCTTCGAACTGTGTACTCCAAGACGAATATACTAGATTCGCGAATGAAAAAAGTGAATGTCGGCGACATTGTGCGGATTTCGAAAAATCGCGGAATTTTTTACATGACTTACAAGGGTAATTGGACTGGAGAATTATTTCGTGTATGTAGAATAAAAAATACGTATCCACGTACTTATTTTCTCGAGGATCTGAAAGGAAAACGTATAACAGGGGCGTTTTATGGGGAAGAGATTATGAAAACTAAATTTCCAGATACTTTTCTCGTTGAAAAAGTGTTACGGCGTAAGAAGGGTAAGGCCTTAATACGATGGTTGCATCATGGACCAGAGTTTGACTCGTGGATTGATGAAAAGGATATTTTAAAACAATGAGTTTGTGTAAAATACTTGTGTGTGTAAAACATATTTTGTGTGTAAATAAATCTTTGTATGTAATAAATTGTATTTTTTTTAGTTTCTGTACGTGTATAAATGCGTCATGCGAGGAGCGTGCAAGAAGCGCGACCGCTCTGCTCCGCGGTCGACGGGACAGTGAGGCGGTGGTGGGGGGCCCGGCGTCCCCTGGCCGCGGCGGTGGTGGCAGGGTGGAGGTGGTGGAATTCTCACTTTGCAGAAATATGCTCCCTCCTCTCCCCTGGTCCATGCAGGTGCATCTTCCCCCCTCCACGTCGCTCGCCGAACCGTGGGACACGTCGCTGAGGGCACAGACCTGATGTCCTCTTCAAGGACACGTGTACTGGTCGCCGCTTGCTAACAATATATTACAAAATTATTTTATTAAGAGTAACTTTTAATATTTTTAACTATAAAGACGAAATGAAAAGTTTTTATTCCGAGTATAAAGTTATAACGAATTAATTTTCTTTACAAGTATAAAGTAATAAAGAATTAACTTTTTTTTACAAATATAAAGATGTATAATTTTTTTCCAGGTATAAAGTTTTAAAGATTATATTTAAAAAACAATTGAGTATAGTGACTCGGGGATTTATTATTATGATAAAACACAAACATTAATTTTTTTTTCCATTTTATTTTCTCTACGTAATCGTACATACATATATATATTAGTTTTTACCTCAATTCCTCCTCCCCCCTACCGAGTACCTTCTTCGTGACGAGTAGACGTAAAATATAATTTTTTAAATAGGTACTTTATCATCTAAAACATTATAAGGTTTTTTTATTTAGTTTTGTAGAGATACATTGAAAAAAATTTCATTATTAAAAATTTTTTTTTGTAAAGATACATTGAAAAAAAAGTATTTATTAAAGTTTTTTTTTCACAGATACAAAAAAACTAAATAATTATAAGAGGCTGGTGGGGGAGGGGTGGAACGTCATGTGCGAGAAAAAAAAATATTTTCGGAGGGGGGGAGGAGGGGGGGGGGGTGTAAGTTCGTATATGCGTTGGTAAAAGTGGTGGGGGTCAGTCTGCCTGCGTCCACTGTGAGGGAAGGATCGGCCGCCATTTTTATTTTTTTGCACTCGGCGGGTTCGTACCGAGGGCTCCGAACTCCGTGTCGTAAAAGTATATTTTTTATAGAAAATTTATTAAAATTTTATTAATTAATTTTTTTTATAAATTTAAAAAAAATTTCATTAAAATCGGATAATAAATAAAAAAGTTAAAGATGGCGACCGTAACGAAAATTTCAACGGTGACATCATCATCCAATATGGCGGAAAACACATCGCCGGAATGTTCGAGAACACAATGACGTCATCCAAAATGGCGGATCCAAGATGGCGGGTCCAAAATGGCCGTCGGGGTCAACGTCAAAGGTCAAGGTCACAACCATCCAAGATGGCCGCCGTGACGTCACAAATCAATATGGCGGACCTCGGCACTGGCACCACGCGCCAGCGCCAGGGCCCGGACCGGCTATCCTACACTACTCACCTATTAACACGAAATTTTATTTTAGTAAACAAGAAGGTTACATGCATATATAGTTAACGCGTCAGACACGAGACTTTTTAATATTCTGTATAAACCTACTTTAAATTATTAGAACTTAAGGTTTAATATCTCAATTAAAATGTTATGAAAAATTTCGAAACCACGTACAGACAACAGTAGCTAAATAAAACTTTTGACAAAATTTCATTCCAATCTGCAGCAAAAAATTTTACTAACGCTCACTCTTAAGTTCCTTGAACAGCTGAAAGAAACTTGTATCAACAGCTCCTATGTTCAAGAGGTAATTAGTAATCATATTGAATTCTTTAACATTAATTTTTATTAACGTTACCGTATTTTTCCCTGTTCACTTACAATTTGGTTTATCTCACACATCTGACTTCCTATTCTCAGTACGCCTTCATGGACAGTGACAGTACACCTTGTTATCATTAAGGCCCGTTATGTAATGACACGGAAACGTAATCAAACTGAAACGCATCTCGTAAACGCAAGACGACCATTTACGGTACTCCGTCAGCTCGTTCTACAGTGTAGGGATTTCTAGGAAACTTAACAAAACTTGCGCCAATAAGCGTAAAAAATACTGACATAATGCAAAATCATTGTAAACAAGCTAAAACGTGAAATTTTAAGAAATTTTAAAATAAAAAATTACAAAAAAAATTTATTCTGCTAGCTTCTGAACTTCTCGTTGTTGAGCGAAGATAGAGTTCTAATCCAAGCCAGAATTTTTTGTATTTTTTGAAATGATTTATTTAAAAATTTAAAAATTTTTTTTTTGTAATTTTATGTTATCAAAGAAAATGTGTGGTGGATTTCTCCGTGTGCTCCCGATTATCCATGTCAATATTATGATGGTTTTCTCCGTGTGCTCCTAAATATTTTTGTTAATATTATGATGGTTTTCTCCGTGCGCTCCCGATTATTCTTGCCAATATTTAGATGGTTTTTTTCCGTGTGCTTGCGATCATTCCTGTGGTTCCACCAAGTGCTTCTGGTTATTTCTGATAAACCGATCTCTCCATGAAGGAGTTTTACTCTTAATGAGACATGTCATTTTATTCAAGGTTACATTTAATTGGTGAATTTCTGCTACTGAATTAACACATGCAATATTTTTATCAGGTGGAGTTTAAAAAATATCATTACTCAGTCAAATAATATGCTCAGAGAAATCTGAGAAACACTAACTGGAAGAACAAATTTCCCTCTCCTTGGAGTCTAACGAACCATCCTTCTATTGTGATCGTTAGTAAGTATCCCGCATCCCGCATAAAAGAAATAAATAATATTTACCTGCAAGCAACACGTGGTGTCATCTGTGTTTGAATAGCAGAACTACTTACAACAAGTACCTTTGCATGAGATAACTTAACTCTCGCTGACGAAATATTTAAAGAATTCTATTTAAGTAATGGTTATAATTTAAAACTCTTAGTTTGTATCTGCCATTAATCGCAGAAGCTAACATGTACCCTGGTCCGTTGCCTTTAGCTGTATCAAAACGACATCACTGTAGATACTGCAGCAATGTGTTTACCTTGAGAAAGAATGCTAAGCGACAAGAGAGAAGCGAGTGTAATTTGGGTCCTTGTCAAAAACCATTTAATTGCAGTCAGTGTCAGAAATCCTTCTTTTGCGATCGTCAGTGTGCATCCCGCATTCTACATAAAATAAATAGATTTTGACTAAACACAACACGGTACGAATCTGTATGGTAAGAATCGGTATTACTTGCAACAAGTTCTTTTGTATGAGATAACTTAACACTCGTTGATGAATGGTGCCATTGAAGTCAGTTGGAGCCATGCATTCTCGAAGCCTTGCAGACTCGTAACCACGTAGCCTTGTGTTCGGGAAGCTTCGTAGTCCTGTAGCTTCGCAGTCGCGTAACCTTGTGTTCTGGAAGCTTCGTTGTACTGTATCTTCACAGTCTCGTAACCCAGTAGACACGTAGTCATGTAGTCATGTTGTCTCGGAGCCTCGCGGACTTGTAGCTACGTGACCTAGTAGCCTTGTAATCTTATAACACAATGTCGCTGGAGCAGTTGGAGTCAAAGAGAAAATTGAGCCGAAGACAGATGCCGCAATTGGAGGCTCGTAGACTTGTAGCTTCGTAGTCAAGTAATATTGTAGCAAAGTACTCTTGTAGTCAAGTGGTCCTATAGTGTCGTAGCTTCATAGCCTCCTAGTCTTCTAGACAAATAGCATCTAGGTCTAAGACTATTTGGAGCTAAATACATTTGGCACTAATGGTTGATGAAGCCAAAGTACTGTATGAGTGATAGACCGTTGGAGCCACTGAATTTTGGAGCCATAGACTGTTGGAACAAATGACTGTTGGAGGCAATGTATCGTGACGTAAAATTGACGACCACATCCAACTGAGTTGAATGTTTGTGAAAATGTACGCCCTTTTCGTTAAATTTGTGTAGACAAGTCTGTATTATCGCATCTTACTGTTGAGAATGTATCCTTATCATAAAATGAGCTAGCTTTTTTGATGAATTTACGTTCAAAATGTGCGTCCTTTTCGTTAAATGTGCTTCCTTATCATTTATTGTGCTTCCGATTGAGCTACCCTTTCGTTGAATGTGCTTTCAAAATGTGCTACCTTTTCTATAAAAAATAACTAATTTTTAAATGAAGTCAATATTTTGACTTGTGTATTATAGTAAATTGATCTTGTTTTGACTAGCATATTATTCCGTCGGTTGCGGGTATATATGCGAGTTCTCAGACGACGGGACTTTCTGTTTGTTACTGTCGACGACGGTGTAAGGATAATCTAGTTTGTCTCATCTGGTGATTAAGTCGCGTAATTATCTGTTCTTATAAACTCGATGGTATCTTTACTGTCTTTAACGTCGTACTCGGTGGAGGTTGCACCATCGACTACGGGAACCATGACGTCAACGATGACGATGATGGAGCAGATCCTGTTGGCAACGTATACGTCAACACTAGAGACGACTTCAACAGTCGCGGTACCACCAGCAGAAGAGAGCTTAATGATTTCAGTTCTGGCTGCACAGAAAACCATGATGAAATTCGTCTCGCCCTCGATGGAGACTTCAATGGTTGGTGATTCGACAACAACTAACGAACATCGATGCCGTTACTGTGACAAGATTTTCTCAAACAACAGCAATGCTCGACGACACGAGAAGAGAGAATGTGCTATGAATCCTCCTCGCAAAATGTTTAGCTGTAACCAATGTCACAAGCAATTTGCAAGGCATGATATGTTTAAAAGACTTGAAGACATGCAAAGGTCCTGCTGCGCGGCAGAAAATAAAGGTTTCTATACAACAACGATGCATCGATGTGCATAAGAGTACACCGGGAATTGGTACAACTGCTGCAACAACATCATCTGGCTCGAATCTGAAAGGTTCGTCTTCATCAACTAGACATCCATGCAGTTACTGCGATATGTCGTTCACCTTTTCTCAAGATGCACGAAGACATGAGCGGAGAAAATGCACGAGGAATCCTTCTAGTATGAAGTTTCGCTGCGATGAGTGCCATGTTTGGTTTAGGTACACGTATTAACAGTCTGCGACGTCATGCGAAAAAATGTAAAGGTTAAGTCCGTGTGCCTACTGCTGAAATACTTGAAAAATATCGACTCCTCGCTTTAGATTGGAGACTCGTAAGCATACAAGCAAGAAAACCGATGTGCAGCAACCGATTGCTATGATGTCTGAACATGAAACTGAACCTCAGACTGTATTCGGTGCATTACAGGTGAATGATAATGGCTTCTACTTGGCACAGTCTGCATTTCGTGGAACATTGAAAGACTACTATTATCTAAATACGTTAAGTGAGTCGAAGGACATTTGTAATTTTCATGATTATATCAGACAGGACATAATCAATCAGCTTACTGATGACGTAGCAACAAACGGTCCATTAAAATATAACTTGTGGTTGACTGTACATATGGAAAGCGTACGATGACAAAGTGAAGAAGTGTGCATTCAAGTCGTCGGCTGCAATAATTTACAGTTCTAACGATGTGAAGCAAACTGTTAACCACGGTGTCCAGAAACTCTGTCAAGAAGTGGAGGACTATGTCAGTAAAGGTTCTGGCTGGTATCTGTCTAGTATAAACTGATTGAAGCTAAGAATTAGACATTTAACACCTTTGCAGACTTAATTGATTATATGATCGCTAACTTTCTCAAGTGATTCTGTAGTAGAAAATAAATTATGTAATAAAAATTGTTTTGTAAAAGATCTTGCGGTGTTTTATTTTATTACCTGTCACGTTTATGTTAGATTGATGTTATATTAAATTATTTTTTTGCATCATCGATGATCATACCAAGGACATAAGTCGATCTAATTAATCAGTAAAATAATGAATGTTTTTTTGATGAATTTTGGGATTTTTCCCGGATTTTTATATCAATTAATACAAATTTCCAAGATGGCTGTCATAATGTCTTAAAGGATGATGTTTGTCTTGAAAACTAATCATGTATCATGTCTTACCACCAAATTGATTAAAATATTATTTTTTACATAAAATTATTTTTTGCATCGCCCAGGGATCGAGCTGAGGATAGGAATCGATCGCTTCAATCTGTATATTGATCAAAAATTAATTTAATGAATTTTGGAATCTTTCCCGAATTTCTGGCTAAATAATTACACAATTGCAAGATGGCATCTAAATTTCATGATGGCAGGCGCCACGGTAGTAATAAATGATTGCTGCACTCTAGCGGGTAAAAATTAAACTAACATCATGGGGGCACACTCTAGGAGCCGAAGAGATGATGATGGCCTCCAGCAGACGAAAACACAATGGTGAACATGACATCATATTAGCTGATCATATATATATATACACATACATACATACATACATACACTTTGGTATTGGTGGTCTGAGATCAGTCTGCAGGTGGATTACGTGTAAGAAGTATCTATCGACATATTTTTTATTTTTGCTTTTACCGTGTTTGAACCGAGGACTTCAGTGCGTATGTTCATTTTTTAAATAGAATTTTATTATATTTTAATTAATATTTTATTTTATTTAATTTTTTTTTATTAAAATCGGATAATAAAAATTTTCAAGATGGCGGCCGTAACGTAAAGTGCAACATACTAGAATCCATTAGGTCAATTGAGGTCAAGGTCAAAGCTTCCCCACGAGCAGCTTAAAGTGGCTTGACCATGGTGAATTTAAGCTGATATGGGGACATTTTAAGCCATTGGTATTTATTTTTGAGGACTAAAAACGGTAAAGTTTCCCACGAAACAGGAATTTTTCCCTAGGAAATATATTTTTCTATTTTTCCAATTTTTTTGAGATTTTTGGCGGAATATTTTTCCAAAAAACTGGAAATTTTTGTGAATTTTGGCGAATTTTGGTGAATTTTGAGAAAATTTTGGAAACTTTTGGACAAATGTTAAAGGTCAAGGTCACGGTCAAGGTCAAGGTCATCCAAGATGGCCGTCGTGACGTCACAAATCCAAGGCAGAATACACCATCACCACGCCCTGAACCCTGCGCCAGGAGCCCCTTTTATATACTACTTTCAACACAGTAGTACACACACTGAACACACAGTACACACACTAAACACACAGTACACACACGAACACACAGAACACACACGGACGCACAGTACACACAAAGTACACACACTACACACACTGGGCACACATTACACACAGTACACACGGTACTACATACAGTACACACAATACACACACTGGACACACACTACACTCAGTAACACTCACAGTAGACACACTGAACACATAGTACACACACTGGGCGCAATGTACGCACTGTACACATAATGACCACGCAATGTACACGCAATCATCACTCAATGTACGCACTGATACGCAATGTACACGCAATACACGCAATGGACACGCAATGTACGCAATGGACACGCAATGTACGCACTGTACACGCAATGTTCACACAATGGCCACGCAATGACCACGCAATGTACACGCTAAACACGCAATGCACACACCGAACCTGAAATGTATACACAGGACACGCTTTTAACGAGAATTCGACAAAAAGGAATCACATTTTACGAAAAGGACGCGAATTTGGACGAAAATTATCTGGGCTTTTTTTTTACTATTTTAATTTAGCCACGAAAAACAGTTTCTACTGGTATTAGAAATTTAGATTTATTTTTCTGTAAAAACAAAGAATGAAGCTACGACACTACAAGACTACAAGACTACTAGGCTACAAGACTACTAGGCTACAAGTCTACAAGTCTACGTGGCTACGAGACTACTTGGTTCTAACTGCCTTGGACTACATTTAGCTGCGAGAGTTATTTATCTCATGCAACAGGAAATTGTTGTAAGTTGTCCCGATTCTTGCCAACAGATGTCACGTGTTGAATGCAGGTAATTATTATTTATTTCTTTTAGGTGGGATGCGGGATGCTTACTAACGATCGCAAAAGAAGGAATGCTTCGCTAGACATAAGGAGAAAGAAGTTCGTCTTGCATTATAGTGTTTTTTTTAGCTGTATCAAATAATATTATTTGATAGTAATGGAGGTTTCTGTTTTAATTCCGCCTGATAATAATATTTTTAGTCATAAATTGGTAGCAGATATTCATAATTTAAATGTAACTAAAAATAAAATTGCGTGACTCATTAAGTAACAAAAATTTTAAGCAGAGATCGAATTCTCAGTAATAACCAGAAGCACTTGGAGAAACTGCAGGAATAACCAGAAGCACTTGGATAAACCACAGGAATAATCAGAAGCACAAGGAGAAAACCATCAAAATATTGTGAGAAATTATCAGGAGCACTTGGAGAAACCACAGAAATAGACAGGAGCACAAGGATAAAACCATCAAAATACTGCGGAAAATTATCAGGAGCACTTTGAGAAACCACAGAAATAATCAGGAGCACATGGAGAAAACTAACGAACGTTCTCCTAACATCAGAAAAGCACAGAATATAATAAACAATAAAAAAAAATTAATGAAAAATTACAAAAAAATTTGGCTTGTACTAGAACTCTATCTTTGCTAAACAACGGAGAAGTTCACAAGCTGGCAGAATCTGTATCAAGCAATTCTTGAGAATTCGATGGTATCAATACCACTATTTTCGACCTGGATGGAAGGCCTAACATCACAGTGCTGAGCCTGATGTACAACGACGTCAACAGTTACTCCTACTCAGTACAGCAGGCGATTTCGACGCATGCATCTTCCGCAGAGCAGACCTTGAAAACTTCCGAAGTTAACATTTCAGCGGTGTTACAATGGTTGACAACAGTGACAGTGACATCGATAAAGGAAGCATCATCTGACGGTGTTCCATCGCCTAACTGTGCGTACTGTGACATCAAAACCTTTTAATTACGTAATTATGTAATACACAATTGTAATAATAACTCTGAACACATTAAATATCAGTGCAACAGGTGTTGTAGCCAATTATACGCCATGGAAAATCGAAAAGGCACATGTGGTTTTGCTAAGGACTGGTAGAACATTCATCAGATTCAAGCTGTATCTTCTGTGGCAAAACATTAGGAAATATTACAAGTGCAAAACGTCATGAAATATAACACTGTCCTTTTAACGGAATCGATAATTCTTCCCTATGTGAAAATTGTGGTTTACCAGTTAGTCGACCTGATGAACTGAAAATACATTTAGAGATATGTAAAGGACTCGCTTTATTTCGTGGGTAGCAGATGCAGAAATCGAGAAATGCTCAAGACTTTAGAAATTTGCTTGTGTTTTTTAGTAGTGTAGAATTTATTTAATTAATTTTATGTTTGTAAAATAAAACTTGTGGTGTTTTATTTCTAGAACCTGTTACTTAAGTGATATTTTTAATTAAATAATTTTTTTTATTGGCCAAGTATCGAACCAAGTATCGATTCAATCAGTAAATTGAGTGACATTTCAATGAATTTTGGAAATTTTCCCGAATTTCTAGGTCACAAATACAAATTTACAAGATGGCGTACAAATGTCAGGATGACGGGCACCTCAGTAATATTAAATGAAAAATGTACTCTGCAGGGGAAAAATTAAACAAATATGCGGTAGTGCACTCTAGCAGACGAAAATAGGATGGTGGCCTCCAGTAGATGGAAACAAGATGGCGTACATGACGTCACACTAGCTGTCGATATATAACTTGGAATTAGCTGTAGGAGGTCAGTCTGCCGGCGGTTTTCGTGGAGGAAGGATCTGTCGCCATTTTTTATTTTTAACCTTACTGGGCTAGAACAGAGAACGTAAGTGCGTGTTTTTAAAAATAATATTTAATTGGATATTGATTAATAAAATGTTTTAAAAAATTTAAATTTTTCCCGATTTGTTACATAAAATCTACGGATTTTATAGTTGGCGGAGCATAACGCGGAATGCCAAATTTCTAGAATTCAAGATGGCGACCATAAAGAAACATGCAACGATGTTTTTAAATAATACATTTTGAATACTTAAATTATTTATAAATTTTAAAAGTTTTCCTGATTTTCTAACAATAAAATTACAGATTTTCAAGATGCCAGCCATAACGAAATGTGCAACAGTGTTTTTGAATATTTTTATTAAAATTTTATTAATTAATTTTTTTATGAATTTTTAAGTTTTCTTTATTTTCTAGCATAATAATTACAGACATTCAAGATTGTGGTCGTATCATTAATTTCAATGGTGATGCCATTTAAAATTGTGGAAATATCTAGAAAACAAAATGGCGTAATTAAAATGGCATATCCAAGATGGACACCGTGACATCACAATCCAAGATGGTGGTAATCGGCACCACCACCACAGAAAGAAGCCAGTGCCAGTAGCCCCCAAACTATACTGTTGAGTAATTTTTCTGGAAATTTTTGGCAAATGTTGAACTTCAAGGTCAAAGGCCAAGATCAAGGCCATTCAAGATCACCGCCAGCATGTCACAATAAAGATTGTGGACTCCGCCACCGCCACCGCCACCACCAACACACCCTGGATCCTGTCCCAGTATGCCCATTTGTATACTATTCACAACAGTAGTATATTTATGAAGGAAATTTCACAAGCTCGTCAGGACAATTGTCCCATGTCAATGGATCGTGAAGTATCAGGCAGAAGGCGTAAATATTTGTAGAAATATTTTCACTTTTCGATATCTCACTCGATGTTTTTTTTAAATTTAATCAATAATCCTGTTTGGAAATGTTAAACACCATTAGCGAAGCTTTGTTCTGGAAAATATTTTTGGACTCAGTATTGGTGATTATCCGTGGAACATGGAATGCATTTAATATGCGAGAATAAATCTTACATTTTTAAAGTCCATGTTCATGTCCAGGTATGGATAGTTTACACTACTTAAAAATAGAATGCTTGGCAGTTACCGAACATCTAACTTCTCACTCCTGCATTGAGGTGTCTTCTGAAGACTGACAATGAAAGTTCTTCATTTACCTGTGGTAGAGGGGACTTTACTATCCAACACTATATGTTTAGATGCTCCATGATCGGAATGGAATATCAATATTTTTGCAATTTTATGTATTCTTCAGCATCTTGATATGTTAGACTGTGCTTACTTGGACTTGATGCATCATCCACTCGATATGTTGTAGAGTAAGTAAAATACTCTATGGATTTACCGCAATAACGTCAATGTCATTTATATGCGTGTTGAATAGAATTTGTTTGAATTCTTGTTTCGAATTTATAATGATATGATTTTATTCGTCTGTGAATCCAAGCAGCATGGACAAAGTAAAGCATACTTTGAACATTCCTACAGCATATACAGCTTGCTTGTATTCATCCGGCCATCTTTGCAACAGACAGTTCATTCTACTTGAGCAAGAGGTGGTTTTCCATGTCGGAGGTTATGACTACATTTCTCGTCTGGTCTGCCTTGATACCATTTACATAATAATTGCGATCGGTTAGGTAAAAAAAACATACAAAGATATTTATGTCGTATTCGACATGGCCTTAAGCTGCATTTTTCAGCGTGCCTCGTACACAATTAAACGATTGCTTTACAGCAATGCGTTCTTCAGATGATAGCTTGTACGCTCCGAGCAAGAAAGGCTGGTTATTGTGTAGTTTCATTTCCGTAATTCTGACATAAAAATTACCGGGTTTTCTACATTGAGGATTTTTCCTTCCATATTTTTTTATCACTAAGCCTATACTGAAAAGAAACATTACTGTCTCAGGTGTTACTGCAGCGACGTCTGTTTGCGAACAGGTATTCTACACACATATGCGATTTCTTTTATAACTGTCGGGTTCTTACAAACTTTATACCCATCGCTTCAAATACGGACGTAAAGTTATTTTTTCGTTTTTATTTTGACAACAACTTCCTTTGCGCTCTACATGACGACTGGGATGAAAACCTAACTTTTATTCACTTCAACTAATTTATAAATTAACGAAACCATTGGCAAACTCTCATGTAGCACATTGTTCAGTCTTTCGTTGAGATATGTTACAATTGCCAATTTGCAGTTTATAAAATTTGCAGGCATTATGTTTACTGCTCGTGTAGATTCGCATGTTTTCCCTGCAGCATATAGCTTCAGTTCAAATTCTAGCGTCGTACCTATGGTCCTCAGTTTGGTAAAATCGTAATTTTCACTGCATGTTAGAATGCTTTATTGGGTGTTTGGTATCCCATGTAGAAAAAGTCTACATCTGGTGTCGATGTTTACTATATATAATTTGAAATGTCATCAATTTTGTAACAGCTAACAGGTATCTGTAACTCTTAAGCTGTCCTATTAATTTCCAGGAAGAAGATATTGCAGTTATCTTTATTAAAATTTGGTATTATATTACAAGTTTGAAATTTGCCAGACAAAAATACAATTATCCTTCCTGTTATAGAGGCAGGAAATGGACCGCCTGTAGCTCCGAACTATGGCCTGTCAGGTAAGTGTTATAGACATGACTGATAAAGTCTCAATATCACTTAGACATTTTATTTACTTCAATCAATAAAACTCAAACACAAGTGACAAAATTTGTTTGGTTCGATGATTGTTAAGTTTTGTAATTGCAGTAACGCATAGTCTCATGAAGGTACCAACACAGTTCTGGAGGAGGTCTCAAATTACTTAAACTGTCCACGTATGCAGCCTTTTCACCCAACATCATGTATGGGACTCTGTGTATGCTACCAAAAACCTGCCGACGAGTCTAAATTAATTATGGCACACTCGCGAGCCTTTTGCTTTAAAGGTAAATTATATCGCACTTAAACACCGCGTCAATCAGGCATTTTCAATATATGTACATGTTTAATTTTTTCTATGTTGGTAAGTGGATGTTTTGGCACAGATTATTTTTTCATTCATTTTATTCTCATACATTGACTGAGTTTGTGCGGCTATAATAAAAATTCTGAGCCCTTAATTTTCACCCATGGCAATGGCTTCCTTCCCTATTGACATTGTGTTTCCTTGCTTCCTCCAAATGCTTGTGTTCGTTCTTTGAAGCATTGACTACACACGCTATACCACTCGTTGCACTGATATGCCCCCCATGCCCTAAAATTATATAATTTTAATTTAATAAAAAAAGGCATAGGAAACAGCTGGGCAAAATTAAAAAAGAAAAATACAAGTATTACCAGAGGGGGCACGAGGTGGTGATCAAGAACAATTTATACTCCCTGCACACAGGCAACTTGGGAGCTAGTGGATCGTTTAAATAGAATAAGGTATATGATAAATAAATAAACACTACATAAGTAGATTGGTCTATAGGTTCCCTGTTTTATTTAAAAGGTAATTTTAATCTTTTGTTTTGGTTTCACAATAACATGGTATTCACAATTAATTAAAGTTATTAAAGGGGGGCCCGCCCGATATTATTAAATCACGTTATCTTATACTGTTAACAACACAAAATGTCATTTTATAGCAGATTAGTTTCATCCACTTATTACAGTATCAATTTGACATATGCATATTTGATAAGTTCTCTACGGCACTGTTCGCTGATATTCATTTAAATACCTAATTTGTTTCGTTGGCAGTAGGGAGAAGTTATATGTTTAATATCACCCGGGGCTTCAAGTTGGACATCTGGCCGGGAGGAAACTCTTCTTAGAGAGAAATGAAGTTGGAGGTTCTGGACAACATGATGGGTGCAATTTCGGCGCCCAAATGTTGGGCCCTGTCTGAAACACAAGCCAAATTCCAAACGAATTAGACCTGCTTCTAGACAGTCACACACAGTCGGCGCGAAAAGGCCAACAAACGGGAATTCGGGGGAAAAAAATAGACCGAAGTAACTCACCAAACAGGGTGTAGCTACAGGGCTCAGGAGATGTCTCGCGCTGACATCAGAAAGGCGCAGACCGAGATTTGCGCGAATGACGCGGCAGAAATCATAAGTTATAAAATAAAAAAAATTAATAAAATATTAAACTAAAACATAACTTGTTTTCTAATAACTACTACTGACTGGCTACTACTGAATTATTGGACTTGGAATCACATCCCTTGACACAGCTGACTACATTCCTTATTCCACGAGTTCGTCATTGCCGCGAAAAAGCCTCTTAACCGAGGTGACGCCGAGATGACGCGGTAAGTAGCCGAAGTCAGAGTACTAAGTGCCGCCGTGGTGGACAAAAACTCCTAATTAAAACGGGCGGTCGGCTCTAGGGAAAAAAGAGGGGGAAGGTTCGGCTCTGAACCGAACACATCTGGAGGTGACCGATGTGGTCGTAGTCACGACTTCAGTTGTTTGCGCCGAAGGGCGACTGCTGCGGTCTCTACCGGCAGGCACAGCAAGCAACATACAATCGACTTTTACGGGCCGCGAGGAGGAAGCATGGGGCCTTATGGCGTAGCCGGTGCTACACTCTGGCTGCCTAAATGGAAAGAAGGGGGGGGGGGGGTTAACAAGATCGCCAACAGTTGTCGCGGGCATTAGCTCCACTCGCTGGCGCCAAGAGAAAAAGTTACTCTTTCTGCCGCTAGATGTCGTTGGTGGTTCATCCTTGCACATATTTTTTATTATGGCAAATCGACCTTGAAAACGGCCACCGCCTGGCAGGTGCACGTCAGGTCAATGGTCCTGGGCTAAATTCTTAGAATCAAGGTGGGTAGCTGTGGGGGAGAGGGGGTACAAAAAACGCAACCAGGCTGGGAACGAGCCTCCTAATGTGACTTTCGAGGAGATAACCTAAGACGTATGCGTGACGGTAAAAGCTATGGTAAGCTCTTCTCTGAGAAATGGTAACAACTCGTCCAGAGCTGTTGTATGCAGTTTTAGTCATGCATGGAAATAATGTTACAGGCCGGGAGTGTGACTGTAAGCGGGAGAAATGTCACACGGGCTGCTTACATCTACATTATACTTGCAAAATATCAGATAGGTCCCTGAGAAAAGGTGCTTCGGTCCACTGGCGCAAAGTTTAACTAGGTAGAGTACACCAGCCTAACAAAGTGTAAATCACCCTTTTGTAACTAAATTATACCTATAAAAATAAAAATTTCCAAAAATAAATAAAAATTATAATTACAATTTAAAAAAACGTGCCAAAATACCTAATTTCCGGCACATACTCCCCCGCTTGAATGCGGAGCGTAGAGAAAAAAAACACTTATACTCTTTAGTTAGGCGAGTTACCAGGTTCGCCTGTATCCTACTACTTACAATAAAAGCAGAATAGTTCCATGACCTTTGACTGTAACACCTTATAGGTCTAAAAAAAGTTTATAATTAAATGGGTCCAATTAAAACTCAGTTTTAATCATTTAAAATAAATCCTTAAAATCATTTAATATTAAAAAAAGATTAAATTCGAATTTTAAATTTAAAGTACCTGTATGCTTACAACTATTTATGTCGTTGCTATATTAATGAAATGGAATTCATCCCGTTGATCTCAGATATTGGATATCGTGTAGGAACACAAAATGGGCGCTATGAGGGAGGCCGAAAAGTACTGAGGCCGAAACAAGGGATATGCGTCCTTGAACACTTAGTGACGAATGGGGATTGTAATCCCTGTAAATGGGTATGGTTGTCCTTAACTTACAAACTACATGTTTCTCTGTCCATAAGAAGTCGAAGGCATTGAGTCATAGCTCTGCAGAATCTGACGATGGATCAGACGAAATGGATGAATTTAATTTAATTGAATTGAATTTAATACTTGCTTAAAAAGCGAAGTACACCTCGGTCCCGGATACCTACATTTATTAACTCACATAGGCTCAACATGTTCAAGCTCTAACGGTTGATCAGACCAGCAGGCTGAAGCAATGATACCTACGAGGGAATTTCACCCCAAGTTAGATCGGGTTCGAAACCCGAAAGATCAACGAATTTGGATGAATTTATAATAATGTAAAAAAAAATTAGATTATAGAAAATTGACTGATATAATATTTTAGTTATTATATAATTTTAATTAATCATTATCCTTGCACTCAAATTTAATAAAAAAACTATAAGAAAAACGTATCATGATATATTATAATCCTAAAAATAAAGGCTAATTTTAAATTAATTATAATTTCGCTGTCGGATCTTCCATGGCGGGCACAAAAGTTCACACTGCCTGAGAAGGGGTTTGAACATAGGTCGTCCAAAGGGTGAGTGCTGGGGATCTAACCCAGGGAACACTCGATGGTCATAGGATATTTCACCTAGAGGACCAGGTCTTGGTTCATTGTCTCAGAGGACCTCTAGCAATTTAACGCCTGAATTTAGAGCTGCACTGTGACTAGCTTGACCTAGCTCGACTTTAGAAAATACACAAAATTAAACCTTAATGCCACCTTGGAAGTCACAGTTGCAAAACACTGTAAACTCATAATGAACATCAAACTAATAATTTTAGGTAGAGAGCAAGAAAACAACCAAATTTTGTGTACCGAGATGTACGAGCTACCGTGCTCAGTTTTAGATACATAGCTGTACACCACTTGACAATAAGATAAACTTAATTTAAAAAAAAATGAAGTAATAACTGGTTTACAATAAAAATCGTAATTACAAAATTTGTTACTCACTTACTTTGATAGCTTAAACTTTATCTCTTAGTTGTTTACCTATACGTCGACGTAAATAAGAAGTACTCTATATTAACAAAAAAATTCATCATCGCAGTACTAGCATAAAAAAAAGGTGTGGGGAAAAATCGAGCAACACACAGACTATATAATTTAATATACCTTTAGTTGAAGGCAAAAAGAAAGTGACTGCACCTCTCGTTGGGTGATCACGAAAATCATTTAAACAAAAGCTAGGCATATGGTAACACAATAAAATGATATGTCGAAGTATATTCATGTTGCATGTGAACGACACAATTGGATTAGAGTACTTGTGTACTATATTCTTATTTTATATTACGTAATGAATGGACCCTTTTTAGATTTATTTTATGTATTATAAAAAAATTAATTGTTAATTTTAAGATGCTTAGAAAATGTATACAATGGCAGTCTCGCTAAAACAGAATATTTTATATTATCATATTATTGGTATTGTTGATATTATTATAAGTTATATATAAATATATTATGTTATATTTTAAGTTCCCGTATATCAGAAAATACTTTGCTGCTATATTTAAAGCAGTATAGATTATTTATAGTGCGTGTCTTGTGACATAAAACTAATATTATTAGGAGATACAAAGCATGTTAAGTTTGTTTGCAAAATACGTGGCACGTGGGGGGAGAGGAGAGGAGATTCCGCGCGGTTGGTGGCCCTGTCATGAGGTGAAGAGATAACATGGCCGCGCACGCAGGCGCCGAGAGACAAAGAAATACCACACTGTCCGAAATGACTTCTATGTATATGTTTTTCACAAAAATGGCCTGGTTATAAAAAAACACAGCTAAAAGGAGGAATTTAGACAAACTCAGAGCACTGTCGGCCGTGACGAACAAACTAGATTGCAACGCATTGTTTACGCTGCCGGAAATGGTGGGCAACGGAATGACCTTGCCTCCAAGAGCCGGGGAGGCGAGAAGGGGAGGGGTGAAGTTGTTGACAGAAAATTCATAAACGTAGCTTAAGATTCTTAAGGGGCCTCCCTAGTAAAAATGTTTAGCGCGGTGGGCCACTGGCCACGTGCTACTGCCAGTGGTTGGGCGGGGCGATATACCTGAGACTGTCGCCTGCGCCGTGGTGGAGGGGGGAGAGGGCGTTTCAGCGAGGGGGGCGGAAAAATGGGAGGGTTGTCATTGTGTGGAGTCCATTTACTACTTATACCTGCGTTATCTGCGAACAAGATCGTGGCAAGAAAGGTGACTGTTTTTCCCTTTCGCTACATTCAACCAAAAGATAATGTTCTCATATTGCCTTGCTTGCTTCCTGACAGTGTTTATTAACTTGAAACATTAAATTAGTGTTGCGATCCAGTCCATATCCATTAAATGCAAACAATCGTCAATTCTGTTTAAAACATTTATTTTTATTTTTTAATTATGTTCTACATAATTAATAGATTTACATACATTACAAAAAATTGTCACCAAAAATTGATGCGTTAGCTTGTGTTTTTTTAGAAAAAAAATTGTAAAAATTGTTATAATTAAAAAAAAATTTACAACATTATACTTTAGAACTGACATTTGTGTGATGAATGGTTTTGCACGAACAGTTATGCTTTCATTCATAAAAGTATTCCGCACCGCGACGAGAAATCACGTCCTACTAATAATTGAGTAATAAAACTGGGAATAAAATGATGAAAATAATATTAATTATTTTTAATCTTAGACACAAATCATCTTTTTAAATCGCAATAACGACAAATAAATTTTTAACTTACTTCCTGAATAAAAAGTGCATGTCAAACTTACTTTTAAATTCTGTAAAGAAAAAAAATGTCAGGAACAAACAAGTGTTCCCACCAACGACACATCGTCAACTTTGTATTCTAGGGTTCACGTAGTATTTAGTTACACTAAATATTACTGCATATTATTATTTTCTGGCTCTTATTACACGTTTAGCATTTTATTTTATTTTTGCATATTTTTTTAATGACTTTAACGTTGCATAATATGATGAATAAGTATACACGAATGAACTGGAATCACGTTTCGAGTTACATACAGACTATTCACTACGAGCAGTGTAAATTTCTTAGCTGTTGCAACAGCGGCCTACAGGTGGATTCAGACTGCAGGCTTAGTCAGTCACGCTGAATCCACCTGAGTTCAGATTTTATCGAAGACAAGTGCGGGTGGTATGGAAGAACTCAGTGTGCACTGACTGTTGTGCTCAAGGTGTCAGTGAAATGTATAGCTGGAATCACGGGCGAAAATTTGTAGGATTCCCATGAGGCCCACGGGATAACGTGAAGATTTTGCAAATGCAAGCGGGGCCCCCTCAGACGGACTTTTTTATTTCAGGGAGGTTCGGGCCACCCTGAGATTCTCCCCTCCTCCCGGAATCTACGCATGCAGCTGGAATTAATTTTTAGCCAAGTACGTCATTTGGTGCTGTATTTAGGCTGTCAAAGAAGATACGAAATATGGCTGCTTTGAAAATTGACGATAACTCCTTTTTATTGTGGAATAGTACTTACCCATCTACAAATAAATCCCTAAATATACCACCACTAATGTTGGGGATTTTCTATACAAACTATCAAAATAATTTTGGTTTCGTCACTGTCACTAGCTATTATTGTATCATACGAAAACATGTATGTTTTGTGTATTAATTTACGGTATTCATCTCTGTCAAAAAAATATATTTTTCGATAATAGAGTGTAAGCAAGGTAGAATACAATGGCTAATTTTAAAATAAAAATGGAATAAAGTATTTTTTGCTTGCAGTAGTTCAAATTTTTGAATTAATTTAGTTGTTTGTTTAAAAAACCCTTCTAAAATCAAAGAAACTACCTACTTCCTTAATAGATAAATAGTGCTTTAAGATCACACGCTTTCATAAATATTTAAACGCCAACATTTAAAATGTAGATTTCACATAATGATAAAATCTTATCTATTTTCATGGTCACGCCTAATGGAAATAATACACAACAATTCGTCATATATGTTTTTTATGCTTTTAATAACTACTCTACACATGAGCAAATTTCAATATACATAAAACTGAGGAACTCTGCATTACATTTTTAATCTGTGTACGACACTAACAGAAATTGAAGCATAAAACAACATTTTAATTTTTTAATTAATAAGTATTTCATCAACGTGAGCTTTGCTTTCATCTCAATGAAGCCACTCTACATAGAGGAAGTGCACATGTATTCAGTCTTAACATTAGACCCTCCGGATCACAGAGTAAACGAATGAATGGAATTCATAACATTACGCAGGGTTTTATGACATATTTTCCCTTCTACTCAATCGCAACATCTCACTTAGCGCGTAAAATGGTTTCAGTAAACATAACATAAAAAATATTCCCCCCATGTACAGTAGAGGAAACTAAAATGTTTGGAACACTGTAAACTAATTGTATTGTCATTTCTGTAGTCGCTCGAAGTGGCAAACTATGTATCTTTGTTCAATAAAACGAAATATTAAAACAAACAAACAATAACATTACGTTCAGACAATTCGTTACGTGAAGTGAATGTAATAAAATACACAAGACAGTTACACACACCATTACCAAAACACAATCCCATAAAAATCAAAATATTACATGTCGACTTAAAATTATTATTATTCACCATGATAATTTCTTGCGGGTAGCCAGTAACAAAGGGACACAATTTTTATTCATTTAATTAACTTTGACAAAACTTGTAAAACCTGGCATGAGCAAAGTAAGCTGATTCACAATTTTATTTTGCGTCAAAATATTAAACATCAACTAGTAATGAATTAAGAGTATGCTTCGCTTGGTAGAACACCGAATATAGTCATCTCCAGGTATTAAACTGAATTTTGAAAGAGGGACTCAAGTTTCTGAAGAAGTTGTCAACTTTCCTGATGATCCATCGACAGTTCGTAAACGGTCTCATCGTCGGGATGTCGAGCTTGGGACCTTTTTCCTCACCATAGTCCCGTGATCTGTTCTACCATTCGCACAGCTATCCCAACCTATACAAATAGCCGAGTGATACTACTCCCGTTGCTTCTATCATGGAGCTCGCCCGCAGTCGTACTTCCCTATCCAGCCTGCGTAATACACGCGTCCTACCTGCTAGCCGCCAAGAACGCGTCCATTTGTGAAAAAGCCTCACCCGCCAACAATACTAACTCATTAATTATAATATGCAAAACATAAAAACATTACATATGCAATAAAACCTAATTTGCTGCTGTCATAAGCCGAAGAAAAAGAATCAATTTGAAATATAACATAGACAGATAAATCTAAAATGGAGTTATCGATAGTAATGTTTTAATAAACAGAATAATATATGTCGTATTACACTGAATACGTGTTCTTACTGACAACCGAATTTAAAAATAAATTAAATTACTTTTTTTTCTTTTTAAACCATAACCGCATAGAAGAAACAATACTTTTGATACAATTTTTTGCATAACTATACAACAGGACTAAAAGTACATTGTACGTAATAAGTATTTGCTTATAGGAATTAATGCTGCAGAATATACGAATAGATTCAAATGCATAGAATTTAATATATTGTCAAATTTATTTGGAAATATGCATGTAACAAAAGATTGAATTTGAAATGAATTATCTGTTTTTAACTACAAATATAATTTTATCATATCTCACTTTCATTCAAACTTAAGAGTGTCATTTTCAACAACAAAATAGCCACAACTACACTTAAAAATATTTTAACTTGATACTTATATTGTATAACTTTTGATGAAATTAAATGTTAAGGGGTTCATTTAAGTTCGTAAGGAAACATAAATACAACGTTCAAAATAAATAACAAAAATTTTGTGTAGTTAGAAGCTCCGCGTCATGCAAATAAAGGAAAGTTAAACTTTTCAGTATACGGCTGCAATAATTATAGAGGAAAATGTTATTTATTCCTTACTTTTAATTCCCGTTTGGAGAAAATAAATCGAAAAGTACTATACCGAAAGTATAAAGTTGAAGTTCAATATCGCTTGTCAAGTAAGTTCAAGAACAAAATTAAAAAAAAAAATTTGTTTTCTTGAATCTACTTTTTTCAGAAAAGTATACATACATACAATATTATTATATTATAAAAATAAAATTTTTTAGTCCTTAAGTATAAATTACTGAAATATTTTTTAGTTAATTAATTTTTTCATGCGAAGAAATATTTAATTGTTAAAATCACGAGAACATAATTTATTATATTTATGTATTCCAAAAGCTTATGTTAAAGATCGACTATATGCTATTCAATTTGCCCAAAAATTTTACTGAAATAGGAGAGCATTACAAAAACACAATTTAACTAATGTAGGTATTATAACAATAAGTTATGTTCATAAACTATATTAATGGGAAACAAATATTTATCATTTAATTATATGCAACTATTTTCCTTTGAGGTAAAAATTGAGGTATGTTTAATGTAATAAGTAAATCCTCTCATAAAATTTACTGAAACTAATATTCTTCATTGTCCGTCATATTATGATTCCAAACAGTTTAAATCAACTGAAACATGAAATAAAATAGTAAGGTTAACCATGAGGTGTGGAAGAAATTAGAGATTACTTTGTAAAATGTTTTAAAAATTTCTCATGAAATATTGTGATTATTATGTTCGTACATAATGTAAAAAAAATTCAATACATGAAATTCAACACATACTTTGTATTGCAAGTTATTAAACATATATTTTAAAAACACATGTGCGTATCTAAGTCGAATTGTTATGTAATACATGATGAACATTACCGATACAACTTCCCTTACAAATAACTTTCACCCAAAGATAAGGCCGCGGACAAATTAGGTATACACACTGGTCGCACGAGGAGCTGAAATAAGTAATATAAGAAAGCCGGCCGGAGTAATTCTTTTCAAGCCAAAGCTAAAAGTAATGGATGTTGTTTGTCTGAAGCAGGCAGTGAAATGACATACAAGTTTACAGAATAGCCATATAAGATCTTTGACGCTTCTTATCCCGTCAGTGGACTGTACGCGAAGAACCAACTGCATCATGGCCCGCCGCCAGTTTTATACTTACATATGAATACACTTGTAAACGTTGGTTTGTATACTTATGTATGTTGCCGACATCGATAGGTATTCTTTGGCAGCTCGATGTGGATTCATTCGAACACGTTTGCGCTAAACACGACATATTTTTACATGAGAGTGACATCGCGCACTGAAAAAAGTTGCAGGTCTGTAACGCAACAGTGATACAAATATTACATAGTTCGAACATTTTCTGGAGCACGACATTCACTTTGGGTAATGCTAAGCTACTTGATAGGTACCCTTTACCCGCTTTAAAAGTGATAACTAAAAAAAAAAGTGTACATGAAAGCAGACTCAGCCATATGTTTATTGCTGTTGTATTTGTCATAAACCTACCCTACGTTCAATACGGCCTGTAAGTAGAACCATGTTTTTTTTTACTTGTGTACAAGCTGTGGTTGTAAAGCGAATTTATATTCTTAGTTAACTAACGTCTATCATAACATATTTGGAATAAGGCTACCTTAATTTTTTTTCTAGATTGCTATATTGTTATATATATATATAAGTATTACTTAAACGGAAATATCTGGTAATAAAAATAAATGAAAAAAAGCATGAAAGGTTAAGGATTATTTTTTTTTCAACAACAAATAATTTATGGTTTAACTGCTTTGTGTACTATATAAAAACAGAACAAGCTTTCAAAATTTCAAAATTTCTTTGATTATCCGTTATAGTTATGTTTGGTTTTAACTCATAAATATTTAAGTTGATTGCCAACGTCACGAATGTACAATAATTTATTTCACACCGCTCCGGGTTGCAGGTAAAGTAACAGGCGTGCAATTTGATCAGAAACGCGTTCTACTTATTCAGGCCCTTTAATTGGGCGTGACGGACCATGTGCCAAATATGTAACAATTATAAGTAGGTGAAGTATAAAAAAATAAAGAACTTGAATGCAAAATAATGCATATAACAAAAATAATTTGCAAGGTTCTTTCGTGGATGTTGTAATGTGTGGGCAATATTTACTTAATTTTGGTTTTTGGATAAATTAATTGTGGTTTAAATTTTTTTAATAATTTTGTATAATTGCTGTAAAAAATTTATTTCCTGCCCTTATTAATTAATTGAGCAGTAGAAATAAGTTTATCTGAAAATTTACGTCATCTTTATTAAACATTGCCACTAATTATACTTTTTAACTTCAAAATGGTTTTTGAATTTTGTAATTAATAACGTACCATCCATAACTACATATGTGAGCGATCGGTCACTGACCTCATCTTCAATCCTCCTCGTGATTCCTGCGCCAGGAGGAACATTTACATAATTCTGACTAGCTTATTTAATATAGAACTTCCCTAGTTTTTATTTTTTTATATATCATCCCATGAACATTTTTAAAACAGTGCAGGCAATCAGATATCTATCTAACCATAAAGCATAGCAAAATGACATTTAGTTTTCAAAATACGATTTTTCTTTTAATTTAAAATACATTTTATATAAAACCTACATTTTAAAGTATCAAAACTTTTGTAAATAGTTAACCATTTGGTTAATACTAGTATAAAATTTTTCCCCGGCATTGTAAGATGTGTAAAATTATTTTGGAAAACTAAAATAATTTTAAAAAATATTGGGTGGTATAATAATTGTTTCTTGAATTTTTATTAAAAATAAAAGGAAAAACAATGAAGTGTATTTTCATGTTAAAAATTAAATATAAATTTTGTCGAATTAGCTAGCGAGACTGTAAAGCCACCAATAAATAGTTTGTAGGACAACTTTCAATGTGTTGATTGATTAGTTTCAATACTTTATTTCGTAATACATTATCTAGTATGGTAAGCTTTAGGATATTTGTAGTTTAAACAAAAGCAATGTTTTAGAGATACACGAATATAGTCACAGAGTAAGTCGAGCACATGGTACTGTGGCGAGGCACACTAAAAGCAATTCTGAGAATTTCTTTCGGTCACAGGATTATCTTTTAGGGCCCTGACACACGAGCGACCGAGTCGCGCGACTGAGACGCGCGACTCGGTCGCCGGGAAATCGCTTGCCATAAGATAGCATGGGCGTGGGTGAGAACCTGGCACACGGGCGACTGAGCGCGTCTCCATCGCGCGTCTGTCGCCAGCAGACGCGAATCCCCGCGACAGATCGCGGCGACCAGTCGTGCGGGAGCCTTGCACACGGGCGACTTTTAGCCGCGCGTCCGAGCGACTGTCGGTCAGTATCTGGTTGTATGTGCTGGCGAGGAAGATGGCGTTCGATTGTGACCGTTTTATAATCGAAATAGAATCAAGGCCAGCTATTTGGGATTCCAGATGTGATGAGTATGCTAACAAATGCAAAAAGGGAAAGGCATGGGAAGAGGTGTGCGATATGTTCGTTGAGAACTTCAAAGCCATGGATAGCGTCCATAAAAATAAAGCAGGTAAGTGTAATTTATAAATATAAGTGGTTAGTGGTGATCTGAATATTTCGTGCAGCCCTGCATTCACTTTATTTGTTTCAAATGTATTATAAACATAATTGTTCTACGTGAAGCCTATTTACTAGACAGAGTATTGCAATAATTTTATAAAACTTATAAAACGAATATAATATTTTTTTTCATTATTCCTTTATAGAAACGTTACTACGTTTTTAAATGATTTACAATCGTGAAGATTACTGTTCAAAATATTTACATTATTGTCGAAACTGTTTGGATGTGCCCGCTGCATTTTCG
This sequence comes from Bacillus rossius redtenbacheri, assembly GCF_032445375.1. NCBI lineage: Eukaryota > Metazoa > Arthropoda > Insecta > Phasmatodea > Bacillidae > Bacillus > Bacillus rossius. The sequence goes on from NC_086330.1 coordinate 229,549,191, forward strand.
TATCGGGTGTTCTCTTCAAACGTCCGTTTAAGTATTCATATTACCACGAACCACCTGATATTGGCAATAATTACAACACATGTGAAATATTGTATAGTTAATATATCTCTTAACAACAAACAGGTGTGAAATTTTAACAGTTCGTGTTATTCTTCCCTCATAAAATACAAAACCACTGTGCGTGCATGTGAGTCATTGCCAATGTAAATAAATTAGCTATTAATGGAAGGGTTTGTTTTCAAATTACATTGCAGTATTTTGCTTCTACGCGGAATTCATTGTAACTTACGCTTATGTCTAATGTTTACGATAAACATAGAAATACAAGTAAAATACGATATAATATTGTTACGAACGTGGGAACGATAGGGTTCGAAAGGATAGCCCCTTTTTTTAATTAATTATCACTATTTTTATTGGTGCTACTATTTACAGTTTTATTTACAAGTTATCCTGGCTTGATATAGGCTCGAAATAAAGAAAGTCTCTCTCAGTCCGTCACAGTCTTACCGCAGCCACAGATCGCCGTAAAGTGACCGCCGATGTCACACAGGGCACTTGCTGGCTTCGCCGATGTTATACACTCTCTTCCCAGAAGTCGCCCGGTCTTCGCCGCCTCGTCGCACAGGTCTTTCGCCTCTCCACACTGCGCCAGACGCGCCACACAATTATCTGCTCTGATGCAACCGCCCCCTGCTGATATAGAGGTCGGCCTTACATTTAGAACCTTCGAGATGCTCTTTGACATTGCGCAACTAGGGACGTCCAGGATTACGTGCTGGGGCCGGCGACGATGTCGGAGAACATTCAAGAACCGTTCCATTGACCGACCAGGTGCAGCCAGGTCATTAGCGCAGGCAGGGCGAGGGTGAAGGGGGGGCAGGCAGGCCGCGTGTCATCAAGATAAAGATAAGGCACGCGCGGCGCTAATCTGTTTCCGAGAAGAGCATCGCTCCGTCCCCACTGCGACTGGGCTTGCACGTAACAATATAATTAAAAGTAGCGTAACAACTAACATAATTCCAAAGTGAACACATTTTCGCATACGGAAATTTTGTTTTCTCTATATTTTGTTTATGCCACAAAATTCACCATGGCTACTGTCCAATGTAACGGTTATACGGTTATAACTATTACGTTGTTGAATGTGACACCTCTATAAAAGTTAAATTTCACTAGTATTGTTCACTCTTCAAAGCAAAAAATATTGCCATGGCACTGACCCTTGTTCACTAGAAAAGTAATCGGAAAACTTTTCTCGGATTGTTAAAGCTGATCGTGTATTTCCTGGTCGTGTAAGCGGCTCCCCTTCATCTAGTCCCACGACGTTCAGAGTGCTGTCAAATTCAACACCATCCCTTTCTCTAACAAAATTGTGTAAAATACAACATGCTTTCACTATAGTTTCTGCGTTTTCAATTTTCACGTCCAATGGCCTGTGAAAGATACGCCACTTATTTGTAAGTATGCCGAAAGTGCATTCGATGTAACGTCTGGCTCGTGACAGCCTGTAGTTAAATATTTTCTTTTTTTGAGTAAGATTTTTCCCACCATAAGGCCTCTGCATGTGAGTTGAAAGAGCAAATGCTTCGTCACCTACGAAGGTAAAGGGAAGTGGCTCTCCATTTTCAACTATTGGCCTATCACTTGGGATGTTCAACGTATTATCCTTCATCTTCTGAAACAGCTCACTGTTTTTATATATTGCTGAGTCTGATGATTTTCCATAAGAACCAACATCAACAAATAAAAACCTATAATTAGAGTCGCATAATGCTAACAACACCATGGAAAAATATTTCTTGTAGGAAAAATAGGTTGACCCACTTTTAGCAGGTTGAATAAGCCTTACATGCTTGCCATCTATTGCTCCTAAACAGTTTGGGAAATTTGCACGTGTTCCAAAACCGTCAGCAATCTTCAGCCAGTCCTCTTGCATTAACTGCGGGAAACATGCTTCATGTAAAAGCCGCCATATTGTTTCACACACTTCAATAACAATCTTGCGACATGTGGAAATTCCACAACGGAATGTGTAATGCAATTCTGTGAACGAACATCCTGTAGCAAGGTACCTGCAAAAAAAAAAAAAAACACACACACTAAAAATATGCACCTTACATTATTGTTTTTTTTTTTTTCAGCTGCAGATCTGCAACGGAAATGGAAGAATCTACGTGACTGTTTCAGAAGAGAACTGGCTAAACAGAGGAATTGTAAATCAGGTTCTGCAGCAGATGGCAGGAAACAATATATATATTTCCAGCAGTTAACTTTCCTATTGCCAGTATGCGACACCAAACCTACAACAGAAGAATCTCCAGACTTGCACACGCAAGCCACACCCGCAGCAGCTACATCTACGGCACCTACTTCTCTTAAAAGAAAAAAACCGTCACCAGAAACAGAAGAACTTGAGCTACTTCAGTCGCTTAGAAGAAATATGGAAAAACGACATGCAGGTAGAGAAGAAGAAGACAGTGACAGGCATTTCTTGTTGAGTCTTTTGCCGTACTTCAAACGTCTGCCAGACGATATGAAACTTGAAGTTCAAAGCGACTTTTTAAACACCTTAAGAAGGTACAATCAGGTGTCAATTTCTGGTCATCGATGTCCTTCTCAGACTTCTGTCTACCCTCATTCTTCTCCATCAGTGATCACAGGCCCATCATTTGTTTCGCTTCCATACCCTAGTAGTAATACAAGTACCTCTGGAGTACGCAACCAACAATTTACACCCACCATCAGTCAGTCTTACAACTACGGGTCTCATTCAACTTCAGAAACATCGCAGTTAATGAGTCAACCCCAGCAGCCGCTGCAATGCCACGCCTTATCACCAATGTCACCAGCAGCTTCCTCATCAGTATCTCTCCAGTCTGATACGTCAAGTATTTGTGAAGACTATTTTAACTGATACCTAATAAATTATAAGACATGTGACCTTCATGGAAAGAGCAGTTTCAGTGAATAACAAATAAATATGTTATCTAACAATTTTCTTCTAAATTTATGAAAGAATTTATTTTCGTGTGCAAAACGATAAACATTTATGTGTTGGATCTTTGAGACAATATCGTGTCACGTAATAATAAATGTTACTTATTTGGGGTATGTTCAGAAAATGTTTTTTTTTAATAATATGATAATAAATGCTTCAACTATACCCTTAAAATACATGTAACTGTCTAATTAAATTATAATTTCAGCCGTAGCCAAACACATTTCACTCCTGTGTTCCTTGTACAACTATGAAATGAACTATTTGTCTGCTTATACAAGTGTACCCACCTTAATGTAATTGCAAGTCTCTCTTCAGCAGGGATACTTCTTCTCATACTTGTGTCAACTTTTTCAATGTGAATTTTCAGTACATCCAGAAGATCCGAGAAAGTACTCCGAGACATTCTGAAATAGTTAAAATATTTCGAATTGTCTTCTTTTAGCTCACTCATAATCGTATAAAACTGGCCCCTTGCTAAGCGGTCTGCAGTTATTGGGTGCATCCATAGTACACGTTGCCTGCGACGACGCCGGCGCCGACGGCAACGACGCCTTAGGACAATGCCAAGAACTGTTTCTTCGTCGGTGTCCATATTCACAGTGAAGAGTGTGTCGCGTGAACCTGGCACACGAGCGTCTCGGTCGCGCGGCTGAGTCGCTCTACTCGGTCGCTTGGACGCTCGACTGCAGTCGCGCGTCTCAGTCGCGCGACCGAGACGCTCGTGTGCCAGGGCCCTTACCGTTGCGGTTGTGGGTTGTCTCCCTCTCACGCACGCACGCACACACAGGTAGCCTGCCTCCCCTCCGGCCACGTGTTCCTCCACCCGGCTACCTGAGCTGTGTGGCCTGCGAGCTGGCTTCGCCGAGCGGCAGCACGAGACGGTGGAAAACTTTCAGGATTTGCGGAAATTGTGGAAAAGATATCTCGGAATTCAAAGCGATGACTATATGTTTTAAATACATGAATTTCTTCAGAAAAAAATTATCTTTTTTTCTAGACTTTTACTTTTTTTCTGTCATTCTCCTAAGCAGTATAAAATGGCCCCAAAGTTGGACAAGTTGGTGATTTTTTATTTCATATTTTGATAGAAAAAAACAAAAATGTAAAAGTATACAGACAATTCGTGTATTATCTTCTCGTGGGTGAAAAATTTTCAGATTCGTAGTGTCGATTAATAAAGTCCCATCATTATTTTAAAAACATAGTGTTCCGCTAACTTCTGATGCTACTAGGGAGGCCCCTTAAAAGCAAGCTGCCATAAGCTGCTATGGTCATGCATGACCTTGACAATTAGGATGACATGGCAGCCATCTTGAATTCATGTGAATAATAATTCCTTTTAGCCACCCTGAATAAAAAAAAATAATTCCCACTGTTTACTTATTATAATCATCATTATTGTAACACAGTTACTGTTTATTATGCATTCTTAGGCTATTATTTTCATGGTTAGCATAGGCCTGCCAGACCTAGACTAGTCGAGGATTTCCTGTTGAGGAAGGCTCAGCTTTTAGTAGCCTTCTGCCACATGTGAAAGGCAACAGCTTTCAGTGAGTTTATGTTTTATTCCTTCAATAACTCTCTACGAGAACTCTTATAATCATGGTTATTGGGAAATGAATTTATAACAAGAGGACTTCCCAATTCGGTCGGTGAGCGAGATCTGAAACCTTGCCTTGCCGAGCAGCCAGAGCTGTACAAGTGATGGATGTTAGGTTCAATCAGTGTCCGGTCGCAGACTGCATGTCGCTGTGGGACAGGGACAGGCGGCTCTGCTCGGGATGAACTCGTTGAGATTCCCTTCACGCCAGCTTGTTGGGCAGCTAATAGATAAGTGGAGGTCATGCATACCACTTCCACTCACTATATTTAGGCAGGATTGAGTAATGTCCACCTACGTTTCGTCAAGCGCCTCTGATTACGCCAAATCGCCTGCGACAATTAAGTCTTCTGGAAAATTGGGAAGCGCGAATTTTTATTGGCCTGATTGCAGTCGTTGACTTCTCACGGTTTCAGGCAGCAGCGATACGGAAGTCAACTAATCTCGTGGGGCTTACGGGAAAACCAATAGGATTGCCTTTTACTCATTTAAGTTGTATCCAATATCCAATTTTTTTAAAATTATTTCCGATAAAACAAAACATTAATATTTATGTAGACCACAGGACTAAAGGCTTTTTTTTATTTATCCTTATACTGGTTGATCGCAAATTCTTCCGATATATAGTTTTAAAAAGGATATTCTTTATGGAAATTGAAGTGTATTTTATTTGTGCCACGTACAACATAGCTTAAATTCTAAGGGAAATATGTCTTTGAAAATCAATTTTAGTAACAATTTGTGGAATATGCCAATAATTATTAAAAATATAACTTAGGTTAGGGATTAACTTTTATTCTTCATAGTTTTTCACACAATTAAATATTTTTAAAATAATATTTCTCTTCTTCAAAATAATTGGTAGGCCTATTTACACCCTTCAATTACATACAAAATGTTACCTGCAGTTGTGGTAGATATTTGATGTCATTTAGTTGAGATCTATGAATTATGAACAAAGAAACTCCCTCATTTTTTGGCAACTGCCTCGGACGCACCGTTTTTCGTACAATGTAGCCTATGCAAATAGTAGTTTAGCTTGGCCGGTCAGGACGCAGGAGGAGTGAAGTGTGAGGTGGGCTAAATGACCGACCACCCTGACGTCACGGTAGCCATCTTGGATTACCTTGACCTTTGAAAATTCCTCAAATTTCCTAAAAAAATTCCCTATTTTGAAGGAAAATTCCCATCTTATTTCTCAAAAAATCAAAAATTCGAATTTCGAAATGCCTCAGAAGACTTTTTCCTTAAAAAAAAAAATCTAAAAGAGGCGTAAGACGCCTAAAAGAAAGCCACCCTAAGCCGTCGAGGTCATGACATTGATATTGACCGTAAATGTGGAAAACTTTAATTTTGACTAAAAAATTTAAATAAAAATGTTTACTTAAGATTTTTAGTTACTCAATCCAGAGCTTGCTTATGTCACACCCAACATCATGAATTCTAGTACCATCCACTATCTTATCGGCCGTCTTGGCCACCATCTCGAAAATCCGTAATTTTAAAGCAAGACAGCAAGGAAATGTTTTTAAATACATAAAAAAAAACTTTAAAAATTTTTCTTTAAAAAATATATAAAGTTACTGGGTTAAAACCTGGCGATGTCATTCGATTAAAAATGGTATTGTATCCTTCCTCCAAAATAGCCACTGGCAAACTGACCTCCCATCACTAATACCAAGGTAGATATATTGCTAGCTAGTATGTTGTCACATCCGTTATTTGTTCTCGTCTGCTGTAGGCCGCCATATTGGATTATGACATCATAGTCGCAATTTTGTTTTCGTCTGCTGGAGGCAGACATCTTTATTTTCAGTACTTGAAACCAGGAGCGATAGTTTCTCGTAGTACTCACATCGTCTGCCAGAGTGCACTACCGACATATTGTTTTCAGTATTCGCTAGTGTCAGATAGTACATATGACGTCTACTAGAGGATGCCTCTACAATATTGATTTAATTTTTACCTGATTGATAAGAGTGCCAATCGCCAGACCGTTGCATCGTTGCACCCGCCATATTGTCAGCTGTCTTGGCGGCCATCTTGAAAATCTGTAATTATGAAGCTAGAAATTTGGGAAAAAATACACAATTCATAAAAAAATTCAACAATTAATTTCCTTACTGATTGATTCGATCGATATCCATCCTCGGTGGAATACTTGGACGATGCAAATGTATTATTTTAGGTAAAAATATAAATTTATTGAATAAAATTTGGCAAAAAATACCTAAAAGCAGTTTAGGTTCGTAGTCAACTAGCCTCCAGTGAGCCGATGATGACATATTGACTGTCATCTTGGAAATTCGTAATAATTAACCTTGAAATTCGGTAAAAATTCTAAAAATCACCACCAAAATCATCTATTAATGTAATATTGACTCGATATATTTCCATCCTTGGTTTGATTCTCGGTCAATGATAGGAGTAACTTAATGTTAAAATAATTCAAATTATGTTTTTCATTACCTTTCGTAGAGTTTATTTATCTTTCTCTCTACGAAAAACGACTCTATACAATATACCTGTCCGACGAAATAAATACGTTGTCGCTGTGCCTACCATGGAAGTCTAATTCTTCGGTACTTTGAATACCTTCCAACCAAGACTCGTACAATGTTAGGCGTAAAGGCAAACGTCTTCGAACCAAGATATATTTTCGATTAACAAGATATATTTTCGAAGAACATTTTAAACATGCCATAACTAATGTCAGGCATTTAGACCATACATCTCCGAACCACGAGGTCAATCGTGGTCTGACTACAGGTAGTACAAATGGAAGCACATTGAAAAAAAGTAGCACATTTGAAAGCACATTTAAAAAAGCACATTTGGATGAAACATCAACGAAAAGAAAGCCATGGCCTCCACATTCGATTAAGGGCCGTGGATCCAGGATCGGAGTCACCCCCCCCCCCCCCAAAAATTTTTTTTATAGTCACGTGATACATTATAATTCCATGGTTATTTCTTACCTACACTCTTTTTAGAATGTTATTTAACCTGAAAATAAAGGGTCAAATTATAGTTACTATTTTATAAGTACAAACTAAGCTTTATTTAAAAAAAAATTTTACTTTAAAATAACACACTGAGATAAAAATAAAGAGGGCTGTGCTCGGGCCCCCCAGGCCTGGGCCCTGGACCCAGGGGTCCACCCAGCCCCACCCTTGTGCGGGCCATGAAGAAAGCACAATCGGAAGTACAATCAGCAAAAAAGAAGCACAATTAGAAACATAATAAGCGAAAAGGAAGCACAATCAAAAAAGGAAGCAAAATCAGAAGCACATTTGTCAAAGAGTAAGCACAATTGGAAGCACATTAAAAAATAAAGCATATTTGGAAGCACTATCAGAAAAGGAAACACAATCGGAAGTACAATAAACGAAAAGGAACCACAAAAAAGGAAGCGTGTCTCAAACATCTGGGTGGTCTCCTGAAATTTATACAAGCATCAAATCTGTACCCACACCTGGAGTCACAGTCTTTCTGCACCGCAGCGACAGACGATTCTCTTTCGTCTAGCTTTGGGTAATATATATTTTTTTACAATTTTGTAGTTATTTTCCTACAAATTTATATCGAAAACTTGGTCCTTACCACATGGGTGACTAGCACTTGTCATATGTGCTATTTCTTCTAACCAGCTCTTACCATGTGATGTAGATGGGTCATGTTGGTTTTTAGAGATGATGATGTAATTTTATTTTGGGCAATGAGCTCTTTGCAGAAATGACTAAGTGTGGTAGTTGTTTCGGTTCAAGTGACAATTTAATAAAACATGTAATTATCCGTGCAGTTATGTTTTTGACTAGTGAGAAAAAAATCATTTACAGGAAGGAGGTGTGTGGAACTGGTAATATACCACTGCACTTGAAGAACACTACATGGTCTACAATGAAAGGTATTAATACTCTTGCGCCGAACAAACTTTACTATAGGGGTAAAAGATGATGGAGTTCCCAAGAGTAAATCAATAGTACTTTGTTTATTTTTTCCTATATAAATCACTGATTGAGTTTTTTTCTGATGTGGGTTGAAGGATTAAATATTAATACTAGAAACACTAGCTTTTACAGAATATGAGAATGTAGTTAGCCAAGAACTGGAGAACAATATAGAATAATTTTAAACTCTCAAGATAAAAGACTGTAATAAATCTCTATCAACAGATGTACGGAAATATTATTATAAAGTGTCACGGTAATATTGCTGACAGACTGGTGATAGTGACATGGACTCTGAGATTTTAACATTAAAAAAATTACCTGCGTTTTCTACAATAAGCGAGTTCGTCACCTATTCCTACGGTAAAAAAATGTACATCAGAATGTAAAAAACAAAATTAAACATCAGAAGTCCCATTTTTTCAATTTATTTCTAAAACAGCTGGAGTCTTGAGGTGGTGTAGTGGTGATAAGATACATTCTGACAGACATATTGCGGTACACATCGCAAAGGTCTCTGGTACATACACACGATACGATACAAACCCATTACTCGTCATTTTGCTTAATTTCCAAAGCATGTGTGGCCGTATCGCAATATTTTAGAAATCACGTCGAAGCTTGTGAACTAATAATTTCATGTTCTAAAGCGACAGTATCACTTTTGAATTATCTTATGATGTGTTGGTATAAGGTTAAGTTTTTCCATTTCATCCAGAAAATACTGAAACTGCATTCCTGGTTGGCACATATTGACTGCGCAAGCGCTGCTTACACAATTTTTGACTGTAACTGAAGCTCCTTCGTCAAACAGGTTATTTTGGATATAGAAGTGTATGTTGTTAGTACACCTCTTGACGTGATTCACGTCCTCTTCACCGCCTGGTTGCTGTTAAATGGTTAAATGTACGTCACTGCATGTAGTATAGCAATGGTGCATTGGAAAACATGCGATGGACTGAACGTTACGGACTGGAGTCCGTTATGCTTGTCCATTGTGGTGTACGTAATTGGCGTAGGCCTAGACTCTTTGAAGAGCGTGCATGGGAACATCATGCACTTTGTGATTTGTACCTGACTTCCGCGTATACACGTCCGGTGACTCAAACAATTACATCGCTCCGACCAGCAGAGTACACTGTTCGAATCCGGACGACGCAGTTCGTAATAAAACATGTCGCACCCTTACATTTCCTCCAATGATTCTTCTCGGCTTTGAGTGCACAGGTTCTCGAGGTTAATGGGAGTACACTGTTTGGTCGGAGGTGATACACATAGCAGTCATCTGACTTATATGGTCTATCACGGACAAAGCCACACCCATAAAAGGGATCGGTTGATATAATCGTGTGAACCTTTCCATTACAAAATTGAGTTTGTTTAACACCTTTTAAATCAAGGTAAGCTACTCGTCTAAGATCAAGGCAGAAGGGGGAGGGGGTGTTATTTTATATATGCATTGGTTATAGTGGTGGGGGGACAGTCTGCCAGCAGACACCATGGTGGAAGGATCGGTCACAATTTTTATTTTTTCTCTCTCTGGGTTAGACCCAAGGACTCCGAGCTCCATGACGTAAGTACTTTTTTATTAAAAAGTTATTAAAATTTGATTAATTAATTTTTTTTATCAATTTAAACATTTTTTCCAAAAAATTCTTTTAATTATGGATTTAAAAGATGGTGGCCGTAACGAAAAATGCATCGGTAATGACATAACTCAAAATGGCTGAAAGTTCTAGAAAAAATTGGCGGAAAACAAAATGTCATATGTGACATATTGAAAATGGCGGGATCCAAGATGGCGGATACAATATGGCCGATGGGGTCAAGGTGATTCAAGATTGTCGCCATGACGTCAAAACTCAAGATGGCGGTCGTTCATTGATCCCATTCTCAATCTTCACCCTGAAACTTGCCGCCGGAGGAACTAGCTATTATATACTACTTCTAAATGACCAGGACTTTTATTGGGGTTTAATATCTCGTGGAAATGGAGCTAATGATTGTTGGTAACCACCATGACCCAAATGAAGTATATTGGGAGAAGGACGTATCCCCCAAATCCTAGCATTAGAACCTACGCTCCATTCCAGCATGTTCCCGGGGTGATATAGGTCACCATCGCACCACCGCTCCGAGAGAGAGACCTCTCCCACGTGGGTGCGGCGCTGTGCGCTGGGGCCGGTCCATCGCGGCACCGGCAGTGACCTTGCAGCCGGCGGCGCAGGAGCGCGCCTGATGAGACAATTGGCGCTGATGCCCTTTCCGGCCCGCACCCACGCTCGCATGTCGCACACGCTCACACGCAGAGGAGGCCGTCGACAGCCGAGTGATGTATGGCTCTCCAGGCTAACACCAGCGCGAGCTAGTCCCGGCCTTCCCAAGGAGGAACTTAACATTCTCCATGGTTATTACTTACCCATACTGGAGGTGGCCTATAGCTCTTCCGACACACGGAGGCAGGCCTGCCAACCAGGTGAAGCTACATCCGCCTTCTCAAAGAAGAGCTCTATGTCCTTGGTGATTTCACGTGCTGGAAGCATTTGACAACCATGCGATATATGTCTCTCCCGGAAAACGGGGCTGGCCTGCATTCTCAAGGAGAAACTATATATCCTCCATGGTCCTAACTCACTCGGAGCTCGCCCTCGCCCGTCATATTTCATATTATTTCCTTCGGCCATATGCAGAGGTCTTCCTTCTCTTTTCCATTTAGGCTACCTTTACGAAGGAAGTCATCGTCCTTAGTCTTTAAGTACCGTGCAGAGTCGCTTGAAGGCCGACCCTTTCCTTTACTTCATTAAGTAAAGGTTCACCTCGTCCTAAATTGCGAGAACAGCCGATCGTAACCGAAACTAACCGAACCTCCGTGACGTCACACCTATGTCACAGTTAACAGCCAATAGGATACACGATTTACCATTCTTGTTAATTTTTTTGAAGCAATACAAGTTTTTTTTTTATTTTAGGTGATCGTTATTTTATTACATTCATATCGAAATCTATCCTTGGTAATAAATACTGACATCTCAAAAATCCGAGCGTTTTTCATTAAACGAACTAAGTATTTTGTTAGGCCTCGTTCGTTCTTGGGCACATGTGATAGAAAGCAAGAAACCCGACTTTGGCAACTTGTCTGCTAAGAAAGAAGCATGGGCGCGAATTGAATGTGACTGATTCTCATCCTGATATTACGAAGGTATGTATGTTATTTGAATTTCAGTAAGTCCATGGTAAAGTAAATGTTTTAACTATGACAAGATCAGTTTTACAGATATATTTAAGAGAAAAATTATCGCCAAATGATTGTTCTCAACTGTCGATGAATGGTTAGTTTGTGTATTAAATTAGTAATGTTATCTCCTTACATGAAGAATAAACTATGTACCATTAACTGGTACCAGCTGTTTGACATTTATGGTGTAATTAGGTTTTATTTTATTTTCTGTCCACCCAATATTAGTTTTCACTATGTAGACAGAACCCATCTATTATACTTAACATGGGCTTAACATTTATACAGTTTCATTTTTAATTTGCATATGTATAAATAACACAAATAAAATAATTTTACTTTGCAGCGTACCAGTGTCCAGCTCAAGAAGTGCCGGGACAATGTGAAAACGAAGCAGAAGAAGGCCCTTGCTCTTGCTACAAGACAGCTAATGGCAACTGGTGGAGGTCCTTATGTGAAAGATCCTCCCACAGATCCTGAATTAGAAATGTCACTGGGCAGTTTATTGCACTACGTGAATGTTGTTGTAGACTGTGATATGACTGTTTCTACAGAAGCTTTAGCATCTATAGAAATTGTCATGCCCGAGTCTAACAAGACTGGCTTTGGCTCTAGTTCATCCAGTATGGGCACCTTGCTGGTAGGGAGTGCATTAAAAGAACAACCTCAGATTATCGTTCCACCAACACCGGTTTCTGGTTTACGAGGCACAAAAATCTCCTGTCGGAAACCTGCAATAGATGTGGAGGTGGAGCAAAGGTTTTTAAACCTTGAGCGAGCAGACAAGTGTGCACGTTAAGTACTTGCAATGCAACAGGCTGAGCACAAGCTCAAAATGAGGGCAAATAAAACAATGGCAGAGGCTGAAGAGCAGCGCCTTGCCAGTGTACAGGCAGAAGCAGCAAGAGAAGTGGAAGCTGAGAAACGGGCTCTTAAATTTGATCGCATGGAAGAAGTGCGTAAGGTTGAGGTGCATGCACAGCAAATGCGACACGCCGATGAACTACACAAGCTGCGCATTAAGATCCTTACGGAAACATCTGATGTAGTATTTTAAAAATAATTTCTAGAGTTATTTTTAAAATATTGCATCTTTTGTTTTTCAGTGGAATGGTAAGAGGCTTCTTGGGGAACTCGCCATTTAAAATAAAGAGTAATGTGTTGAGTGCTGTACCTCCTGATGTTTACCAGCCATGGTAAACATCTAAGGTGATGTGGAAACTAGCACAGGAAGGTAAGTACTGTTTTGAAGATGAAAACTTCTTTAGCCACGTTGAGAGATTTTTGGTAGGGGCAAAACTTATGGGTTCGCTTCACCGACATGCTTCTGACGTAATGCGGCAGACTGGCGACGCGCAGTGGCCTGTGTACATGCGTAAAATCTCGTGAGTTCGCGTCACCGACATGCTGTAGTAGCAGTACGTGAAGTTAAATTGACCACGTTCAGCGATTTTCTGTTGTTTATTTATTTACGCAGTGAATGTTGATTATTTGTGGATTTAAGTTCATAATTTTTTAGAAGTGAAAACTTCTTCAGCCGCGTTGGGCGATTTTTGGTATGGGCAAAACTTATGGGTTCGCGTCACCGACATGCTACTGACGTATTGAGCCAGACCGGCGACGCGCACCGGCCTATGTAGACCCTACATGTATACGCATATATACACTAATTCATTGTATATACTCGACTGTATCATGTGCGTGTTGGACTCTTTTTTGGATGGGTAAAATCTTGTGAGTTCGCCATCACCGACATGCTGTAATAGCACTAAGTGAAGTTAATTTGACCACGTGAATACATGACCTAGGTCTGACATCAGTGGTAAGTCATAACTAGGTAATGAATTTTACGTAATTTTGACATATCACTGACATCTGTAGTCACTAAAAAATGATGTAAGGATAAATTATATAATGCTGACATCGTACTGATATAATACCAAAATCATTTTCTTACGTACATTTGACGTAGAAATGATGTCATATTACACATTTAAAAACAAAGTTTTAAGTTTTCACTTCTGTTGACAGTCCCCATGTCTAGCGATTTTTTCTTAATGTATGCTAAATGTGCATGCAAACCATTTGTTTAAAGGTTAAAAAATGTGCCTTTTTGTTGTCCTCTTGCTAATTTAATGTAAGAATGCAAATTATTCTTTCAAATAAGTCAATTTATGAAACTTATTGCAGTTTTCACTGTGTGGCTGCACTCCACATATATTATGGTATTTTACTTTAGGGTAACCTGGGGCAAAATGGGGTATCTAATGGTTGGAAGGTAATATAAGTAGTTAGAAATGTTACAAATTGATAAATTTGATGTAAAAATGATACTTTAGTCTATGAAGAATAACTAAATCATAAATTGAAAATTAAAAATTACTATTGATTTTAATAATTATCATTTAAATAAGAAAGTGCATTTTACCCCATTTTGCCCCTGGTATGGGGCAAAATGGGGTAGAATTATAATAAATTTGGAAACCAATAATTTTAATTTTCTAAATAAGTTTAATATATAGTTAACATTAAGCATTAAATAAGAGCATACATTTATGTTGAATGAAAAGACAAAAATCTATTGCAATTAGTGTGCACAGGGTTCACAGATGTGAACCACTTCGTCATCATCACTGTCAACACCAGAACACGAATTGTCAACCAAATTTAAACTTCTTGAACAACTTATCCATCCTTAATTTGACTTAGAATAAAAGTCATTGCAGTACAGGCACTCCGCATCGTCATCTTGACTTTCTTCACTCTCACTTATTGAGCACTTGAGGAGAGGAGACTTTATGTTTTTCATTCTTTTCTTTTTTCGCTCATCTAAATTGAGCTGTTTCTGTGCTGTTCGTGTCAATTTTTTGGTTTTTTTTTGTTCTGGATGACTAGTAATTCTGCCTTATAGGGAGATGCAGTAAAAATTGCTGTTGTTCCAATTTTATGTGTTTTCCTCTTTTCGCCTTGTGCTACTTTGGGGACAGGTATAAAATTTTCAGGAGAACAATTTGGGAAAGTGGAGAGAGTAGCTTTACTTTGAAAGGATGTTTCAGGCAAGGGCATTGAAGTTGCTGATTGGAGTTCTGCATCTGCCGAGTTAAGAGCATCCTTATAGGGGTCGTCTGTGGGAGGAATTTGCACAGGTGGTACAGTGCTAGGACCATCAGCTAGTAAACTTATGTCAGTGGGATCTGCAGGAAGAAAATCTATTTCAGTGAACACATTCCTATCAACAGACCAGATCCCAGTCTTCCAAAAACCATTGATGGCAGTCAACATAGTTGCAGCCTGCAAGTAAGCTGATCCAAACAGAGATGCAAGCTGAAATAACGTCACTACGCGTCCAGGATGAGAACGCAACCATTTCCTCACTTCATCTTCGTAATACTTGCTAAGGGGCTTCATGAATGATACATCTTGTGGTTGTAGATGATGGGAACAGTGAGGAGGAAACCACAATAAAATAACACCATTTTCCCGGGCTGTATCATATAGTTGAAGGTTTTTAGTATAAGATGCATGCCCATCAAGCAAGATAAGCACTGGTGATTGTTTGGATGCTCTAGAAAAGATAACAAATTTATGAAATCATGAAATAAATTATTCCTTTGTGATCCATCCTTTATCTTCAACCTCAGCTCATGATCCAGGAGGTAGTCCTGTTTGAAACTCTTGTTGCATTCTTTTCCTTGGAAATATTAGCATAGGTGGTATATAAACACCAGGAGCCGAAAAACAAATTTCTACTGTTACAGTTTCCCCTCTTTCAGCTGAAGTCACAGTACCAACCTGCCGTTTACCCCTCTGAGAAATAATTCGGGAATGACCTTTGGGATTAACAGTGATTCCCGTCTCATCAACATTATAAATTTTATCTGCAGTGAGGCCATATTTGTCAAAATTTTAGTTAAACAAACATGGGGCAAAATGGGGTAGTAAGGTACCCCGTTTTGCCCCTTGAGAATCATTTTTGGTTACAACCTTCTAGCTAAAAAAGAACTTATCTAAAACATTAGATGGCATTCATAAATTGTCGCTAAAGACATGCAATTTTTTATTAGTATAAGTATAAATTTTAAATAAGTAAGTATATTTAGTTACCTTGGCTGGAATATCACGTAAACATTGCAAAACACACAGTCTGAAACAGCATACTGCCACTTCTAACGAACTGCAAACAACAAGATGGCTCCGGATATGCTGTGGCGCTGTGTTTCACTTTGGAGTTTACGTTCCGTCTACACATAACAGGTGGCAGCACGTTATTGACGATAAAATCGTGGTACCCCGTTATGCCCCGCTTCACCATTCTGCCCCAGGCCTACATATATATACATAGTTAAAAACAAAGTGAAAATTTTAGCAGATAAATTTCAGATATCAAAGTAAGTCGATTTGTTGCATTATTAGCACTGAATATTAATATGGTGTAAATATAATACCTTTCCTTTCTTCCAGACATGATTTAGTATTATTCTCTAAGCACTTTGCCTATTTTAAATGTATGCAATCTGATCAAATAAACCATCCACACAAAGAGTTATATATTTGATAGTAGCTTACAATTCCTAATCCAACCAACTGCCAATGCTATTTCACAATATTTCTAATGCACCTTAACTAACCTAACCACTTTTTAAAATGGTTAACTACTTGTAGAAACTTAAATGCCCCTTTACATTATGATTCGAAAACACGTTTGGAAGTAAGAAAATGCATTTTTAAATCTAATCTGTTGGTCGATTACAGATGTAATTTTGCCTTGTCGAAACAAATAGTAATCATAGTAATTATGTTGAATAGCAAAATGTAACTACTGAACTCTTATGATGTTTCGTCATAAAATTACCATGTTTCTTCATAACATACAAAGCCCAAGGTCAGCCATCATAAGTTAACATGTCACATCATAAGAAAAAAAAACAAGGTTTTATGTGTGAGTTTTTATTAATATTTAAACATAATTTCTGCAAATATATTTTATAAATACAATTAATATATTCCGGTTTCATCACATAACTACAAGATGTGTGTGCTCTAAGGCTTAATGTGTTTTTTCAAGGTTTTTCACAGGTTATTGTAAAACAGTTTAAATAAATTATAACTGCAATTTTATCATAAAATATAAAATAATAGGTGTTAATCAATAAAGTATACATTGAAAGTGAATAATTGGGCAATTATAAGTTTACATTGCTTAACCTAACCTCCTTTGTACCTTGCTAGTAATTGTCAATGTAGAACCACAAATTAGGTTAATGCATTATACACCAGTAACCAAACTATTAAAAATAATTTTTTAGTAAAGATCCTTGGTTTTTTCCTTTCCCTTTAACCAATTATATTGATTGTTTTGTGGAGTCTCAGTCATTCTTACAAACCATCTTTACAAATGTTTCTACAATAAAACAACAATGTTGCTTGTAAAATATTAGACTACACAGTTACGTAGCCATACTGAAGAACTGAGTACTCTTTGGTTAACTTATGGCCATCTAATTAGAATTCATATATGGTTCTCTAAATGGGACCAAATAATTTAGGATAGGTGAACAATGGTAATTTTTGTACAGTAGCAGCTTCAGGGAAATAAGGGTAATACAATAACTTAAGTAAAAGGTTTGTAGGGTTAGGTCAGTTTTAAAATAGGTTTTTAATATAGCTAACCTAACCAACCTTTCAGTTTATTTATCAGATATAATTGTGGAAATGTAGGAATCATTGTGGAAATGTATGACTCAGCAATACTGATAATGTTTCAAAACAGTTTTGAATGTTATCATGCAGCAAATTTAAAATTCCTACACTACCAAGAAACACTTCCATTCTGGAGATACATTTAAGAAGCATGCAAATTAAGTAACATACATATAACAATAAGGTACTTGCCTGTCTGTGCTAGTTTCCAAATCACCTTGGATGTCTACCACAGGTGATAAACATCCGGAGGTACAGCACTCAACTCGTTACTCCTTATTTTACATGGCGAGTTCCCCATGAGGCCTATTACCATGTCACTGCAAAGCCAACATGTAGCATTTTAAAAACTACCCAAAATAGTTTTTAAAATTCTAGGTATAAAAAATAATATTGTTGAAAGTACCTATAGGTGGTAGTGAGACGGGTTTTTAATGATAGGTCCAAATAAATGAAATAAAAAAATTCAGTAAAAGTTTCGAAGGATGAAATCTGCACACACTTCAGCTCCACGATTATTTTGTAATGCCACATTATCGACAGGAACTTCAGGCATGAGGTTATTCTCGTCAGCAGGAGGAGGTGGCTGTGTTTCACCGCGAGCAACAGCTATATTATGCAATACAGCACATGCAGCGATGACACTGCTGGTAGTATGGAGACTTGTTCGTAGCTGATGTCCCAAGAACGAAAACCTCCGCTTCCACACTCCAAACAGCTTTTGGACTGTGTTCCTGGTCCGATTGTGGGCTACATTGTAGAGCATTTCTTCGGCTGAATTTGGAACCAGTATCGGAATAAAGATAAAATGCAGTTGAGGATAACCATGGTCTCCCAGCAGTACTCCTAACAGAACTCGATTTTTAAAACGAGTCATTACCCAGCTATTGCTGTAAATTCTAGAGTCATGTGTACTGCCTGGCCACATTGTAACAATATCCAGAATCTCAAAGTTAGGACCCGAGACAACCTACAAAAAAATTGACAAACATCAAACTTGTATACAGTTATAATTGATACGGTGATTTCAAAAACGTTCCAAGTCCAGAAACTAAAATTTTTCAGGAGAAGCAAAAAACTAATTCATTTAAAAACTAGTTGTTGCAAGCAAAAATGGTTTCACATCTTTGAGTAGTCATACATTTGGTCTGTATTCATACAATAAAAGAGTTTCTTAGTCCCCTGTGAAACCATCAATCGGTGACCAAAGTAGATGGACTTGGGATGTTATTGAAATCACCGAATTTGTTAGGATTAATTTTTTTACAAAATCATGATTTACTCTGTTTAATAATTAATGTATATTGAAAGAAACCTTTGTAGTAATACAGGAATGAATAAAAAGTACATACTTTTATATCATAAGCAAAGAAATAAATCATTTTTCAAAAATATACCCACTACACACATAGCATAGCTGTCATGTAAACAATGTTCTTTCATACATTTTCTGTAATGTCTTCATAGTCTCCGTCCTCATTACACAACTCATCAGATCCAACTAGCGAGTTAATAAAGCTCACCGCATCCGGTTGTAAATACTTTAACAAAGACCTGACATCATCAAGTTTCTTTTGTTGAACTGGGAGTTGTGTGCTGTAAGCTTTACATTCAGGGATATTTGGCTTAACATTGGGTTTTAAGATGCGAAAGAATTCTGGCATCATTCCACCCATTGTTTTATCGACACAAACATCATTGATATGGCACCTATCAAACTTGAACAGTTTGTACTTGGTAACGCAAAATCGCTCGTTGTTTTTCGTAATGCTGGATTTGAAGTACTTCTTGAAGCCCCCTTGGAAATCAATGATTTCCTCTGTTTCTAAGGAACGCACAAGGAATTTTTTCTTTATCAGTTCTACCCATCCTTCGTACATCTCCATAGTCTCCACTCTTCTTTTCATTTTTTCAATAACAGCAAAATGTTGATCACATGGCAAAAATGAATGGCCTCGGACTGGGAACATCTGAGTAACCTTTACAAATCTGTGCACATAGACTTGAGTGAAAAAATAATGCATCATGGTTCTGTTGTGGTTCTGACCAATACAACCATCAGAAAACACAAACAGCTCTTTACAATTTTCTGGAATGTACGTGTTTATGTATATATTTAGACAGGAAATAACTTCGTTTGCACCTTTTTTACCTTTCGTTTCTGGCCATGTGAACATTACACTTTTGCCAGTTCTCAAATTTGTAAAAGCAAAGTTGTGAAGCCACAGTTGCCTCTTGTAAAAAACATCGCTAACCTGAAGATGGGGGAAGGGAATATTCTGCTGAAAATCAAAACAGATTGCCTGTGCATTTTCATTGCCCTGAACATACCCACTTGCATCTTTCATAGATGTTCTAAATTTCCTTGCTTTTGCTTTGTGAAGTTTCAGAGTCTGTTGCATTTGTTTTCGAACCACTCCATTTTTTTCAGCGCAAATTTTGACACGATACTCTTCACAGAAAGCACATAAATCCGACCGTGGTCTGCCAAATGGATAATTAAAATGTTCCTGATAGTAGCGAAGAAAATACTCATATTTCACTGTACACTTTACATGCTTAGGATCTGCCCCACCTTTTACTTGCAAGTATGTTTCAGGGTAATGTTTTTCAAGGAACAGTACATACATTTGCATAACATCTAAATCAGAACGCAAATACCTTTGCTTCGCTCGTGACCCATAATGCTGAACACAATATGGAAAGGAACGTATGTGAGCATAAATCATTTCTTTAATGTCTTCAGATTTCGCCCTTGGTCTGTTGTTGTGACATCCTCTGTTGTCTTTTGGTGACACACCGGCGCTATGAAGTTCTGTCAACCGTCTCACTCGCCCAACACCTATTCCAAACAAGCTGGCAAATCCTTCACGGCATACAACAGTTTCTTGTTCACCAAGTACAACCTAAAACATAATAAATGTAAAAGGCGCTATGAGAATAGCCAAACATATTATTCAAAATTAAAAACACATCTTTAAAGTTTCAGTATTATTTTATTAATATACATTATACTCACAGTGTATATATACTGTTTTTCACGCTGCAGGGACTTCTCTCCTTTTCGTGGTCGTCTTCTGTCAATAACCTTTTCGCGTAGAAGTCCATACAAATAAGAATCTTGGGCATCTTTGCAGGTTAGATTGTTAAGGTTAGTTATCAGCAACTCTTTTGCTTCATCAGAATATTTTGTAAGACAGCCTCGTTTACACCTTAAATAAATAACCAATTTCACGTAACACAGTAAAGTACAATAAAAAATAAAACACAGCATAATCTGTGAAAACAAAATGTAGGTACATACCTGCACGAAGTTCCTGTTTTACGGGCCTTTATCCCTTTACCACTTTCATTAATATATGGTTTACCTTCTCTTCTTAAACGTTTACGTACATTTTTTGCCCATGCATTCTCATTTCGTTTCCTTTTAACTTTAAACGTACTACCATCATCAGTTTCGGTTTCGTGGTCAGCCATGTTGGGACAAACAATAATTTCCATAGACTATTATGTGAAAAAAAAAATGTATTTCGCCCACATGTATTTCAGAGTTTTTCGTTACCAACCTTATTATCCACATGACATTTATATTCTCTTTGGAACTGCATGTAATTCCAAAAGATAAAATATAAGCAAATTAATTAACATTATAACAATTTTTTGGATAAAATACCAATAATTTATGTAACTGCAATAATAAAATTTATTAGTTACTTTCACCTCACTCAGCTAATTCCCAAAATACCTTGTGCTGAATTTTGAGGGTGTTTCATACATTAAAATATAAATATCCATATTTTTCTCAGCCCTACTGCATATTGTACAAAGTGCATCTGGTCATTCGTATAGTTATTTCAAGAACCTCCCAAGTCCAGGACTTGGGATTGTCTTGACATCACTACGGTTTTCAGATGGCATTTAATGCAGCAAAAATATAGAAAGTTGGGTAGCTTATAACACCACTGCATGCGGCACATTTCATACTACAACTTGCAATGATAAAACGATTTTGGTGAAATACTGGACTTGGGTCGTTTTTGAAATCACCGTATCAATTGCAAGTAAACAAGTTTTCAAGCTTTAAAATTAAATATTCATTTCCTTCTGACAAATAACTTTACTTTAACAAATATTCCCGAAAACATACCTGGACATTCAGACATATGTAACCCTTCCTATTACGGTAGAAATCTGCAAACTGGCCATCTGGGCTTCTAATGTCAATGTGAGTGCAGTCTATGCATCCAGTTACACCAGGAAAGCCACCATACACATAGAATAGCCTATGGTATTCTTGAGGTTGTTGCAGTCCAGGAAATTAAATGTAGGGGAGGGTGGGGCACAGTGAAACAGAAATTATGTTTTTCATTACATGAATTTTTTATTGAAGACTGTAAGTAAAATGTATATTCAGATCATACGAGAGTAGTTTTCTCTTTCACATACTATAGGTACAAAATTTTTAAAATCAATTTGTATAGTCCAAAATTTAGTTTAAATTATCTTCCACGTTTGTTTCACTGTGCCCCATACCTGGGGCACAGTGAAACACACCATGGGGCACACTGAAACATACTCTCTCTTTGCAGCGACATTTTACCAGCTGATGCTTTAAACTATTTCAGTATGTTGTCCACAAATACTATTTTTTTTAATAGTATAACAGACCAATATTAATAAAACAGAGCTTCACTTCTAATCAAAACAGACAAAATGATTAATATAAATCGTGAATAAATGTACTATCTTCATAATTGTCCACAACAATGGTTTATTACTAACTTAGCCCATATTAAGTGAAGTAAAATCAATTCCGAAAGTTATATAACCTTGCTGTCGCATCGTTTTACCACCACAAATTGATGCAGGGAGAAGCATCTTTATTTGCCTGTGATGCACTGTTGCCACATCTTCAACTTGTGGTTTCATGAATGTGTTTGCCTTCTTAGAACTTGCACTGAAGAAACTCACTTCGTATTCATTGCCACTGTCCTAGTCTTTGGTAACGATTCCTATGAAGAACTTCTTTCTTCCTGAAGTGTCAAATTCCACTAAAACATAATCATCTGCTACTGCATCTCGCTCAAATTCTTCGAAAGCATCTGGCTTTAGTGATGATAGCATATTCTCTAAAAATTCTACTTCATTGTCTGAATCAACCAGCACCATAGCTTCAGTACCATCATCGCTAGATTCAGAATCCTCCTTTTCTCCTTCGCAAATAATACTCTTCACTATTTTAGGCTTGGCAATGGTTTTTTTTTTTTTTTTTTTTTTTTTTAGCAATAATACTTTTTCCTTTCTTGCGGCCCTTCTTCTCATTTTTCCTTTTACTAGCTTTAGGAAAACCACGTACAAGCTCAGGGCTGTGAAGTTAAATGTTGTCCTCGTGTCTTGGATAGGATGTGATTCAGACGATGCTTCTTCATGTGCATTGATAGAGCCTGGTTCAGACAGATTTTCTACTGCTTCGATATGATTTGATTCATTGTCATGCCTACTAGTTGACTGCCCTTGTTCAACTGCTTGAACTGCTTGGATAAGATGTGATTCTTTATCATGCCTACTAGTCGACGCTCCTTGTCCTTCGATTGTTGGCTGTGGGTCTTGTTCCAGGGGTGTGCTTCATAAGGTCGGTCAGTAACAAAACTGCAAGCAAAGTCTGCTTCAGTAAATATGTACCTGTTGTAAGGGAAAATGCCTGTTGTACGAAAAGCAGCAGTTATATTTGCTGGCGTCATTGCCTTTTGATGAGCTACACTCACTGCACCAGCAACATTGTAGATGGAGAAGGTTTGGTCAGTGTGTTGCATTAGCCATTTGTCGACAGCAACATTATAAAATGTTTTTAATGCTTTGAAAACCCCCACATCTAGAGGTTGCTACTTGTTTGTGGAGTTTGGGAGGAATGTGAGCACTGGGACACCATTATTCTTTGCTAACTCTAGAACTCCAATAGACAAGTGGCTCTCGTGGTTGTCATAGATTAGCAGTGTTGGAGCTTGTTTCGAGCTTTTAGTGTGCTGTATGAAGTGCTGCATAACTCGAAAGAGTTTAATAGAGGAATTTTTTTTATCTTACATAATATATTTCTAAGTGCTGATTAAGGGGGCACATTGAAACGTTTCACTGTACCCCATCCAGGCATGTTTCAGTGTGCCCCATAGGTAGTGAAAGTGAAAACTAGGTTGTGACATTGAAAAAAAATCACAAGATATAAATTTAACTCACTTGTTTTTTAGACAGTACTTAGAAGATTCCGCTAAAATTAACAGATATTAAAAATTCACTCACGATTATTTTTTATAACAAATAATGTAAACATTGGCAAAATTACTTTTACTGCAAAAATATGCTACAGATAACGAACGAAGTATCCTCCTTATGGCAGCCATGTTGAAACTAGTTTTACATGTACAAGGCAACAACAGAACTTGCCACTAGGAGCGCCAGATATGTTCGTGCTAACTGTCCAAAATTATTGCATTTGTTTCAGTCTGCCCCAGGTTCCACTGTGCCCCACCCTCCCCTACTCAAAGATGCTCGGCCAATTGAGCAGAAACTATCTATTATCTAGAAAGTTACCAGATTAGGTAATTTTCTTGACAAGTGTATATTAAATAGGTTGCTTCACTACTTTAATAGAGGTATAAATAAAATAATAAATTTAAGGCCTATTGTGATATTTGAATTGGTTGTTATGAAATTAGTATGTTACTTATTGCTAACCTAACACAAATGACCATTTTTACATCACAGTATTTGTATTGTACGATTCTAACCAATAACTTGTTAATTGATAGAATACTTTGAGTATCACAACGAGAGAATAAGAAGTCCTCATAGGGAATTCATGTTTAGATTAGGTGACATTTAAAATTATCCAAACAATCGGTTGAGTTAGGTTTGCTACATTACAAATACTGTGAAATGGTGATAGGTAACAGTAGGCTAGGTTGTTATAAATAGTTTGATTCTTTGGTTAGGTTTGATACTTTAATCATACTAACCTTCAGACAGCTATTTTAATCAGTAATTTCAATCATATCATACTCATGATTTTACTGTTATTTTGTATACATTAAAGTATTTAAAATATAGCTAACCTTACCCCTCCAAACATACTCACAATATGACAGTATTTCTAATAAACCCTGAACTCTCAGAGAATGATTGTTAAATGTGATAGTAAATACAAAAAATCACTTTGGAATATAATTATTTTTTTTCCTTTCAGAAAAGAGGCTTTCCAAATAATTACATACCAATATTTTTGGGTCATAAACAACTACTTGCATAAAATCTTAAGTGAGTAAATATTATACAACCTTAACAGTCCTGGAGACCGTTGCTTGATTCACATGGCACAGGTCACCACAAACATTCTGAAAGGGAAACAAAATCATAACATGATATTGCTCACACTGTACATAAAAGGATGGGATAGTTATACAAAGTAGTGTCTTATGGGAAACTAGATGAATAAATGTTTGAGGAAAGACTAAAAACACACGTAATTATTATTCATATTACCCAGTAACTATTAGAACAATTACCATGTTATTTTTAATTTACTCGTGTACTAATTCATTTCTCCCAAACACAAACGAAAACAAACTTTGTACAGTACATACCTGAAAACTTATTGCTGCAATAAAATCGCAGGGCGATGACAACTTTGAGCACCGGTGGCAATGGCAATCCTCTCCTATCATCGTGTTTGCAGCAACAAGAGGCACAATTGTGTCCATCACAATTTTCTTTGAAAATCGAAAACGTTTAACAAATTCGATGTCAGCAAAGAATTCACAAGGATTTTGCATATCACGCTGAAAGCCTAAAGCTAGGATACGTGGAGGGAGGCCATAGCATGGCAAGGATTGAGGAATGGTACCTATTTGATGACATGATAACATAATTATTTCACATTATTAACTTGTAGTTTTACTAGGCCAAAAAAATTTGATTAATGAACACGTGAGACAGGAAAACCAATTAGGTTACCAAAATATCCAAAATCCATTAAATTGATAAAAAAACACAGCAAAATTTCTAGTGAACGAGCCATTATCAACGACAAGCAGTATAGTGGCACTGTCTAGGCTAGAACTAGTGGGTAGAGAGAACACTGCGAGACAGTTTGTACGAACAGATGTGCGCAGTAAGAGAAGAGCAGTATAGTGCTACTGTCTAGCCTAGATAGAGAAGGGAGAGAGAGCATTGCTAGACAGTGTGTTAGAACAGAGGTGCGCCGTAAAAGACAAGCAGTATAGTGCCACTGTCTAGCCTAGAACCATTGGAGATAGAGAGAGCATTGGCAGAAAGTTTGTACGGTCAGAAGTGAGCAGTAAGAGACGAGCAGTATAGTGAACAGTCTGGTTAAGATATTTTAGGGTTAGAGAGCATTGCTAGACAGTGTTTTTAAACAGAGGGGCGTAGTAAGATACAAGTATAGTGCCACTGTGTAGCTTAGTTCTAGTGGGGAAAGAATACATTGCGAGAAATTGTGTTCGAACAATGTGCGCAGTAAGAGTCAAGGAATTTAGTGGCACTGTCTAGGCTGAAATTAGTGGGGAGGAGAAAACTGCCAGACAGTGTGATCTTACAGATGTGCGCAGTAAGAGACAAGCAGTATAATGACACTATCTAGGCTATAACCAGTTCAGAGAGAGAGCACTGCATGACAGTGTGTTCTAACTGATGTTCGCATTAAGAGAAAAGCAATATAGTGCCACTGTCTAGCCTAGAACTTGTAAGAAGAAAGAGAAATGCGAGACAGTGTTTTTTTACTGATATGAGCAGTAAGAGGTGATCAACACACTGCCACCGTCTAACCTAGATAGAGTAGGGAGTGATAGCTCTGCTAGAAAGTTTATTCGAGAAAAAATGCGCAGTAAGAGACGAGCAGTATAGTGTCAATGACTAGACAAGATACATTGGGGAGACAGTGCGAGACAGCGCGAGACAGTGAACGAACAAATGTGCGCAGTAGGAGACGAGCAGTAAAGAGCTAATTCCTAGCATTTTCCAATGGGGAGAAGTGCACTGCGAGACAGTGTGATCTAAATGATGTGCGCATTAAGATACGAGCAACACAGTGCCATTGTCTGGCCTACAACCAGTAGAGAGAGCACTGTGAAACATTATTTTCGAACAGATGTGCGCAGTAAGAGACGGGCAGTTTAACCCTTAGCCGGAGACGTGAAAATATTTGACATATCTGGTGACGTGGTGCCCCTCAGACCCCAAAATGTTTTGTAGAAATTAACTGATTAGAAATTATTTTTGTTACATGTAAAATTATTTAATGCATTTTTTATACTTATTAATTAAATTAAAAAAATAAATTAGTAAATAACTATTTACCAATTATAAAATACAATTTTTTCCATTGGTGCTTGCTCAAATAAATTTAAAACTGCCTATTTGTAATAATTGCTTTTTTTAAAAAAAATAAGCAAATGGTAGCCTAAAAGTTTTATTTGCTATTCAATAAAGATATTGTGACAAAACAAAATCTAGAAAACTTCTACGAATAATAAGACTTTTTCATAAAATCTACAACAGATAAATTTTCCCAAAAAAAGAAATTACTTTTCCCCCCCCCCCCCAAATATTTTCCTTGCATAACCAATGCTTAAACCACAACAAAATATATAATCTAGCAAACTAGAAAGCACATGCATACTTATATATTTTGAAAATGGCATTTTTACATAAATTATATAAGTCAAACATTGTTTGAAAAAATTAAATTTGTACGAAAAGTCACTCTGTAGTACAGTATTTACACATGTTTGCTCTGCAATCATCACACATTGCTTTTCTAAATACACTTTGATCACTTAAGTCACTAAAAATATCTTTCAACCACTTAGAAATAGTTTCGTCATAATCTGAATCACCCACACGTACACATGTTCGTTTAGAAGCTATTTTATCACTTCTGAGATAGAAACATAACTGGTGACTTGGTGCCACTACGACCCCAATTTATCTTTTGCGACCTGAAATCTAGTGCCAGACAGCTTAACAGATCTGGCACTGCAGGAAGAGACTATGTTATATAAAAGCTAAAGGTAGATGGCACCACAAGCAGGTGCCTTGAACTGCACATAGATGGCAGTGAGTTAAAGTTTTGCTGGGGTCACGGAGACCCCACGTCTCCGGATAAGGGTTAAAGCCACCATCTAGAATTAGATCCAGTGGGGGAGGGATCACTGCGAGACAATGTGTTCGAACTGATGTGAGCAGAAAGAGACGCGCTGTATAGTGCCTCTGTGAAGCCTAGATCCAGTCGGGAGAGAGAACAGTGCGAGACAGTGTACGAACAGATGTGCGGAATAAGTGACGTACAATTAGTGTCAGTGTCTAGCCTAGAACCAGTACAGAGATATAGCATTGCGAGATAGTATGTTCGAAATGATGTGCGCAGTAAGATTCGATAAGTATTGTGCCACGTTTCAGCCTATAACCAGTGTGAGAAGATTACTGCGAGTTAGTGTATTCTAACAGATGTGCGCAGGTAGATACAAGCAGTGTAATGACACTGTCTAGCCTATTAAGAGACGAGCAAAACAGTGATACTGTCAAGACTAGAACCAGTGAAGAAAGCACTGTAAGAAAGTGTGTTCGAACAGATGGGCGCAGTAAGAATTCAGCAGTATAGTGCAACTGTCTAACGTAGATCAAGTGGGGGGCAAGAGCAGTGCGAGACGGTATGTTAGAAAATATGTACGCAGTAACCAAAAACAATACAATATGGTGCCATTGTATAGCCTAGATCCAGTAGGGGGAAGTGCAGTGAGAGGCAGTATGTTAGAACAGAGCTGCGCAAAAACAGACAAGCAGTATAGTGGAACTGTCTAGCCTAGAACCAGAAGGGGGAGAGAGAACTGCAAGACAGTGTGAATGAACAGATGTAAGAAGTAAGCGACGAGCAGTATAGTGCCACTGTCTAGTCTAGAACCAGTGGGGAGAGGGAGCAATGCTAAACAGTGTGTTGAATCATATCTGCGCAGTAAGAGACAAGCACTATAATGGCACTGTCTAGGCTTGATCAAGTGATGAGAGGGAGCACTGCCAGGCAGTGTGAACGAACATAGGTGTGCAGTAAGAGTCGAAAAGTATAGTGCCAATGTCTCGCCTAGATAGAGTAGGTAGAGAAAACATTCCTAGATAGTGTGTTAGAACAGATGAGCGCAGTAAGAGGTTATTAGTATATTGTCACTGTTTATCCTAGATCCAGTGGAGAAAGAGAACTCGGCGAACAGTGTGTTCTAACAGATGTGCGCACTAATAAAATGGCGGTATATTGCCACTGTCTTGCCTAGAACGAGTGACGAGTGAGAGCAGTGCGAGATAATGTGTTCGAACAGATTAACACAGTAAGAAACGAGCAGTATTAAGCCAATGCCTAGCCTAGATATTTTGATGGTGAGAGCAGTACGACGCAGTGTATTCGTACAAAAGTGAGCAGTAAGAGACAAGCAGTATAGAATCATAGTCTAGTCTAGAACCAGTGGTGAGAGCGAGTACTGCCAGACAGTGAGCGAAAACAGAAGTACGCGATATGAGACGAGCAGTATACTGCCACTGTCTAAACTAGAACTAGTGGGGAGAGAGAGCACTGCGAAACAGTCTACTGGAACTGATATGCGCAGTAAGAGACAAGCAGTATAGTGGCACGGTCTAGGCTAGAAAAAGTGGGGAGAATGGGCAGTGCTAGAAAGTGTACGAACAAATGTGCGCAGTAAGAGACGAACAGTATAGTGCCACAGTCTAACCTAGAACCAATGGGGAGAGAACACTGCTAGGCATGTGTTCTAACAGAAGTTCGTAGTAAGAGAGAAGCAGTATAGTGGTACTGTCTAGGTTTGCACAGAAAGACAGTGTGTTCAAATAGATTTGCGCTCTAAGAGACGACACTATATTGCCACTGTCTAGCCTAGAATTAGTGGGGGGATATTAATGATAGACAGTGTGTACGAACAAAGATGCTCAGAAAGAGACGAGCAGTATAGTGCCAATGTCTAGCCTAGATCCAGTAGGGAGAGAAAAGTGTGCACGGCAGTGTACGATCAGGATTGCGCAGTAATTGTTAAGCAGTATAGTGTCACTGTCTGGCCTAGATACATGAGAGGTAGAAAGCGCATTTCGATAAGTTTTGTACGTCAGATGTGCACAGTAAGAGACGAGTAACACTGTGCCACTGTCTAGCCTAGATAAAAAAGGGAGAGAGAGAGTGCCACTGTCTGGCATACAACCAGTAAAGAGACACTGCGAAACAGTATTTTCGCACAGATGTGCGCTGTAAAAGACAACCAACACCCTGCCACCGTCTAGCCTAGATATATTAGAAAGAGATAGTTCTGCTATACAGTATAATTGAGAAAAGGTGCGCAGTAAGAGACGACCAGTATATTGTCACTGACTATACTAGATACACTGGGGAGCGGGAGCAGTGCGAAACAGTGAACGGACAGATGTGCGCAGTAAGAGAAGAAAATGTATAGTGCCACTGTCTAGCCTAAAACAGTGGGGAGTGAGAGCAGTGCGAGACAGTGTGTTTTAACAGATGTGTGCAGTAAGAGATAAGAAGTATAGTGGCACCACTGTCTAGGCTAGAACCAGTGAAGATTGAGAGAACTGCAGACAGTGTGAAAAGAGGTGTGCAGTAAGAGTTAAGCAGTATAGTGCACTGTCAAGCGTAGAACCAGTGAAAAGAGACAAAACACTATGAGACAGAATGTTTCAACAGATGTGCGCAGTAATACACGAGCAGTATAGTGCCAATGTCTAGCCTAGATCCAATGGAGAGAAAGAGTACTGCGAGTCAGTGTGTTCTAAACGATATGCGCAGTAAGAGACGAGCAACACAGTGCCACTGTCTGGCCTACAAACCAGTAGAGACAGCACATCGAAAAAGTATTTTCAAACAGATGTGTGCAGTAAGAGATGGGCAGTTTAAAACAACCATCTAGAATTAGATCCAGTGGGGGAGGGATCACTGCGAGACAATGTGTTCGAACTGATGTGAGCAGAAAGAGACGCGCTGTATAGTGCCTCTGTGAAGCCTAGATCCAGTCGGGAGAGAGAACAGTGCGAGACAGTGTACGAACAGATGTGCGGAATAAGTGACGTACAATTAGTGCCAGTGTCTAGCCTAGAACCAGTACAGAGATATAGCATTGCGAGACAGTATGTTCGAAATGATGTACGCAGTAAGATTAGATAATTATTGTGCCACGTTCCATCCTAAAACCAGTGCGAGGAGATAACTGCAAGTTAGTGTATTCTAACAGATGTGTGCAGGTAGATATAAGTAGTATAGTGCCGCTGTCTAGCCTAGTAAGGGAAAGCAACATATAGCAATATTCAAGCTTAGAGCAAGTAAAGAGAGCACTGTAAGACAGTGTGTTAGAATAGATGTACGCAGTAAGAAACGAGCAGCATTAAGCCAATGTTTAGCCTAGATCTATTGACGGTGAGAGCAGTATGTTGCAGTGTGTTCGTACTAAAGTGCGCCGTAAGAGACGAGCAGTATAGAATCATAAGTCTAGTCTAGAACCAGTGGGGAGAGAGAGTACTACGAGACAGTGGGTTCGACAGATGTGCGCAGTATGAAACGAGCATTATAAAGCCAATGTCTAGCCTAGATTCAGTGGGGGAGAGAGCAGAACGAGGCAGCGTGTTCGAACAAGAGTGCGCATTAAGAGACGAGCAGTATAGTGTCTCTGTGTAGAATATAACCAGTGGTTGACGGATAGCCCTGCGAGACAGTATGTTCGAACAGAATTGCGCAGATAGAGGCGAGCAGTATTGTGCCACTGTCTAGCCTAGATCCAGAGAGGGGAGAGAAAAGAGCGTGCTATTGTGTTCGAAAAGAGGTACTCAGTAAGAGACAAACAGTATAGTGCCACTGTCATGCCTAGATAGAGTAGGGAGAGAAAGAATTGCTGGACAGTGTATTCAAGAAAAGGTGCGCAGTAAGAAACGAAAACTATAATGGCAATATCTAGACTAGATAGACTGGGGTGAGAGCAGTGCAAGATAGTCTCCGAACAATTGTGCGCAGTGAGAGAAACAGAATAGTGCCACTGTCTATACTAGAACCAGTAGAGAGGGCACTGCGAAACAGTATGTCCGAACAGTGTGTGCAGTAATAAACAAGCAGTATAGTGGCACTATCTAGGCTAGAACCAGTGGGGAGAGAGATCACTGCGAGACAGTGTGCGCAAAAAGAAGTACGCGGTAAGAGACGAGCAGTATAGTGCTACTGTCTAGACTAGAACCAGTGGGGAGAGAAAGCACTGCGAGACAGTGTGTTTGCACAGATATGAGCAGTAAGAGTCAAGCAGTATAGTGGCACAGTCTAGGCTAGAACCAGTGGGTAGAAGAAGCAGTGCTAGAAAGTGTACGAACAAATGTGCACAGTAAGATACGAACAGTATAGTACCACTGTCTATCTTAAAACCAATGTGGAGAGAGAGAACTGCGAGACAGTGTGTTCAAATAGAAGTGCGCAGAAATGGACAAGCACTATACTGGCACTGTCTAGGCTTGAACCAGTGGGGAGAGAGAGAGAACATTGTTAGACAGTGTGTTAGAACGGAGGTGCGCTGTAAGAGACAAGAGGAATAGTGCACTGTCTAGCCTAGATCCAATGGGATGAGAGAGCACTGCGAGACAGTGTGTTCTAACAGATTTGCGCAGTAGGTGACACGCATTTTATTGAAACTGTCTAGTCTAGAACCTGTGTGGGGAGAGAGCATTGCAAGACAGAGTGTACGAACTGAACTGCGCAGTAAGAAACGTGCATTATAGTGCCACTGTCTAGACTAGGTCCAGGTCTGGAAGCGAGCAGAGCATGGCAGTATGTTCGAACAGAGGTGTGCGGTAAGAGATAAGCAGTAGAGTGCCTCTGTCTAAACTAGATACACTTGGAAGCCAATGCAGTGCAAAACAGTCTGTACGAACAGATGTGCGCAGTAAGAGATGAGCAGTATAGTGCCACTGTCTAGCTTAGATACAGAAGAGATTGTGGCACAAAGGTTGTACGGTCAGAGGTGCGAAGTACGAGACAAGCAGTTTAGTGCCTCTGTCTAGAATAGGTCCCGTGGGGAGAGAAACCACTGCGTGACAGTGTATTCTAACTGATGTGCACAGTAAGAGACGAGCAACACAGTGCCACGGTCTTGCCTAGAACCAGTAGAGATAGAGCATTGCTAGACGGTTTGTTCAATTAGATTTGCGCAGTAAGAGACAAGCAGTATAGTGGCAATGTCTAGGCTAGAATCAGTGCGGGGAGAGTGCACAGCGAGATAGTGAGCGCGAACAGAGGTACGCAATAAAAGACAAGCAGTATAGTGCCACTGTCTAGAGTAGTTCCAGTGGGGAGAGAGAGCATTGCCAGACAGTGTGCAGTGTCCAGTCTATGTTTAGTGGGTTGAGAGAGCACTACGAGACTTTGCGGTCGAATAGATGTGCGCAGAAAGAGACGAGCAGTATAGTGCCACTGTCTAGCCTAGATCCAGTAGGGGGAGAGAGCAGTGCGAGGGAGTGTGTTAGAACAGAGGTGCGCAGTAACAGACAAGCAGTTTAGTGCCACTGTCTAGCCTAGATCTAGAGAGGGGAGAGAAACGAGCGTTCTCGTGTGTTCGAATAGAGGTGCGCAGTAAGAGACGAGCAGTATAGTGCCACTTTATAGCCTAGAATCAGTGAGGATAGGGAGCGAGTGTGCGAGACAGTGTGTTGCAACAGTTGTGCGCAGTAAGAGTCAAGCACTATAATGGCACTGTCTAGGCTAGATCAAATGGTGAGAGGGAGCACTGCGAGACAGTGTGTACGAACAGAGGTACGCTGTAAAAGACGATCAGTATAGTCCACAGTCTCGTCTAGATAGAGTAGGAAGAGAGAGCATTGTTAGACAGTGTGTTAGAACAGAGGTGCGCAGTAAGAATTGATCAGTATATTACCACTGTTTAGCCTTGAACCAGTGGAGAATGAGAGCACTGCGAACATTGTGTTCTAACAAATGTGTTCATTAAGAAATTAGCGGTATATAGCCCCTGTTTTGCATAGAACGAGTGG
The DNA here is from genome assembly GCF_032445375.1 of Bacillus rossius redtenbacheri. Classification (NCBI taxonomy): domain Eukaryota; kingdom Metazoa; phylum Arthropoda; class Insecta; order Phasmatodea; family Bacillidae; genus Bacillus; species Bacillus rossius. Next base: position 229,582,772 of record NC_086330.1, read on the forward strand.
GGTGTGAGAGCTTTGCGAGAATATGTGTTCGAACAGACATACGCAGTAAGAAATGAGCAGTATTAAACTTATGTCTAGCCTAGATCTATTGATGGTGAGAGCAGTACGACGCAGTGTGTTCGTACAACAGTGCGCAATAAGAGACGATCAGTGCCACTGTGTAGTCTAGAACAAGTGCTGAGTGTGAGAACTGCGAGACAGTGTGTTTCAAACAAAAGTTCGCAGTAAGAGATGAGCAGTATAGTACCACTATCAAGTCTAGAACCAGTGGGGAGGGAGAGCTGTTGAAGACAGTGTGTTTGAACAGAATTGCGCAGTTAGAGACGAGCAGTATAGTGCTATAGTCCAGCCTAGATCCCTAAGACAGTGTGTTCGAACATATGTGCGCAGTAAGAGTCAAGTGGTATAGTTGGTACTGTCTAGACTATAACTAGTAGGGAGGGATTTCACGGCGAGACAGTGTGTTCTAAAAGATTTGCGTAGTAAGAGACGACACTATATTGCCACTGTCTAGCCCAGAATTAGTGGGGGGATATTAATGATAGACAGTGTGTACGAACAAAGATGCTCAGAAAGAGACGAGCAGTATAGAGCCATAGTTTAGCCTGGATAGAGTAGGGAGAGAGAGCATTGTTAGACAGTGTATTCGAGAAAAGAAGCGCAGTAATAAACGAAAAGTATAGCGGCAATGTCTAGACTATATCCAGTGGGAGGAGAAAGCATTGCTAGACAGTGTTTTAAAACATAGGTGTGCAGTAAGAGACAGTGCACTGTCTAGCCTAGATTCTGTGGGGAGATAATGAATTGCTACACAGTATCACGAAAAAAAGTTACGCATTAAGTGACACGCAGTATAGTGGCACTGTGCAGGATAGAACCAGTAAGGAGAGTGAGTGCAAATGGAGACATAATGTTCTAACAGAAGTTTGCAGTAAGAGACATGCAGTTTAAAGTCACTGAATAGCCTAGAACCAGTGGGGAGAGAAAAGTGTACATGACAGTGTACCATCAGGTTTTCGCAGTAATTGTTAAGCAGTACAGTGCCACTGTCTAGCCTAGATACAGTAGAGAGAGAGAGAGCTTTCGATTAGTTTTCTACTGTCAGATGTGCGCAGTAAGAGGCTAGCAATATAGTGCCACTGTCAAGACTAGATACACTGGGAAGAGAGAGCAGTGCAAGAGTGTGTACCTACATATGTGCGCAGTAAGAGACGAGCAGTATAGTGCCACTAGGTAGCCTAGATACAGTAGATATAGAGATAGCATTGCGATAAAGTATGTATGGTCAGAGGTGCGTAGTAAGTGACGAGAAGTATATTGTAACTGTCAAGCCTAGATCATTTAGAGTTGGAGAGCATTGCTAGACAGTGTGTTTAAACGTAGGTGCGCAGTAAGAGACAAGAAGTTTAATGTATTATCTAGCCTAGATTCTATGGTGAAGAATACTTTGCGATACAGTTTGTTCGAAAAAAGGTGCGCCATATGAGACAACTAATATATAGCCACTGTTCGCCTAGATCCAGTGCGGAGAGCAAGCAGTGCAAAACAGTGAGTTCAAACAGAGGTGCGCAGTAACAGACCAGAAGACTAGGGCCACTGTCTAGACTAGAACCAGTGGGGAGAGCACTGCGATAAGGTATGTTCGGTCACATGTGCGCATTAAGAGACGAGCAGTATAGTACCACTGTCTTGCCTGGATCCAGTGGGTAGAGAGAGCCCTAACAGACAGTTTGTACGAACATATGTGCGCAGTAAGAGACGATCAGTATAGTGCCACTGTCTTGCCTGGATCCAGTGGGTAGAGAGAGCCTTACCAGACAGTTTGTACGAACATATGTGCGCAGTAAGAGACGAGCAGTATAGTGCCACTGTCTAGCCTAGATAGAGTGGGGAGAGAGAGCATTGCTAGACAGTGTGTTAGAACAGAGGTGCGCCGTAAGAGACGAGCAGTATAGTGCCACAGTGGGGAGAGAAAGCAGTCCGGACAAGTGTTTTGGGAAAAAGGGTTTTCAGTTAGAGACAGGCAATTTAAAGCTACCATGAAGCATTATATCCATTGGGGAGTGAGCACTGCGAGACAGTGTTTTCGATTTGATGTGAGCAGCAAAAGACGAGCACTATAGTGCCACTGTCTAGCCTAGATCCAGTAGGGAGAGAAAAGTGTGCGAGACAGTGTGTACGATAAGATTTGCGCAGTAAGATTTAAGCAGTATAGTGCCACTGTCTAGCGCAGAACTAGTGGAGAGAGAGAGAGAGAGAGAGAGAGAGAGAGCACTGCAAGACTGAGTTCAAAAAAGTGCGCAGTAAGAGAACTAGACAGTAACTGTCAAGTATAGCAGCAGAAGGAAGAAGAGTGTAAGAAAGTGTGTTGGTACTTAGGTGGGCATAAAGAGCTACTGTTGAGATAAGCTCCAGTGAGGAGAGTGCATTGGGAGACATTTTGTTTAAACAAGGGTGCGCAGTAAGATTTGAGTACTATAGTGCCACTGTCTGCCTAGATCCAGTTGGGAGAACAAGAAGTGCGAGACAGTGTGTCAAGCCGAGGTGCGCATTAAGAAACGAGCAGTATAGTGCCAGTGTGTAGCCTAGATCCAGTGGGTAGAGAGAGCACTAAGAGACATTGCGTTAGAACATATGTGCGCAGTAATAGAAGAACAGTATAGCGCCACTGTCCAGCCAATATCCATTAGGGAGAAAAAGCAGTGCGTGCAATTATGTTTGAACAGAGGTGCGCAGTAAGAGACGATCAGTATAGTTCCACTGTCTAGCCTAGATCTAGTGAGGGGATAGAGCAGTGCGTGACAGTATGTTTGAACAGAGGTGCGCAGTAAGAGACGAGCAATATAGTGCCACTGTCTAGCCAAGACCCAGTGGGGGGGGGGGGGGGGGAAAGATAGAAGTGCAAGACAGTGTGTTCTATCAGAATTGCGCTGTAAGAGACAACCAGTTAAGTCTTTCTGTCTGGCCTAGATTTAGTGAAGAGAGATCCTACGAGACAGTGCGGCCGAACAGATGTGCGCAGTAAGAGACGACCAGTATAGTACCACTATCTAGCCTAGATCCAGTAATGAGAGACTGCAGTGCGAGGCAGTGTGTACGATTAGATTTGCGCAGTTTAGCAGTACAGTGCCACTGTCTAGCTAAACCAGTGGAGATAGAGAGCACTATAAGACTGAGTTCAAAAATATTTGTTCGGTAAGGGACAACAACTTGATAGTTACTGTCAAGTGTAGCTGCAGAAAGAAGGTAGAAGAGTGCAAGAAAGTGTGTTGGTACTGAGGTGCGCAGAAAGATGGGAAGATCATAGCCACTTTGAGATAAGCTGTAGTGAAGAGAGTGCATTGGGAGACAGTGTGTTTGAACAAGGGTGCGCAGTAAGATATGAGAACTATAGTGCCACTGTCGCGACTAAATCCAGTGGGGAGAGCAAGCAGTGCTAGACAGTGGGTTCAAACAGAGGTGCGCATTGACAAGCAGTATAGTGGCACTGTCTTGGATAGAATCAGAGAGAGAGCACTGCAGACAGTGTGCGCGAACGGAAGTGTGCAGTAAGAGACGAGCAGTATAGTGCCACTGTCTAGACTATATACACTGGGAATAGGGAGCAGTGCGAGACAGTGTGTACGATCAGATGTGTGGAGTAATATACGAGCAGTATATTGCCACTGTCTAGCCTAGATACAGTGATGATAGAGAGCATTGCGAGAAAGTTTGTACGGTCAGAGGTGCGCAGTAAGAGACGAGTAGTATAATGAACTGTCTAGCCTAGATAAACTAGGGTTAGGGAGCATTGCTAGACAGTTGGTTTAAACGGAGGTGCGCAGTAAGAGATATAAGTATAGTGCACTGTCTAGCCTAGATTCTGGGGGGAATGAATACAATTGTGAGATAGTATGTTCGAACAAAGATGCGCAGTAAGAGACAAGTAGTGAAGTGCTACTGTCTAGCCTAGATCTAGTGGGGGAGAGAAGTGCGAGACAGTGTGTTTGAACATAGGTGCGCAGTAAGAGTTGAGCAGTATATTGCCACTGTCTAGCGTAAAACCAGTGGAGGGAGAGAGCACTGCGAGAGAGTGTTCTAACAGATGTTCGCAGTAAGAGACGAGCAGTATAGTGCCACTTTCAAGCCTAGATCCAGTGAGGGGGGGGGGGGGGGGGGGGAGAGCATTGCGAGACAGTATGTTCGAACAGATATGTGCAGTAAAAGATGATTAGTATAGGTCCACTGTCTAGCCTTGATCCTGTCAGGCGCGGATCTAGGGGGGGGGGGAAGCGATCGGGGCGATCACCCCCCCTCCTTAACTCAGGGAAGCAAAATCGATGATGTAGCCAAATACATAAAGACCCGCGCAATGTCTTAAATGAAACCGAAATATCGATAGCTGTGTGCCACATTGACACAGAGTAACTTCACTCTGGGCATGTTTCCTTCATTCTTTTAACTTTTCAACTGTCCTGAGCTCAAGGGAAAAGCGTGGATTTAAATATTGGAAGAGGGTGGCGAGTGACAAGCTGAACTGTCCCGTTACTGGAGTGGAGGGTGGAGTGAGGAGAGTTGCAGCTTTGAATATATATACTGTATAGAATTCGCCAGTCCAGGTTAAAATTTCTAATATGGTTTTGAGGTAGTTGGTTAATTCACCGCCGCAATCGCCACCATCTCTAGGGCATCGACTTGTGGTGGTCCCTAGCGGACAAGTGTCGAACTCTTCAAACACCCCTTCCCCCTCCTGTTGAACGACCTAGAGCTGCAGTGAATGATAGGCGGGGGGTGCGGGGAATGACAGTGGGCGACAGTGCTGCGCTCTAACGTCTAATTAACAACTAAGACGATTCAGGGCGTTACGGCAGCGCACTGCAGCGGTGAAGTTCCCAAGCTGCTCATCATACGCTTCTGAAAAACGTAGAGTAAATCCTATCCACTCGCGACTTCTATACAGTATATATATTCAAAGGTTGCAGTGCGACCACAACAAACCCCCCCTCCCCAACTATACGCCGCGCCAACAGACGACTGCCTTTACTGTATAATCAGTGACAGGACAGTGTTCAGTGAAAGTGGTCAGTGGTGTAAGTGTCGCCGTCGGTTATTCATTATACGTGTATCTGTCTGATCATAATACTTTCATGAGAAGTTATTTGCCAACAATACATTATGTTAAGTGTTCCCTCCAAATGTTTTTTTTTATGTGCCAAAAAATTCGGAACTGTCGTTAATTTATTACAAGAACTGGGCTTCATGTTGCATAGCAGCACAAAAACTGAGCGCGCAATTGTTAAGCTTGCTCCATGCATGCAATATCCTTCACATCATGTGTGTGAACGAAGCACAGAAACAAACAGTGTGTGCATGCTCTGTTTGATAAACAAATATAATCCTTCGTAGCTTTTAAATACGTAAACTCCCCAAAATTCGTGTTTCGCTTAAGGCTGTGATCTGTTTAATTTTTTTGCGGTTATTATTTTTTAAAGCCTAAACTAGAACAGATTCTTAAAATCTGTTTGGCAGTTTATCTTTCAAATGTTTTCTTGTATTTAATGTATATTTTCAAGATCAAAATCTGCATGTTTTCTCCTTGATTATGTAATTAATTAAAATTTAGTTAATAACAAATAGCTAAAACCATAATATTTCATGGCTTGAGAAAAAAAATTAGGCAACATGTTGAAAACTTTTTCAACAATACAGCCAAACAGCTTTTCAATATCTGCCGTTATATGTTATTTAATACATAATTATTGCAAAACATTTTTAATGTGTTATTTCTTGTTTTGACGTAAGTTAGTATTATGTTCTGCATTTGTAATGCAAGGATCATTATTAATTCAGGTTGTGCTACGTTTACCGGGTTGTCTCGTTTATAGTCCCATCTTAACTTCAATGCATTCCACGAATCAGCAGATATGCTCACCTCTCCGCACGTGACACGACTGCCGCCCGGCGTGTGGCTGGCAGTGTGTGTGTGAGGTCTACGGTAGACGAGCTCCCACAGCTTGCGCGCCGCCGTGTTGCTTTACGTACGCGCCGTTGGACAAATAATTAAAAAAAAAACGTAGCGCGTGGCACAAAGTTGTTTATAGTAAACTATTCTTTACATGTTATTAATGTCTTATTTTCTCAATTTTGGCTCTACAAATACTCTCGTTGAATCTTAATAGTAATGTGTAATATCATGAGTTTGGGTGCCAAAATCACTGTTCCATTGACAGTAAAACTTTATAAATTCGCTTATCCATGTTTTCACATACAAATTCGCTTATTCGTGTTTTCCCTGCTCCCAATTAACATAGCTAATCGGGAGTGATGTATTGTCTGTTGCATTGTACGGCAAAAGTAATACATTACTTAGATTACTTACTGTTGTATACACATGGCACGATAATTTTTATATGTTTGGTTGTCTATACTTTAGCCTGTACTGTTTATCGCTAGCAAGTTGTTTAATATACCAAACAATTTGGTGTTCAGGATTGTTTGCTTTGTTCTTTTCAATTATAAATAGCACAAAGACTATTACCTATGTTTTCAGGCTAGTTCGTCTGCTGGATCTAAGAAAAGAATAGGAGCCACAAATACTATCGACAGTTTTTTTGGGCCCCCTAAGTCTAAGAAACCACTTGGTCCATCGGTTCTACCATCAGAATCAGCAACAATCTTAAATGCTTCGTTGACGATGCTGAAGCTACCAACCCTCTAAAGCTATCAGATGTATCTACAGAGCCTTTTATTTCATCTAGTAGTCTCGAAGTCAAAGGCACCGATAGTTCTGACTGCTGCCCAACTTTATATCCTGTTCCCAGTGGAAGTTTTCCTAAATCTATTTATTGTACATCTGTACCTACAGGAAGCAAAGTAGATGATGGCATGGTAAACTATGACATTGGTAATTACGTTGGTGTTAAAATTGATGACATTACTAAAATACAACTTCTACTTAATGATTGGACACCGCCCAAAAATTACATTTTTCCTTTCTCGGAGCACAACAAAATGGGCAAACTTGAGAGAAGATTTGCAGGGCAGAAACACCTCGACAAAAATCCCTGGCTTGTATTTTCTGATGTCCAAAAAGTTTATTAATGCAAATTTTGTCCTTTGTTTATCACGAGCAATATAGGTGGCTTCACAAAACTGTTCAACTAAAAACCATGGTGACTCAGCCTATCAAGAATATTGCCAAAATCTTAGGAAAGGATGGTGTTCTGGAGTACCACAAAAGAAATGAATACCACATTTTGGCTGTTGACTCGGGATAGAAATTCCTCCAGTGTATGGAAAATTCTGAAAAAAATGTGGCAAATCAGATCAACAGTCACTGTCTCAAATAAATTGAAGAAACCCATCTTAGATTATTACCTAAAGTTGAAACTATTATCTTTCTTGGAAGTAAAAATATTGCATTCAGAGGACATCGTGATGACGGTTTACTAACAGCGAGTATTACTGCAAATTAAGGTAACTTCGGCGCCCTTCTTCGATACTGTATCCAATGTGGTGACAATGAATTAAAATACCATCTACAAACAGCATCATCTAGAGCAACTTTTATCAGCAAAACCACGCAGAATGAGTCGATTGGTAGTTGTGGGGAAGAGATTATTTCACAAATTATGAAACGTGTGCAGGATTCCAAATTTTATAGCATCATGTTCGACGAAACTACTGATGCTTCACATGAGTCCCAGTTAACACTTATTTTGAGGTATGCACACAAAGATTCAGTGCACTAAGATTTTTTACAATTTTTAAATGTTCGACAATTTGTGAACAGTGAGGACAGCACCAAAATGAAGTATATGAACCAACTGTAAGGGGCAAAGATATTTGAAAAGTAGTACTTTCTGCTGTAAAGCATCACTGTCTTGACCTAAGCCATTGTGTTGTCATATCCACAGATGGGTGCAGTGTCATGGTGTCAGAAATTCGTGGTGCTGTGGCTGAAGTCAGGCGAGAAGCTGTGAATGCTGTTCACTATCCATGTCACAATCATGCTCTTAATTTGGCCATATCAAAATCTTCCGGCGTCCAAGCAGTTCGAAATACTATTGCAAAAATGAAAATGATAATCTCGTTCTTCACTGCATCATGAAAACGCTCAGCTTTACTCAAGAAAGTTTTATGTCACCAACTTTCTGGACTGTGTGATAATCGTTGGATCGAAAGACACGATGGCGTTTTGCAGTTCCGAACATCTTTTCTGAAAGTAGCTCAGGCTTTAGAGTGTGTCGCATCTTTGAAAGATGCTGAAAGTGCTGCAAAAGCAAAGACATGTTGACTGCACTTTGTGAGAGTGAATTTATTGTCACAGTCATCTGCGTATCTGATATGCTGGGAGACACTCTTCCTTTGAGTAGACTATATCAGAAGACTTCCATAGACCTTAAGGTTGCCCAAGATATTCTGACAGATACTCTTTCTGTTCTAAATACAAAACGTACACAGTGCAAAGAGCTATTTTCTCAACTTTTCAACGAAGCTAATGATCTTGCACAGGAGCTTGGTGTAGATTTAACTATACCTTGACTTGTGAAAAGGCAAACACACAGACACAATTACCCATCAACGAACCCTGTTGAATATTTCCGAAGAGCTGTATTCATTCCCATTCTGGAGCACATTGTAGAAGATTTAAAACATCAGTTTTCGGAAGAAACGCAACTGCTTCACAGCCTGTCAGCTTTGTTACCAACTTCCTCTTCTAGTCAAGTAAATGTCAAAACATTTTCTACAAAGTATGGCTCTCTCCTTGGAGTGAATGGGCTAGAATATGTGGAAAGACAACTCATGCCGAGGTTCCATCATGGGAGGTGACGTGGACCCGTGAGAAATAAATTAACAATACAATACCCTCCACAGCTCTCGATGTTCTCGCTTCGTGTGACGAGCTGTATCCAGGCATCTACATTCTCCTGATAATCTTAGTCACCTTACCAGTAAATGTCGCTTCGGCAGAGAGAACATTTTCGACATTGAGAAGACTTAAGACATGGTTGAGATCTACCACAAAGGTAGACAGACTGACTGGACTTGCATTATTGCATATCCATTATGGCTGCGAGATTGATAAAGAAAAGTCATTATACGCTTTGCAAGCAAGAGAACCCGCAGGATGGAATTCATTCTATGATGGAGAAAAACTTTTGTTTTGCAACTTCCAGTTATGCACAATCATATGTACAAGACATTTTAATTTTAGTTATTACTACAAATGCTATGCCCATTCTTTAATTATTTCATTTATTATTTTCTGATAACTTTATCATTTACGAAAACTAATTATCTGTGAAAAATTTTTCGACTATACCAAAAGTGTATTTGACATTTTAAGCACAAAATTGCTATTAAAAAAACACCATTTTGCATGCGAAAATCTATAATTTTTCCGTGGGGTGAACCCCCGGACTCTCCCATTTGAAATACTTTTGAAACATACATTCGCCCCCCCCCCCTGACATCAAACGCTGGATCCGCCCCTGAGTAGTACTACCTATTTTAAGCAATTACCATGGTGAGACTTCCAAAAATTGTTTATACAGAGTGTCCCAAAAGTAGTGTACCCATTCAAAATACAGATACTAAAGTTAATAATGCAGTTACAACGGAAATGTTTATTCAACTTTGCATCTTATAGTCAGGGGTTTATTCATGAAAAACAACATTGGGTATATGCCCACCATTCACATCTTGGCAGTGACGAATCCTTAGCACTACATGTTGCATGAACTTCGCCAAGATTTCTTGGGAAATGTCGAGGATTGCCATGCGAATGTTGTCTTTGAGGGTAGCAAGTGTCCGTGGTTTATTTCTGTAGACACTGTCCTTGAAAATACCCCACAGAAAGAAATCGGGGGCGGTGAGATCCGGTGACCTCGGCGGCCAGTTAATGTCTCCATTACAGGACATGACCCGACCTGGAAACATCTCCTGAAGAAGTGTCATGATCAGCCAAGCGATATGGCAGGTTGCACCGTCTTGCTGAAACCAGACCTCGTCATTTTCCATAGCCAATAATGGTCTGAGAAATGTGCTCAACATGTCACGGTAGCGTTCACCATTCACAGTGACGGCCACCCCGTCAACGTTTTCAAAAAAGAAAGGGCCGAAAACACGATGTGCCATTATCCCGCACCACACTCTAACACCTTGCTCATGGAGGGGTCTTTCATGAATTATTTCTGGGTGTTCAGTTGCCCAAATGCGGCAGTTCTGTTTATTGACAAAGCCTCTCAGGTGAAAATGGGCTTCGTCACTCATGAGTAGTTTCTTCTGGGCAGGTCGGTTGGCAATAATCGTAAACAATTTAAATTTTATTTGGATATGTGTGTAAGTCAGCAGTTAAGATTCTGTGTAACAAATATTTCGATATGCCAAGTTCTTGAGAACAACGACGAAGCGAATTTTTGGGACTGTTTGTCACTGATGAGCAGGCATTGTCAATATTGGCTGCGTTTCGTACCGATCTTGGACGTCCACTTCTGGGTCTATCAGCAACATTTCCATTATCTCGGAAATGTTGCCTGCATCTTCTTATGACGTGTTTTGATGGTGCGGTGCGAACATTAAATTTTCGTTTGTACGTCCGCTGGGCTTGCACAACACTATGTTCATGCGTGAAGTAAAGTTCAACTATGGACGCACGTTCTTTCGGGCTCCACCTATTCATGATAAATCTCCAATATCACAGCAACAATCTGCAACAAACAAAACAATTTTAACTACTATGGTTCCCGGTTTATTTGAGTTTCAAATGGGTACATTACTTTAGTTTAATTGTCCATAGATCCCAAAACCATCGTCAGCTCAAAAGTTAACTTACATAACTTACATATATATCAAAATTTTATGGTCATATTAATCCCGCAATTTTTCACAAATCACTTCTAAACTGATACATAAAATATAGTAGTGGAAAATCTCGGTCGAGTTTGTTAATGGACAATTCCGAACAAAGGGGTACACGTGGGGAACGATTTATGAAAAACAGAAAAATTGTTGTAACACCCATAATATAAATATATAAATACATAACATCACATCCGTTTGAACGTACTTGAACTTGTAGGAGTAATAAAAAAATCTTTTGCCAAATAAGTTTTTGATACGACCAACCATAAATGCAAAGGGTTGAAATAACACAGGCTGGAAGACAAAAAAAATCATAACTCCCTTCGTAGGCACACATCGAATTATTTCAGATTGTTTGTAAATCTTATAAATTTTTTTAATATAAAATGTTTGTCTGAAATTTTTTTTGATAAGACTACCACAGTGGCAGCAGGTTTAAAAAATTTTGGTGTAGAATTTAAAGAAAATAAATCATCATTTCCAATACATGTACACTATTAGTAGTTTATAGAAGAAGCTGCGGGCACAGGTTCGATGTTGAAGTGTCGAGGTGCTTTCCGACCTCTGACATCACTTCCACCAACTTGGATTGTGACATCACGGCGGCCATCATTGAAATTGACCCCGGTGGCCATATTGGATCTGCAATTTTGTTTTTCCACCATTTTGGATTCTAGAAAATTCCACCATTTTGAAAATGACATCGCCATTGCACTTGTCTTTATGGTGGCCATCTTGGATGATGTAACCATTCCAATTTTCGTTATGACTGCCATCATTAAATACACTATCAGATTTTGAAGGAAAAAATTTAAATAATTAATAAAATTTTGATAAAAAATCGTTCCACTTTTTTGAAATTCGTCCACCATCTTGAAAACATTAATTTTTTTATAAAATTGGGAAAATTTTAATATTTATAAAAAATAATTTAATTTATATATTGAAAATAAAATTTATTAAAATTAAGTGGGTTCGGTAAGGTCATTCGATTAAAAATGATGACACATCCGTCATTCACGGAAACCATTAGTAGACTGATCTCCCACCAATAATTCCGAGGAATATATTACGTCAGCCAATATGACATCATGGTAGCCAAGTTGTTGGCCTCTTGGCGGCTATATTGAAATTCCATAATTTTTAAGCTAGAAATTAGGACAAAATTCTAGAGAGCCACTGTCGGGACTAATTTCAGTGCGTAGAAGGAACCCGAATGGCATTGAGTTGAGACATAGTTGTGTGGTACGAGATAATCAGTAGAGAGCCAAAGTCGAGACTTGCTTTAAGGGTGAAAGAGAAAAATGGGAAGTTTAATGTTAAGAGATGCGTGGTAAGAGTTTAGTAAGAGATCAATGGCTGAGAGCAGCTCCAGTCGGGAGAAAGAACAATGCACGGTGGTGTGTAGGGTAAGAGTTGCGGGGTAAGAAAGTAGTTGTAGAGCCACTGTCGAGACTTTATCCAGTTAGGAGAGAGAGTAGTGCATAGCATGTGATGTGACAAGAGTTGCGTGGTAATAGACGAGCATTATAGAGTCGCTGTAGAGCCTAGCTCCATTTAGAAGAGAGCACAATTCGAATGTATTAGTTGGGACTGTAGTGCGCGGGAAGAGACGAGCAGGTGAGATCCACTGTCGAGCACAGCTCTAGTGGGGAGAGAGAGAGAGCAGTGCGTGGCAGTGTGTTGGGTCAGTGGTACGCGGATATATACGAGAAAGAATGCTACTGTTGAGACATGCTCTAGTTAGGAGAGATAACCTGGAATTGTAGTGAGTTAGGACAGTGGTGTGCGGTAAGAGAAGAGCAGTAGAGAGCCTTTATCGTGCCTAGTTCCAGTGTGGAGTGAGAGGTGCGCGAGGCATTGTGTTTTGACAGAAGTGCGGGTTAATATTCTAGCAAGTAAGGCACTGTCGAGCCTAGCTTCAGTGGTGAGAGAGTGCTGTGTGTGTGTCAGTGTGTAGAGAAAGAGGTGCGTGGGATGAAAACAGCAGTAGAGAACCACATTCGAGCTTAGTTACAGTGAAGAGAGAGGGAGCAGTGTGTTGAATTGTGTTGGCATATAGGTGTGCAGTAAGATAAGGGTTAAAAAAGAGGGAGCCCAGCTCTATTGGGTGAGAGAGCAGTGTGTGGCATTGTTTTGGGAAAGTGGTGCCATTGTTTTGGGAAAGAGGTGCGTGGTAAGAGACTAGATGTAGTGAGTTATTTTCGAGCCTTATCTAGTTGAGATGAGAGAGAAGTGTGAGACAGTGTGTTGGGACATGCGCGCGGAAAGAGAGGGGCAGTAGAGAACAACTATCGAGCCCAGATCCATTGAAGTGAGATATCAGTGCGAAACAGGGTGTTGGAACATAAGTGCGTAGGAAGAGACGAGCAAGACCGCTACTATAGAGCTGAGCTCCAGTTAGGAAAGAGAAACTTGCGTGGTATTGTGTTGGGTCAGAGGTGTGCGGTAAAAGACGAGCTGTAGAGAGCTACTGTCGAGTCTAGATACATTAGGGAGAGAGTAGTGTGTGGCCGTGTGATGTAACAGCGGGGCGGTGTAAGAGATGCGCAAAGTATGTAGGTGTAACGTAATGTCCGCTGTGTGGGTGCGCAGTAATGTCATTTTGAGACGCGCACTGTAAGTAGGTGTGACGTAATGTCTGCCGGGTAGATGTGCACTACTAGTCCGGTCGATATATGAAGGCCCGTGCGTTTTTTTAGGGGACCTTTTTTATGATTGGAAATAATTTTTGGAATGCCAAGGATGAAATTTAGCATGGGAGTCACCTTTGTAATTTTGGCATTTGGCTGCGATTTTGAAAAACAGAAACTAGTTTATGCCATATGATTTTTCAGGTTTATACACCACAGCCTGTGAATTTTTAAAAACGACCTTTATATTTAGATTTAATTTCATTATTAACATTTAGAGAATGAAATTTAGCATGGGAGTTACCATTGTAATTTTGGCATTTGGCCGCCATTTTGAAAAAAAAAACTAGTGTATACTATATGAGCTTTTCAGGTTAATACACCACAGCCGGTGCATTTTTAAACAGGACTTTTTTTTACATATGGAAACGTTTTGAATGTAACATCACACATAGTTAATGTTCACTGTATATGAAAATCATCTCACTGATCTTCTACTGAATCACTATACTCTTCATCAGTATCGCTGGTTTCCAATGATAAGTCATAAAGAATTCCACTGACTTGCTCCTTTTCATCTTCTAATTCATTGCCACACCCCTCTGAAAGGGTTTCATTGGATTGAGGCAATTGGGTTCCAAATGGAAGTGCGGGTATGGTGTGTGTGACAGGTCGCAATCCATCTTTGTGCCTTTCCCACCCGAAGTTAGTAGGGGGTAACTGCTTTAGAAGTCTCGCACTTGTATTCATAAGCTTGCAAATGACTTCGGAGACAGTGTTGTCTAAATGAGTCCTCGTCTGGAGGCAACCTGGTAGAATCATAATGTCGTAACTGCCTCCATTTTAGTTCTCGTGCTTCACATAATCGTTGACTCACAGTGTCATTGTAGATAATCCTAATCGTTAACAACTCCAGTTGAATGAACATTTCATGGGATAGTTCTTTGCCGACTCATAGTTGTAGTACTGTCTGTAGGTATGTCAGATTATTTGATTGGAGAATGCGTTTCATTGCTGTCACTTTGCCACAGCCAGAGAAACCTTCTACCATGTCACAACCGGTAAATGTGTAGAGACCAAGAGCAGCACATGCTTTGTCTTTTTTAAAGAACAATGAGCGACAGATGTAGAATTCTGCAGAACTTCCCGATTTCCTTTTATACATGTACATATCCTGCTCGGTTATGTGACTGATGTATGAAGCAATAACCCATACGTCTGTGTCTTCGAAATCAAGTACAATTGGATGAGGATCATCTAATTGTGCTGCTTGGAAGAACGCCCTGATATCTGCTTCACATGGCAATGGTGCTTCGAATCGGGGATCACATTCGTTGGATGTGAGATCATAGCAGAGAAGATCTTTCGTGTAATACCAGTTAGTATTGTGCTTATAGGATTGCCACTCATTGAGAAGGAAGTGTTGAAGTCTTAGTTTATTTGCAGGCTTTGAGAGAAATGAACGCCATGCACTTCCTGTAGGCATTTGCTTGTCAGCAATGGGGTAAATGTTCGGCACGAACCCATACGATTGCATACGACGTTTTTGCTCATGATATTTAGTACTGTCAATCAATGTTTCTTCGTTGTAAATATCATTGACTATGTGAAATGCTACTGCTTCAGGATGGCGACTTAGTATGAAGTTGTAGAGGTTGTAGGCATTAAGACTTCAAGTCTTGCAAGCTGGTATCTGGTCCCAGGCCATTCCGAGATCTACGATAGCATGGTAAAGCGGTGGTGCCATCGCATGGTGCAGATCTAGTAATGTCATGAATTTTGACTTAACTGATTTATGGAACATACCATCAGCTGTAAACAATGATAAACACACAGTTGTTATTCTATACTGCATGATATCCAGTAGTGTCATGGTCGCAGTTTCTCCACTTGTTAACATTTCGACAACTTGCTTTGTTGCAGCATGATATACCAATGTCCTCAGTGTTTCCCTGCTCTTCGCAGTGGAGACAGTCTTCGTCGCAAACGTTTGGCTTTTCCTCTTTGTAATCGGGTTGTGGAGTGATGTAGTTTCTGAAGATAGTCGTTCAATATTGCTTCTGCCATGGCATTTCCCTCATCATGAGCTGTGTCCAAACTTTTCACTACATGTTCTGGTGCTGGCTGTCCAGTGCAAAGTGAGCGTAGAGTTGGCCGACTTAGGTCCCATGGGTTTGCATCCCATTCCTCTAGAGCAAGTTTCACTTCGTGAATCACTCGCAAGTCTTTCTTCATCCTCGATGGACCCAATTCTGGGTGGCTGTAAAGAGGCTTCTTCATATCTATGACTTCTTGCAATTGCTCTCTCAAGTACAACACAGCAGGCCTGCTTAAAATGTTAATAGCTATCATGGATAGATTCTCGGAAAATCCCACCCAGCCACCACTTCTACGGTTCTTGGATTGTTTTTTCATAGTCATTTCAATGACCTGGTCAGGAGGCAATTTGCTGTAACTCTTGCCAGTCAATGAAAATGAGTATATTGAAGCCATATGTTTCTTCTCATTATCTGTCAAGTTGGACATTCGCCAATAATAGAGAGAGAGGAAGCGAAGGTAATTTATGTTTCCATATGATGCTAGTAGAGGAAGCATTCTACGACAACTGTTTAAGTATTCATCAAAATTTACTCCACTCCGTAGACAGTGGTAGTGCTGAAACAAGACTTCCACATCAATAATATAAGATAGCCAAAATTTTGCCTTATCTGAGTTACTCTCAAAGATATTTTGGAACATCAATTGCATGAATTCATTAAATGAGTGTGATGCAACAAATTCATCAAATTCTTTTTCTGTTGAAATATCCACCACCTGTTCTAAGCCTTCAAGTATATCTGGGTGATTTTCAATGTAACTTTGTGTAAGCATATGTATTAAAGCTTCTGCTACCAATTTGTGCAGACGCATTGCCCTGTTGTAATATTTCCCAGATAATGCTTGACTTAAACTTCCTACAGCTACAACACCTGCAGCAACAGCTAATTCTTCGATACCACTTCCAGAATATATTTTTCCTACAGCATTAACGTATGACAATTCTGTGTGAAATCCACCTAACACACCCTTTACGAGAGACCACCTATTCTCATCCTCGCATAGGCATTCTTCAATATATTTATATATTGCTTGGTCACCAACAAGTTGAATAAGAGGCATTTTTTGTGTTTGGCAACTCGTTGGCACCAATTCAACACATCTTTGACAACTTCCTTACATGGTGGCTGTGAATAAGATTTGACATTATATGTTTCTCACTTGTCCTTATCCCTTGAAAGGTGACAATGGTAACCAGTATATGAAGGCACATTTCCTTCTTTTTGAATCACATGGTGAAGTGAGTGAGCTACCAGTCTGTGTACTGTTACATTGTTTTCAGCAGGTTTCAATTGATGTGGTTGTGGGTCGCTATGTATGCCATCATTGTGCAAGTTTTTGGTAACAACAGGGCAAACTATAGTTATTCTGGCTTCAGGCGTTGGTGTAATTAATGTTGTACTATTCGTCTGTGCATCACAACGAAAAGATTTTGGTTGTGCCATTACGACATTCGTGTAATGACTAGTCTCAGAACCGGTAAGTCCGTCTTCTTTAAAATCATCATTATTCATCACTACTGTTCCCAGCTGACCTGATGCTATTTGCTGTGGACATATTAGGATATCTGAACCAGTATTATTAAGTTCTCCGTTGTTGTGTTGCTGTAATGCTAATGCTGACAACTCGTCGAGTACATCATCATATTAAATGCCAATTCTCAATTTTTTGAGAACATTGATAAGCTCCTTGCTGCCCGTCAAGTTGTGTACAGACATTGATAAACTTACTTGCAGTGGTTGGCGTTTTCTTGTAATTAAATGCATTACATCTTCAGATAGGAAACGAACAGCTGACTGCAAACGTTCTTCAACAACTGCACGGTCTTCTTCCAATTTAGCATAAGGGTCAGCAAGCAAGGCTATTAAGTTATGGATGACATTAGGAGTATTATCATTCTTGAGTTCTTCAACCTGGAATGGCCATGGTATTCCAGGCACTTTTCTATGTTTACCATGTAGAATTTTAGCAACATTCTGTATCAAGTTTGAAGTGTTTATGCCCCAACTATTCAAAGCACTTTCCACATATGCCCCACCATGCTTAGTAAAAAACACTATTGAAGATTCGTTTCGCTGGTATCTTGGCTGAAATCCAATATTGTTTCCAAAAAGTGTTTCCAGTTTTTGGCGAAGGGAATGTAGGGCGTATTTGTCGTCACATGTGTTTCTGATTTCTTCATTTCTGATCATCATGTCTCTCTGAATTTGCTAATACTCTGAAAATAAGTCTCAAAGAGTATAAACCTCTTTGCGGATGTCCAAGTACTCAACAATATATTCACACAGGCTATTAAATGCTTCAGTTGGTTTTTCTTCCAACACTTTTAATCGCTGTTGCTTATGTTCCTTTTTTATGCCGCTCGCATTCTGGTTGTACACTGGTCTGCAGTGTGTCTTCCAAAAGTCTTTGTGATATTTAATATCCAACGCAGCCGCTTTCAGTATCCCTCCTTCATTGTCACAGAAAGTAATTATAGCCTGCAGTCTATCCTTAGTTTGTTTATCATCAACGTACTCGAGTGCTTTGGAGAAAGTTTTCCAAGCATCTTGTGTTTCCAGTCTGTGAATCTTCACTGGTGTTCTTTCACCAACATTGTTTCTAACAGTTTTTCCCTCCAAGGTTTCTGTACAGAAAACACAAACAGATTTAGAAACAATGTGGTGCTTCGTATGCGTTGTTCTTTTGTGTGTTCTGCAGAGGTACCAGCAGCTTCTCCCACATTTTCTTCAGGCATAGATTTTCTATAATATGTATCCTGTGCTCGTAATAGCTTATGACCAACGACTTCAAGCCTGCAGACTTTATGAATTTTCCTAGGCAAGCATTTACCTGTATCTTTTCGTGAATATCATCGAAGTTCGTCCCTAAATCCTTCCATTCTAGTGCTTTTTCTGCAATTTTGTTCCAGGTGTCCTGATTTGGATTCTGTAATGGATTTCTTTTAGATGTAGTTGATTGCTTACATATCACACAATCGTCTTCTGCACGTGTTTTCGTTTCCTTGCCAATAGGTTCAGGTGGCGATGCATTCAATTTTGCATGTCTTTTTCTTAATTTTGATGTGCCAGTATCATCCATTTTCAATTTCTATGGTACTAACTCACTGCAACAAAGAAAATAAAATATATACAGACTTTAGTACTAACATAACAATCACACATAGGACATTTGAGACTTCCAATTAAAACTGTCATATAGTATATACTGGTTTATTTTTTTACATTTATAGTACGTAAATGCTAAAATTAAACAAATGTGTACTATGCTAACTACATTATATAATGTAATGAATGGAATGGAATTATTAAAAAAAAGTCCCGACCTAAAAAAAAGGTTAGTTTGGTGAATATACCAAGAATTATCATGTAAAAGACACTGGGTTTTGTTTTTGCAAAATGGCGGCCAAATGCCAAAATTTAAAAAATGACTCCCATGCTTAAATTCCTCTTTGGCATACCAAAAATGGATTGTAATAATAAAAAAGGTCCCCCTTTAAAAACGCACGGACTTCAATAATTTCTACTGGACTATACTGACATGCTGAAACGTGTACTGGCGGTAGGTATATTGTAAAGTCCGCTAGGTGCGTGCGCACTACTGCCATGTTGATACCCGCACTTTGGGTTGGTGTTAATTACAGCCGGGTGTATGCACTTACCTTGGGTAGGTATGACGTTATGTATCCTCGGTGGGAGCGCAATACTGACATGCTATCTCGCGGTCTGTATGTAGGTGTTTCGTAACGTTCTGCGGGTAGAAGCGAACTATTGACATGCTGTGTCACGCATTGTAGTCAGGTGTGACGTAATGTCCGCCAAGAGGATGCTCACTACTGACATGCTAATTCACCCACTGTAGGTTCGTCTGACGTATGTCCGCCAGTTGGTTGCACACTACTGACACACAGATACGCACTATAAGTAGGTGTGACGTCTTGTCCGCTGGGTGGATGCGCACTACTGACATGCTAAGATGTGCACTGTAGGTAGGATTGACGTAATGGCCGCCAGCTGGTTGCGCATTATTGACATGCTAAGACGCGCAATGTGGGTAGGGGTGAGGTAATGACATATGTGTGCTTGCGCATTACTGACATTATGAGAGGTCCAATGTAGATTGTGACGTAATGAACACTAAGGGAGGGGTCACATTACTTACATTCTGTGTCGTGCATTTTGAGCAGGTGTGATGTTATGTCCGCAGGGTGTGCGCGCACTACTAACGTGCCTTGTCGCGCACTGTAGGTAGGTGTGACGAAATATCCGCCGCGTGGATGCGCACTACGGACATGCATAGTGGGTAGGTGTGAGGTAATGACATGTGTGGATGCGCATTACTGATATGATGAGAGGCCTAATGTAAGTTGTTGTGACGTAATAGACGCCGGGTGGGGTCAAATTATTCACTTTTTGTGTCGTGCTCTGTGGCCAGGTGTGACGTGAGTAGTATGTAAATGGGGCTCCTGAAACAGGCGCCGGCGCGTGGAGCCGGAGCCGGTGTCCGCCATCTTGGATTGTGACGTCACAGCGGCCATTTTTGTCTCAAAATTCCTCAAAATTCCTCTAAATTGATTAAAAATGACTCATAATTTCCCGTTTTCGAGGAAAGATTTCCCGTTTTCGAGGGAAAAATTCATGTTTCGAGGAAAAATTAGGATTTCGAAAAACCACAAAGGTCGTTTTGCCTTAAAAACCACGAAACTTCTGATATAGGCTTAAGCATCCATGTATACAGCCTCCGATAAGCCTCTTTTAGGATTATGATGTCACCATTGCAATTTTTGTTACGCCTGCCATCTTGAAAATCCGCAATTTTTATGTTAGAAAATCGGGAAAAATTTAAAAAATCATTAAAAAAATTATTAGATCGAATTAAATAAAAATATTAAAAACCACTTTTGCAGTTATCGTTACGGTCGCCATCTTGGATTATATAAATGTTGCATATTTCGTTACACCCGCCAACTTGGTTAAGTACCATGTCATTCTTACACTTTATGTTACGACCACCATATTGGATCCTATTAATGTTGCAATCATCGTTATGGTCGCCATCTTGAAATTTAGACGCCATCTTGGAAATCCGTAATTTTTATGTTAGAATAAATACCAAAATTCATCAAAAAATTAACTTAATAGAATTCTGATTGATTTTATCGATTCCCGTCCTTGGTTCGAAACCAGTGAGGGCAAAAAAAAACATCAGATCCTTCCTCCACAGAAGCCACCTACAGACTGACCTACCACCACCAATAACAAGGAATTTACCATCAGCTGGTATGACGTCATGTCCGCCATCTTGTCTTCGTACGTAGAAGACCGCCATTTTGTTGTAGTCTGCTAGAGTGTGCTGGCGTCATGTTAGTATAATGTTCTGTTCACCATACCTTTAACCTCGACTGTTGGCATTAAACTTTGTCATTGACCTTGAACTTTGACCATGACCTTGAACTTTGACTCTGACCTTTAACTTTGACCTTGAACTTTAACTTTGACCTTGACCTTTGACCTTAGCCTTAAAATTTGACCTTGGCCTTAAAATTTGACCTTGATCTTTGACTTTAAACTTGATGAACATCATGGATCCGTCATTGTATGTTCAGTACATGCTACCAGGAGCTACCACATGCTAGCAGTCATTGCCAACATCATGTTTTCCTCTGCTGGAGGACACCATCTTGTTTGTACTCGTCTTACCATCATGCTAGTTTTATTATAACCTGCTACAGTGCAGTAATCATTTATTACTGAGGTGCCCGCCATCTTTAAATTTGGCCGCCATCTTGAAATCATGTAATTATTTAGCTAGAAATGCGGGAAAAATTCCATAAGTCAGCGAAAAAATCAATATTAATTTTCAAATTGTATCGATGGTTACCTGTCCACGGTTAGATTCCTGACCAGTGACAGTTGTATCTAAATATTAAAAAAAATTTAGATTCTGTTTTCCATTACCTTTCGCGGAGTTTATTAATCATTCGCTCTACGAAAAACAACTCAAATCAATATTCCTTACCAAAGAATTAATACAGTACTGCTATGCATTACATGAAAGTCTAATTTTTCAATAATCTGAATAACCTATAAGCCGTTCACGTACAAAGCAACACATATAGATCAATTGTCTTCAGTCCATGATACCGAGTCATGTCATTATCAGACGTATAGGCTAGACATTTCAGGTCCGCATGATCTTCGTCGTTATCTAATTATATTCAATTAATAAATCGTGATATTTTTTATACATACTAAAGGACCAAGTGACCTTGAAAAATATTTTAGTAACACTAAGAGGTTTTAAACTAGTAAATATTCAATCACTACATTTTGTACTACACGCAATCAACAAAAGGGAAGCACCGACAACGAAAAGGCAGCACCGCCAACGAACAGGCACAACATTTGGAAGCACCGACAACGAAAAGGTAGCACCGACAACAAAAAGGCAGCACATTTATCATTGGCTCCAATAGTCATTGGCTCCAATATTCATTGGCTCCAATATTCTTTGGCTACAATATTCATTGGCTCCAATAGTCATTGGCTCCAATATTCATTGACTACAATATTCATTGGCTCCAATATTCATTGGCTCCAATATTCATTGGCTCCAATATTCATTAGCTCCAATTTTCATGGGCTCCAATATCAATTGGCTCCAATTGCTCCAAATGCTCCAACAACCTCCAAAAGGCTCCAACAGTCTTTTGGTTCCTATAGCCATTGGCTCCAATATTCATTGGCTCTAATATTTATTGGCTCCAAATTTCATCGGCTCCAAAATTCATTGGCTTCAATATTCATTGGCTCCAATAATCATTGGTACCAATATTCTTTGGCTACAATATTCATTGACTCCAATATTCATTGGCTCCAATTTTCATTGTTCCAATATTCATTGGCTCCAATATTCATTTGCTCCAATACTCATTGGCTCCAATATTCATTGGCTTCAATATTAATGGGCTCCAATATCAATTGGCTCCAATTACTCCAAATGCTCCAACAGGCTCCAAAAGGTTTCAACAGTCTTTTGTCTCCATCAGTCTTTTGGCTCCTATAGTCATTGGCTCCAATATTCATTGACTCCAATGTTCATTGGCTCCAATATTCATTGGCTCCGATATTCATTGGCTCCAATATTCATTTGCTCCAATAGTCATCGAATCCAATATTCATTGGCTCCAATATTCATTGGCTGCATCAGTTATATACAACATCAGTCTTTTGGTTCCAAAAGTCTTTTCAAAAGGCTCCATCTGTCTTTTGGCTCGAACAGTTTGTTGGCTCTAATAGTCATTGGCTCCAATAGTCAATGGCTCCAATAGTCATTGGCTCCAATATTCATTGGCTCCAATATTCATTGGCTCCAATATTCCTTTGATACAATATTCATTGACTTCATTATTAATGGGCTCCAATTGCTCCAAATGCTCCAACAGGCTCCAAAAAGCGTCAGTCTTTTGGCTCCAACAGTCTTTTGGCTTCTATAGTCATTGGCTCCAATAGTCATTGGTTACAATATTCGTTGGCTCCAATATACATTGCCTCCAATATTCATTGGCTCCAATATTCATCGGCTCCAATATTCATTGGCTCTAATATTCATTGGCTCCATCAGTCATTGACACCAACAGTCTTTTGGTTCCAAAAGTCTTTTGGCTCCAAATTTATTTGCCTAGAATTCTTCGAGTCTAAGAGACTATGAGGCCACATGGCTACGAGTCTAAAATGTTCTAGCTGGTTACGAGTTATACATAGCTTGCGAGGCTACAGAGCTACGAATCCTCTAGAAAACGAGTTTACGTGACTGCGAGGATACAGGACTACAAGTCTGCATGAGTTCTTGACTACGAAGCTACTCGACTACAAGGCTCCAATTGACGCATCTGTCTTCGTCGTAATTTTCTCTTTTGCTCCAACTGCAACCCAACATTATGTTATAAGATTACAAGGCTACTTGCTTACGTAGCTTCAAGTCTACGAGAATCCAATGCATCATGACTACGAGACTACGACCTATGAGGTTACGAGACTATGCGATAACAAGTCTTCAAGGTTACGTGATCGCGAGGCTATAGGACTACGAAGCTTCCAGAACGCATGGTTACGAGACTGCATGACTAATTGACCGCGTGGCTTCGAATCTTCATGTCTCTAACTGACTACAATAGCACTATTCAGTGGTGAGTGTTAATTTATCTTATGCAAAAGTACTTGCTGCAAGTAGTTCCGCTTTTCAACATCATATGACGTCATGTGTTGCTTGCAGGTAAATAATATTTATTTCTTTTATGCAGGATGCAGGATGCTCACTATCGATCGCATAAGAAGGATAGCTACGATAGTCTCCAAGGAGAAGTAATTTCGTCCTTCCTGCTAGTGCTTCTCAGATTTCTCACGGTTTGCCATCTTGGATTGCGACGTCACGGCAGTCATCTTGGATGATTATGACCTTGAACTTTGACAGAAACCGCAGGAAATATCACAAGCACACCGATTAACCATCAAAATATTAACAAGAATAATCGGGAGCACACGGAGAAAACCACCATAATATTGATAAGGATAATCAGAATCACTTGGAGAAAATCACCACACATTTTCTTTGATATAATAAAATTACAGCAAAAATTTTTTTTAATAAAAATAAATAATACAAAATTTAAAATGAAAAAAATTACAAAATTACACAAATGGATTCTGCTAGCTTGTGAACTTATCATTGTTGAACAAAGATAGAGTTCTACTTGCAGCTAGTACCTTTGCATAAGATAAATTATCTCTCACCACTGAATAGTGCTATTGTAGTCAGTTAGAGACATGAAGATTCGAAGCCACGCGGCCAATTAGTCATGCAGTCTCGTAACCATGCGTTCTGGAAGCTTCGTAGTCCTATAGCCTCGCTATCACGTAACCTTGAAAACTTGTTATCGCATAGTCTCGTAACCTCATGGGTCGTAGTCTCGTAGTCATATGCATTGGAGTCTCGCAGACTTGAAGCTACCTAAGCAAGTAGCCTTGTAATGTTATAACATAATGTTGGTGGTGCAGTTGGAGCAAAAGAGAAAATTCCGACAAAGACAGATGCGTCAATTGGAGCCATGTAGTCGAGTAGCTTCGTAGTCAAGTACTCATGCAGATTTGTAGTCCTGTATCCTCGCAGTCACGTAAACTCGTTTTCTAGATGATTCCTAGCTCTGTAGCCTCGCAGTCTCGTAAACTTGTGTACTAGAAGCTTCGTAGCTCTGTAGCCTCGCAAGCCATGTATAACTCGTAACCAGCTAGAGCATTTTAGACTCGTAGCCATGTGGCCTCATAGTCTCTTAGACTCAAAGAATTCTAGGCAAATATATTTGGAGCCAAAAAACTTTTAGAACCAAAAGACTGTTGGTGTCAATGACTGATGGAGCCAATGAATAGTATAGTCAACGAAAATTGTAACCAATGACTGTTGGAGCCAACGAATATTGTAACCAATGACTGTTGGAGCCAATGACTATAGGAGCCAAAAGACTGTTGGAGAAAAAAACTGACGCCTTTTGGAGCCTGTTAGAGCATTTGGAGCAATTGGAGCCCATTAATAATGAAGTCATTGAATATTGTAGCCAATGACAATTGGAGCCAATGAATATTAAAGCCAATGCATATTGGAGCCAATGAATATTGTAGCCAATGACTATTGGCGCCAATGTCTATTGGAGCCAACAGATTGTTGGAGCCAAAAGACTGATGGAGCCTTTTAAAAAGACTATTGGAACCAAAAGACTGAATTTGTCAATAACTGACGGAGCCAATGAATATTGGAGCCAATGAATATCGGAGTCGATGACTATTGGAGCCAATGAATATTGGAGCCAATGAATATCGGAGTCGATGACTATTGGAGCCAATGAATATTGGAGCCAATGAATATCGGAGCCAATGAATATTGGAGCCAATGAACATTGGAGTCAATGAATATTGGAGCCAATGACTATAGGAACCAAAAGACTGATGGAGCCAAAAGACTGTTGGAGCCTTTTGGAGCCTGTTGGAGCATTTGGAGCAATTAGAGCCCATGAATATTGTAGCCAATTAATATTGGAGGCAATGAAATTTGGAGTAAATAAATATTGAAGCCAATTAATTTTGGAGCCAAAGAATATTGGAGCCAATGAATATTGGAGCCAATGACTATTGGAGCCAATAATAAATAATGAGCTGCCTTTTTGTTGGTGGTGCTACCTTTTCGTTGTCGGTGCTTCCAATTGAGTTGCCTTTTCATTGGCGGTGCTGCCTTTAAGTTGTCGGTGCTTCCAAATGTGCTGCCTTTTTGCTGTCGGTGCTACCTTTCCTTTGTCGGTGCTTCCAAATGTTGTGCCTGTTCGTTGGTGGTGCTGCATTTTCGTTGTCGGTGCTTCCCTTTTGTTGATTGCGTGTAGTACAAAATGTAGTGATTGAATATTTACTAGTTTAAAACCTCTTGGTGTTACTAAAATATTTTTCAATATCACTTGGTCCTTTAGTTTGTATAAAAAATGTCACGATGGATTAATTGAATATAATTAGATAACGACGAAGATCATGCGGACCTGAAATGTCTAGCCTATACGTCTGATAATGACATGACTCGGTCTCATGGACTGAAGACAATTGATCTATATGTGTTGCTTTGTACATGAACGGCTTATAGGTTATTCAGATTATTGAAAAATTAGACTTTCATGTAATGCATAGCGGTACTGTATTAATTCTTTGGTAAGGAATATTGACTTGAGTTGTTTTTCGTAGAGCGAATGATTAATAAACTCCGCAAAAGGTAATGGAAAACAGAATCTAAAATTTATTTAATATTTATTTACAACTGTCACTGGTCATGAATCGAACCGTGGACAGGAATCCATCGATTCAATTTGAAATTAATAATTGATTTTTTCGGTGACTTTTGGAATTTTCCATGCATTTCTAGCTAAATAATTACATGATTTCAAGATGGCGGCCAAATTCCAAGATGGCGGGCACCTCAGTAATAAATGATTACTGCACTGTAGCAGGTTATAATAAAACTAACATGATGGTAAGACGAGTACACACAAGATGGTGTCCTCCAGCAGACGAAAACATGATGTTGGCAATGACCGCTAGCATGTGGTAGCTCCTGGTAGCATGTACTGAACATACAATGACGGATCCATGATGTTCATCAAATTCAAAGTCAAAGATCAAGGTCAGAGTCAAATTTTAAGGCCAAGGTCAAAAGTCAAGGTCAAAGGTCAAGGTCAAGGACAAAGTTCAAGGTCAAGGTCAAAGTTAAAGGTCAGGGTCAAAGTTCAAGGTCAAGGTCAAAGTTCAAGGTCAATGACAAAGTTTAATGCCAACAGTTGAGGTTAAAGGTATGGTGAACAGAACATTATACTAACACTAGCTAAACCCGGCCACGCTTTGCTGTGGCACAGTTTAATATTAATTCATTGTTTAATTTAATATTTTACTGTGCATGGCTGTGGAATGTAATAGAAGAAATAAAAATGTGTTTAGCTTAAATATTTTTATTGTAAAGCTAATGGAAGGACTACATTCCTTGTTTTCCCATTTTTTGCATAAACATATAGATCAGATGGTTTACCGACTCTGGAGCACCCGACATATAACTGTCCATGAGAGAAGCATTCATTTTCTAAATTCAAACCGCACACTTGCAAAGATTGTCCTTGTGCTTTATTGATGGTCATAGCGAACGCAAGGCGTATTGGAAATTGAAGTCGTTTGAACTCGAACGCCATATCTGTCGGAATAAGTGGCATTCGTGGAAGTAATACGTCTTCACCTTTATGAAGTCCAATCAAAATTGTTGCTTCAATAAGATTATCCATTAATTTTTTAACTACTAATCGTGTACCATTACATAATTTAGGCTGACAGATATTTCGAAGCAATATAATTGGCACACCAATTTTCAAATTCAAAATATGTGGTGGTAATCCTGGAACATCGAGTGAATTGAGAAATTCCGTTGGAAAGTTCACTGCTTCATTTTGGTGCACTACTGAATCAATAGATTTGTATGTCATTGTTTCACCTTCGATTCTGTTTATAATACTATTGTTCATATCGTGTACGTCAACATTTTTAGCCGCTAGAATGGCTCTTTCGCTCAACCATGCATGATTTTTGAATTTTGTTTCGATGTTTTGGAATACCTTGTCTACTAATTCCTCTTTTGAATCTACGATGTTGCATAAATCAGATGATAAGCTGATTTTTCCTGTTTCTGGATTTGTAGGTACAGTTCCGTTACCAACTTCAATTAATTGTCTTGAAAATATGACTGCTGTTGGATCGTTCTGAAGTTTAACTCGCATATTCGTGGTTAAATGCATTTTTTTTACTGTGCTCCAAAAATTTGAATATTTTTTAATTTAAACGTATTTTTATCAATAGAGTCGAAAGAATATACTTTCAAATTAAATAAAGTTTTTTATTCTTTCTTGAAATATATATATATATATATATATATATATATATATATATATACATATTTGTGTAAATTATAGTCGTCAAGGCACAATGGTCGAGTAGCCTGATGTGCTTGAACTTCGACAATATGGTACAGCATCGTCGAGCGTGGTCACAACTAAGTTGGGTGACCATGATATTTAGTTATAGAAACTTTTTTTTCCGACTTTTCCGGTGGATTTTCCCAAACTTTTATTTCATATAAACACTCTTCTGTTAAGATGCAATGTTCTGTAAAAATTTCAATCCAAACCATCGTATACTTTCCGAGTTTTGCGGCCAAATACATACGGAAGCTAAATTTTTTTATATATAGATGACGCCAGCACACTCTAGCAGACTACAACAAAATGGCGGTCTTCTACGTACGAAGACAAGATGGCGGACATGACGTCATACCAGCTGATGGTAAATTCCTTGATATTGGTGGTGGTAGGTCAGTCTGTAGGTGGCTTCTGTGGAGGAAGGATCTGATGTTTTTTTTTGCCCTCACTGGTTTCGAACCAAGGATCAGAATTCTATGAACTTAATTTTTTGATGAATTTTGGTATTTATTCTAACATAAAAATTACGGATTTCCAAGATGGCGTCTAAATTTCAAGATGGCGACCATAACGATGATTGCAACATTAATAGGATCCAATATGGTGGTCGTAACATAAAGTGTAAGAATGACATGGTACTCAACCAAGATGGCGGGTGTAACGAAATATGCAACATTTATATAATCCAAGATGGCGACCGTAACGATAACTGCAAAAGTGGTTTTTAAGATTTTTATTTAATTCGATCAAATAATTTTTTTAATGATTTTTTAAATTTTTCCCGATTTTCTAACATAAAAATTGCGGATTTTCAAGATGGCAGGCGTAACGAAAATTGCAACGGTGACGTCATAATCCTAAAAGAGGCTTATCGGAGGCTGTAGACATGGATGCTTAAGCCTATATCAGGAGTTTCGTGGTTTTTAAGGCAAAACGACTTTTGTGGTTTTTCGAAATCCTAATTTTTCCTCGAAACGGGAATTTTTCCCTCGAAAACGGGAAACTTTTCCTCGAAAATGGGAAATTATGAGTCATTTTGAGTCAATTTTGAGAAATTTTGAGGAATTTTTAGTAAAAAATGGTCGCTGTGACGTCACAATCCAAGATGGCGGACACCGGCTCCGGCTCCACGCGCCGGCGCCTGTTTCAGGAGCCCCATTTACTTACTACTGACGTGATTTCCGCTGGGTGGGTGCGCACTACTGATAAGCCAGCAAGCGTACTGTAGGTAGATGTGACGTAATATCCGCCAAGTGGATGTGTACTACTGACAAGCTGGGATGCACTCTGTAGTTAGAGTGACGTAATGTCCGCCGGGTGAAGGCGCAAACATGACATGCTGAGACGCGCAAGGTATGTAGGTATAAAGTAATGTCCGCCCAAAGGATGCACACAACTGAAGAGCTGAACGCGCTCTGAGATTTAGGTTTGATGTAATGTCCACCAGGTGGATGTGCAAATACATGCTGTGTCGCGCACTTTGTGGATGCTCACTACTGATATACTGTGTCGCGCATTTTTTTAGGTGTGACGTAATGTCCACCAGGTGGATGCGCACTAATGACCTGCTGTGTTGCTCAATGTGGGTAGGTGTGACGTAATGTCGGAAGGGTGGATGCTGTGTCGCGGACGGTGGGTAGGTGTGACGTACTGCCCCGGCCAGGCGCTGAGGCCGGTGCGGGCTCGGAACTCTGATTGCCGGCGACGCGCGGTCTGTGTCGGGTGAGCGGCTGGCAGTCGGCCAGAGCATGTCTGCGCGGAGCTGTGTGCTGCTGCCGCTGATCCTGGCGCTGGTGGCCGCCTGCCGGACTGTGCCCGGGCCAGACCCGGACACCCCGTTGGTACGTACCACGCGCTGTGCTCTTGTTGGTGCTTGTGTTGTTCCTGCTCGACTGACCGCGGCCCGATTTAGACGCGCTACCTTTCAGTACCACGCGTTGTTTTGTTGCTACTGTCGATGTTGTTGGGAGTTCTTTTTGTTCTTGTAGTTGCTGCTTTGAGTCATGTTTTGATGCAGACGTTATTTCGGCTATTGTTTGTATCATCTCGTTGGTGTTTGTGTCGTAGCTGAGGGTACTGTTAATATTTATGTTGTTACTGCTGGCTAGTTTTATTATTTCTTCAAATATATTATATATTTTTAATTTATACTGTAGGTTATAGTTTGGATCTTATCACATTACTCTGTGGTAGAGTCTCTACAATTTAATTTTGAATTTGAACATATTTTTTTCATTGGTTACTCATAAACCTTTAAGATATTTAGCTACTCAAACCGTTAAGATATTTAGCTAACGGAAAACGTTATAGTTTTTCAGTTGCCATTTTCAAAAAGCTGACTTGAATTGGGACGTGTTAAACAAAAATAAGTCAAAATAAGTATTTAACTACATTAGTGTATCAACTTAACTCTTGGAAGCAAGCCTGTAGGTAAATGCATTGCTGAGAAGGTCCATCAGAAATGCATATTACCTTTCACCCCAAAATAAAAAGTTTAATTGTACAGATGGCTTTTATACAAGTCAGTAGTTTGCAATATTGTTTTTTTTTAATTCTACATAGGTTTTCTTTAACCTTTAATAAATATATTATGTATTTTCATAAAATATAGTTTCAATTCCATGTGATATATTTCTAACACTACCAGGAAACGTGGTTCACAAATAGATCTTTTGAGACGCCCTTTAAAATAATTTAACACAATTTTTTCTAGAACGTAAACCGTAACATTAACTTATGAAAAACAAATATATGCTAAAGTATCAATTCAAAAAGCGCTAAAAGAAGGTACCCAAGTAAAACAAAAAAATATCTTTAATCTGTTCCTTATAAAAGATATTTTGCAACGGCAGGTAACGAAACAGTTAAAACAACTTTTACAAATTATAATACCAAATAAATGGATTTTTTTTAATTTTAGAGAATAAAAATAATATAAAACCTGCAGGCAGTAGCGTATCTTGCATAAGAGAACAGTGTAATCGCAGTACTTTGCACACATACATATTTTATAGACATGTATTCTCTTGTTATGCACACAACGATAATCCTAAAATTCTAACGTAAATCGGATGATTGTTGCTTTTAACCTAACTTTAGTTTATAGTTAATAATTTAAAAATCTATTTACTAAACATGTTAAAGGAACAATACTTTAATTGCAGTGACAATGTTTGCATTAACACAAAGGTTATATATATAACCATATTCACAAAAATTTATTTATAGTTCATATATATATTTATAGATCAAGAATTTTTCATAAACGCATTCCTGTACATTGTAGAAAAATAAAAATTTTCTTGTATTTTCCATTGTTCTGAGTCAAATTTCATTATATTTTTTGTTATTCTCAAGTGTGAAAAGTAAAGAAACATGAATTTTGATATTATAGTTTTAAATATAAATCTCAAAATGTTTTTACGGAAATGAGTAGGTATTTGGCACTGAATAAAGTTTAACGAAAGCCACAATTTTGGCAGAGTGTCACTCAACACTGATATAGGCCTGCATATCTCTTTAATTTCTGCAAGATTAATTACGTAATTCAGAATCATGCCTAGGTCTTAATTGTCTTAATTTCAAACACAAATCTATTTACACATACTACGTATTTTATTTTCCACCTAGTCAAAGTTTATTCTTTTTTTTTACTTTCTGGTATCTTAATTGCCCCTCCCCCAAACCTCTTTTTTTAAATCCAATGAATTACGCTGTGCTAAAAATGTTCTATGAAGTCTATTTCATTTATTCAAAATTTCTTTTCTTGGGTTGTCTGCCAAATAATTCTCAGTTGTATGTTTTGACATCCGTCCTATCTATAAATATAAAAATTCAGCCTCCGCATGTTCGAGCTCGCTAAACTCGAAAAGACGTCGATCGGGTTGACTTGAAATTTTGGCAACATTGCATTTAATTACGTAAATGATTTTATAGTAAAAATAAAAAAGGAAATTTTCCGGGAATTCCGTTATTTCCGAAGTTAGAAGCATGAATTTAGATATTATAGCGTTCGGTTAAAAATAAACATAAGGATCTGAGCATTTTTGGAAAAGAAAAAAAAAAATATGTTTTCAACAGAATTTTCATACGTTTTATTGTCATTCTGTTAATGTGTAGTTTGTAACCTAATTATCTCATGAAGGTCAAGCGAGAAAGGAGTTAATACTCTTCACGGAATAAATATATTCTCTTTTGAATGCACGCGCGAAAAAATAATTTACTACTGTCATTTGTTTTCGCTTCTCATAGTACCTATGCGTTCTACGAGTTGCTCACAAGAAGTCATTGCAAGCATAAGACGATACATTGAAAGACTTGAGAAATAATCAGGTTCAATTTGTTGGAGCATTGGTGTTACTATCCTGTGACTTCAGGCAAATGCTTCCAGTTACAACTCGCTTAACATCAGTTGATGAATTGAATTTCTGTTTGAAATATTTAACTTTTTGGAGCACAGTTCAAAAAAATGAATATGAGAGCTCAGCTTCATATTTTCAAGACAATTACTCGAGGTCGGTAATGGCACTGTACCTACAAATCCAGTAAAATCCGGTAAAATCACTATCCCATATACATTTTTAAAATATCGTGAATTAAAAGATTAATTAGTGGACAAGGTTTTCTAAAGAATAGAAACAAATGATTGAATTTACTCATTTTTAAACGGAAGAGCCATTCTAGCGACTAAAAATGTTGTTGAATGCGAATGAACAACATTATAAACAGAATCGCAGGTGGAACAGTGACATACAAATCCATTGACTCCGTGATAAACCAAAGTGAATTAGTGAATTTTTCAACGGAATTTCTTAATGCACTTTATGTTACTAGATTGCCGTCCCAGATTTTAAATTTGAATATTGCAGTGCCGATTAAATGACTCCGAAACATCCCAGCCAAAGTTATGCAATGGCACACGGTTGGTAGTTAAAAAAATGATCAATATAACTGAAGCAACAATTCTGACTGGTCCTCAATGTGAAGACAAACTATTTCCACGAATTCCACTCATTCCGACCGAGATAGCATTCGAGTTCTTCAATTTCCTATAAGCCCTGTGTTCGCTGTGACTATAAATAAAACGCACAGGTAATCTTTGAAAGTGTGCGGTTTGAATTTATAAAACGAAAGCTTCTCTCAAGGCAATTATACGTCGCATGCTCAAGAGTCGGTAGGACCAATAATCCCTAAAAAATATTTTATAAAGACCAAGAGGTTTTGAAGCAGTAAATATTCAGAGCTACTACAGATCTTACTACGAACATTCAAAGAAACGACACACATTAAACAAAAAAGAACACACAATACTCAAAATGGTCTCACAGTATACACAATGGACACACAGTACACACAATAGACACACACAGGACATGAAATGAACTCACAGGACACGCCGAGACGTCTCGTCGGGGTGCGATTAAATAATTCAGTGCCCGAGCGTAGGTTCCACCGACACTTAGGCACCCCTGAATTATTGAAAATTATGATGAAAAAAAAAAGAACTTTAAGAAACCACTCTTTTACTGCCATATATAGATAGATGCATTCATTTAACGGGATACTGTTAGTTTTGTCATGTGTGTGCACCCAACTATTTCTAAACTAGAAGTAGGTGCAGCGTGAAATAGCAAAAATGTTAAAAATGTACAGCATGTTAACTAATCATTACTGAGTATTGAACTAGTTACATTTTTACTAAACATGTCTCAAAAATGTATACTATATAATAATATGATATAAATATACACCGCCTAATGGCCAAAGGCGTATTATTTGAATTAGGAATCAGTCATTATTTAACGCCGCACAAAGAAGCCTAATAAAGAAAGACAAAACATATTTTTTTAAAAGTTTCTTGTGATTTAAGTTTTAAACTATCAAAATTTGCACCGACAATGAGAGAGAAGATGCATCGACGTCTCTGAGTAATGTATTCTTAAAGGTGTTCTCAGTGATTCGTTAGTAACACAATTTTTGTTGACAATTTTAAGAAAAAGCTTCACACAAGCCCGCAACATACACATAATCTCTTCCACATTAAAGTTCACGTAATCAGTGATAAAAATCTGGTTTTAAACAGCTCAATCATCTACCTACTTTTAGTCTCTGCTACTAAACATGGTCAGGAATAACAGATTTTACAGGTTCTTGATAAAGCGTAGTTTGTCAGGTAAATTACCGTTAACACGCCTTACTGCGTAGCACAAGCTGTAGGAGTTCCGACAGCAAATATTATCAATTCTTCTTCTATTGATAAGAATAAACAAAAAACTAATTAATAAGACTTTTTTAGTTTTTGGAACAAAGAAATAACGAAATAATAGTGATTTCGGGAACTACAAAATGTATTCGTCCATTATGAGACCAAGGACAACATTCGATGGTAGGTCGGGAACGCTGTTCCTACATTTGTTTATTTCTTTCGGCTTGTCCTTCCCTCCATGAATATTGACAAAA
The DNA here is from genome assembly GCF_032445375.1 of Bacillus rossius redtenbacheri. Lineage (NCBI taxonomy): Eukaryota > Metazoa > Arthropoda > Insecta > Phasmatodea > Bacillidae > Bacillus > Bacillus rossius. Next base: position 229,617,350 of record NC_086330.1, read on the forward strand.
ATTCCATATTTCATTTAGTTGTTACTTTATAATTATCGAAAATGGGTTTTAAAGGAAAAAAAAGCTACCGAGGATCGTCGGTCGAGCCCACTGAACAGTTCAATCCATAATCGATCGAATCGGCACGCGGAAAACGGTAAAAAATGTGCACTGAAGTGGTCGACCACACGTTCTTTCACGTACCGATGAAAGATTTATCGTGCGTCTTATAAAAAAAACCTAAAATATCTGCTCCGACAATTTCTGCTACCATGCAAGATCGAAATACAAAAGTTTCAATCAGTACAGTTCAAAATATCTTGCGGAAAAATGGATATCATGGTCGAGTCATGAGGAAAAAGATTTTTGTCAACAAAACTAATCGCTAAAAATGACTTGGATTAGCCAAAAAATACAGAAATAAAGATAGTGATTTCTGGAACAAAGTCATTTTCTCCGATGAAAGTAAATTTAATAATTTCAGTTCCGATGGGAGGCGTACAGTGTAGGGAAAAAAATAAACTCCGAACTCATCCAAGTCATTTGATACCGACTGTCAAACACGGTGGTGGTTCGGTAATGGTGTGGGGGTGTACGAGTGCTGCAGGAGTCGGAAAGTTACACGTTATTGAAGGAACAATGAACTATAAGATGTACGTTGACATTAAAAAAAAAATAATAATTTAGCAGTGAGTACCGAAAATTTTAGACTTCAAATTAATTTTACATTTGAACAGGACAACTATCCGAAGCACACGGCTTATAATACCAAAAATTGGCTACTACATAATATACCCGGCCAATTGCATACTTCTCCCCAATCACCGGACTCAAATCATTGAGCATTTGTGGAGTGTTTTAGAAAATTTAATCAGGGAAAGACAAGCTTCGAATCGCGCGGAGTTCGAGGTTTTACAAAAGTATGGGAAGACATTTATCCTACCATCACAAAAAATCTTGCTGATTCGATGTTACGAAGACTGCATGCAGTAATCGATACGAAAGTATGCCCAACAAAATATTAATTTCATTTTTTTAAGAACAAATGACTGTGTACGAATAGTTTTTGTACTACCCAAAATAGTATTATTTCGTTATTTTTGTTTGTTTTGAAAAATAAAATATTCGGTAAATATGTAGTTGGGCGATATTTGCTAAAAAAAAGTTTAAATTCCGAAAATACTTTTAACCTATGCTTTTTAACTTTCTCTTTTCATAAAACCCGGCGGAGATAAGAAATTCCAAATACTTTTGGAGATATCGAATTTTTTAATTTTCATCACAATACCTGTGCATTCATGCGGCGTGAACGTTTGTTTCTTGTTTACGAGTATCAAATTTTTTTTTTTTTTTTACTGGAGAATGTTGTATGTTTTATTTGTTATTTGGATATTGTTGCGCATGTAATAAGTAAAAAAAAATTACGTGAGTTCCAACTGTTCATCCTTTGTCCCGGTTTGTTAGGCCAGGTCAGTTACATTATAAATACTACTAAACAACCGTTAAAATTAATTCATATTATTTTTAATGTCCGCTTAGTTTAAAAGTATTTTTAATGTAACTGACCTGACCTAATCGACCAATTTAATTAATTAGACATTCACGAACACACGGCAAATTAAAAAATGTCTACGGTCGAATGATTGCACAGGTCTTGTATTGCAAAATAAGAACGGCGATATATCATAAAGTATTTGTAATTTCTTATCTCCGCCGGGTTTTATGAAAAGAGGAAGTTAAAAAGCATAGAATAAAAGTTTTTTCGGAATTTGAATATTTTTTTTAGCAAATATTCTTATTCATTTCTTTATTCGTTCAATGTTATCAAGAAAAGAAGAATTGATAACCACTATTCTTTGTATCATGTAATGTAAAAAAGCTCAGTGTACGAATACTTTTTACACTCAACTGTAAATGCATCCACGTCTTGTCAGATTAACAAATAAAGACTCAAACTTAAGTTTATTATGATAGAAGCAAATTGATGGATATGACTATGACTTCACGCAATTCAGTCCTCCGGAACGATACTGCGTGGCAGGAAGACGCAAATAAAGAAAAACTATGATCGTGCTGCTTAAAGTTAATGGTCGGATCGTCCCACGAATCCACAAAAAACCGGGCTCAGATCCAGGCCATATTGTTTAAGTCGTTCAACTTACTTGTTGCTCTGGACTGCCATGTTTGCCACGTCTCCCACATGACACAACTCGTTCAGGCGTAGTGGCTGCTCCCGCTTTCAAGTCCAATGGCGTAGCTAGACCGAGCGTGGCAGGCATGTACCGCAGTTTCTTCCTCGATGAATCATGACTCAGTGAACCGCCTGCTGCAGCTCGGCTCACAGCGCCGTTCACCACGCCTCGCAGAGGCCAGGTAATTTTAGAATTTTTTTTTGTGTGTGGTTAACGGCTTTCGCCCACAACCAGAACTATATCGTTCGAATCTTTATCATATCGTAGCAATCAAATCTTTTAATGTAAATTAACACCAATGCCTTACCCGGGAATCGAACCCAAAACCCCTCGCACCGTAAGCCGGTGTGCATCCGACTACGCTACGGAGGTCGGCAGCGGCCAGGTAACACTACAACCAGATCGCGTCATAGCTGCGGTAGACACGAGTACCAACCCCTACTACCTAACGTTACCAAACTAGACGTAGAGTCTAAAACTAAGTGCCATAAAAAAACATACAAAAGCAAACAAAAATAAGATCTTAATTACAAATCTTAAGCTTAATCTTAATTATAAACAATAAATAAGTATAGGCGGTATTACACGCCTCAACGCAATGGTCACACAGGACACGCAATACGTAACTTGGTAGCAGAAATTCACAATTTAAATGTAACTCAAAAATAAAAATGCATGCCACATTAAGTAAAAAATGTTTCATGCAGAGATCGATTTCTCAGAAACTACAGGAATAATCAAAATATTACTATGATTGTGCTTCCAATTGTGCTTCCTTTTCATTAATTGTGCTTTTTTCGTTGATTGTGCTTCCAATTGTTCTTACTTTCATATGATTGTGCTTCCAATGGTGCTTCCTTTTCGTTGATTGCGTTTCCAATTGTGCTTCCAATTGTGCCTCCTTTTCGTTGATTGTGCTTCCGTTTCTTTGATTGTGCTTCTAATTGTGCTTCCTTTTCTATAATTGTGCTTCCTTTTTATTGTGCTTCCAAATTTGCTTCCTTTTTTATGATTGTGCTTCCTCTTTGTCGAATATGCTTCCGATTGCTCTTCCTTTTCTATTATTGTGATTCCTTTTTTTTATTAATGCGCTTTCTTATTATAAACTGCTTCCTTTTTGTCGATGGTTGATCATAGATAAGTCTGTACTTAGTGCATGATTGTCCTCATGGCTTGGAGATGACTGGTATATTGGCGTGACATTGAACATGACCTGTTTAAAATGATCGTCGCATTTCGGTGAATGAAACCTCTTGGTTCAGGGATGCTTGGCCTGTGCGTATGATTTTGTACATTAAATGTTTAAAATGTTCATCGCGTATCGACTAAAAAGTAACACTTGACTACTGATTGGATGTATTTGACCACATACTGGATGCGCCTGGCTACCAACTAGATATGACTTGTCACCTATTGGTCGTATGTTACTGAACGCTGAATATATATTCCTGGCTACCCACTGGGTGCGTATTGACACCCACTGAACGTGCCTGACCGTCGAATACATGCCTGACCACCAACTGGTCGTGCCTTGTTGCTGACTGGACATGCCTAGCTGATTACTGGTCATGACGGCCACAAACTAAATGCACATGGTCATTGTTTACGTGCCTGGCTACTGAATAGACATGCCTGATTAATCAACTGTTATACATAACTGACTCGAAAACATATGTCAAGGCATGCAGATGACTCGCTTCTCCTTCTAAGAAGACTGTAGCAATCGAGAAATGCTATTAATTTACTTGTTTGTATTTGTAGAATGTATGAATATTTTTTTAAATTTAAATTTGTGTTGATTTATTTCTCGAACCTGTAACCTTTACGATATTTTTCATTAAATTAGTATTTTTTTAAACTGAACTTATTTTCATAAAATGAATTTTTTTCTTAATCTTAGAACATTACTTTTCAACACTCATCCATCACAGGTTAATAGTCACCACATTTTACTGGGCATGGTTAAAGGATCTTAAAATAATAATGTTCGATTTGATAAACAATATCAGTAAAGTGACAAAAAGCAGAGAAAAATATGAAATCAAATATAAAATATCATCAAAGTATGTTTCAGGGCTAAACACATTAATTCATAATAAATATCTTTAGGATTACAATTACTGCTAATGAAGGCTGTTTTATTCTATACATTGTACTACGAAAATCTCTAAGTTACTGTAAACTGTAGTATTAAATTATTTTGTAGTATATATTGGCCGGTCTGGCGCCTAGGTTCACGGGTAAGGAGTCGAGGTGCCAACCGCCATTTTGGATTGTGACGTCACGACTGCCATTTAGGACTCAAAAATGACACAAAATTCCTAAAAAAATTTCCATTTTCGCAGGAAAAATTCCCGTTTGAGGGACAATTTCCCGTTTTTGTCCTTAAAAATACCGTCCGCTTCGAAATTTCTAAGAACGGCTTAAATTCCTTAGTGACTAGCAGCTCTAAACCGTACCTTGTCAATTAGGATGTTATGGCCACCATCTTGGATTACATCGTCACTGTTGTAATTTCCGTCATGCCCCGACATCTTGAAAATCCGTAATTTTTATGCTAGAAATTTTTAAAAAATATATAATTTATAAAAATGTTTAATTAATAAAATTTTAATAAATTTATTTAAATACACTGATACTGTTACGGTCGCCATATCGGATTCTAGAAACATTGCACATTTCGTTACGCCCACCATATTAGACTGTATGATATAATCGTTGCACGTTTCGTTACGGAAACCATCTTGGATTCTAAATGGCTGCAATTTCCGTTATGTTCCGCCATCTTGAAAATATTTATTTATTATCCGATTGCAATGAAAAAAAAATTACATTTATAAAAAATTAATTAATAAAATTTTAATAAAAAATATTTGAAAAACACTTTTATGTCCTCGGTTCGAAGCCGGTGAGGGCAAAAATAAAAAAAGTCAACAAATCCTTCCTCCACAGAAGCCGACTACAGACTGACCCCCACCACTAATGCCAAGGTATATATAACATCAACTGTCTGCTGGAGGCCGCTATCTTGTTTTCGTCTGCTAGAGTGAACTACTATCATGTTAGTTTTATTTTCGTCCACTATAGTGCAGTATTCATTTATTATTACTGAGGCACCCGCCATCTTCAAATTTGGACGCCATCTTGAGAATTTGTATTTATTGTCCTAGATATTCGGGAAAGATTCCAAAATTTAAATAAATTTGCAATTAATACACTAACTGATTTGATCGTCTTGGTCTGATATTTGATCAATAATTTAAATTAAAAATAATAATGTTCGAAAATAAAACACTGTATGTTCTTTTGCAAACATAATTTTATTACATAATTTCTATTCTACAACAGATACACTTGCGAAAATTAACAATCTAATAAACATTTAGTTCTGCATCGGCGTGAAATGACTACTTATCATCTACAATCGGTTTATACTAGACAGAGACCAGCCAGATCCTTTTCTGACATAGTCTCCCTCTTCTTGACAGAGTTTCTGGACACCGTGTTTAACAGACTGCATCACATCGTCAAAACTGTAAATTACAGCAGCCGATATCTTGAAAACACACTTCTCCACATTGTCCTCGAACGGATACAGCTTACCATATACACAGTTCAACCACAAGTTATATTTTAAAGGACCGTTTGTTGCTACATCATCAACAAGCTGATTAATAATGTTCTGCCTGATATCGTCAAGAAAAGTACCAATGTCTGTCGATTTACTAAACTTATTTAGATAATAGTAGTCTTTCAATGTTCGACGAAATTCAGACTGCGCCAAGTAGAAACCATTATCATTCACCTGTAATGCACCGAGTACAGTCTTGGGTTTAGTTTCATGTCCAGACGCCATAGCAATCGGCTGTACTTGTACGCTCACAAGACTCCAACCTAAACCGAGGGTTCGTAAAGTCTGCTGGTAGTTCAACAGTAGGCACACGGACTTCACCTTTACATTTTTTTTTCGCATGTCGTCGCAAACTTTCAATATGTGTAAACCAAACATGACACTCAACGCAGCGAAACTTCGTACGTGTAGGATTATTTGCACATTTGCTCTTCTCATGTCTTCGTGCATCATGGGAAAATGCGAATGACATATCACAGTAGCTGCAAGGATGCTTAGTTGATGAAGACGAACCTTTCAGACGTGATCCAGATGATGATGTTGCTGCAGTTGTACCAACTTCCAGTGTACTCTTAAGCGAATCGATTAATCGTTGTTGCAGAGAAACTTTAACTTTATGTCGTAGAGCACGACCTCTGCATATATTCATTTGCGTTTTCATATTACTTTTTCTGGCAAACTGCTTATGACATTTCTCACAACCAAACATCTTGCGAGGAGGATTCTTAGCACATTCTTTCTTGTGTCGTCGAGCATTGTTGTTGTTTCAGAAAATCTTGTCACAGTGACAGCATCGATGTCGGTAGTTGTTGTCGAATCACCAGCCATTGAAGTCTCCATCGAGGACGAAACGGCGTTCATCGTGGTTTCCTGTGCAGCCAGCACTGAAGTCATTAAGCAGTCTACTGTTGAAGTCTCCTCTAGTGTTGTCGTCGATGTTGCTAACGGGATCTGCGCCATTATAGTCATCGCTGACGTCAGGGTTTCCGAATTCGATGGTATAACTTCCATCGTGTTCAAACTTAAAAACGGTAAAGATGTCAGTGAGATCACAAGAACGGGTAATAACGCTACTTATGCGCCAGATGAGACAAACTAGGTGTTACTTTCACCACCGCAGTCAGTAACAAACTGAAAGTCCTTTCGTCGGATACTCGCTTATATACACGTAACCAGACGAATAATATGCTAGTTAAAACACGGATCATTAAAAATAATACAATAGTCAAAATAACATTTAAAAAGAAGCAATCGGAAGCACATTCGTCAAAGAGAAAGCACAATCAAAGAAAAATAAGGTCAATCGGAAGCACAATCAACGAAAAGGAAGCACAATCGGAAGCACAATCGGAAGCACATTCAACATAGAGGAAGCATAATCAAAAAAAGGACGCACATTTTTAACGTAAATTGAACAAAAAAGGAAGCACATTTTACGAAAAGGATACGTTTTCAGCAGTAAGATACGATATTACAGTCTTGTTTACGCTCATTTATAAAAAAAAGTACTTAAATTGTGCAAAAATTCAAATTAGTAGGATATGATCAACAATTTCCGATATGATATAATGCCTCCAACAGACATTGAATCCAACGGTCGTTGGCTCCATCGTCTCTTGACACCAATAGTTATTGGCTTCAAAAAGTCTTAGGCCTAGCTGCTATTTATATACTAGACTAGGAGGCTAAGAATCTTCAAGACTACATGACTACAAGTCTACGTGGCTACGAGATTACTTGGCTCTAACTGTCTTGGACTCCATTCAGCTGCAAGAGTTAATTTATCCCAAAGGGAAAAAAATGTTGTAAGAGTCCCGATTCCTGTCAACAGATATCGTCACGTGTTGCATCCAAGCAAATATAATTTATTTATTTTATGTGGGATGCGGGATGCTCACTAACGATAGCAAAGAAGGAGAAATAAGTTCGTCCGTTTTTGTGTTTCTCAGCCGTATTAACACATATTATTGGACTGAGTAATAATTTTGTTTCAATTCCATTTGACAAAAAATAATATTGTAAGTGCTGATTTAATAGCATAAATTCATAATAAATGTAACTCAAAAATTGTGTGACTAATTAAGTAAAACATTTTCATGTTGAGAACGATTTCTCTGATATAACTCGAAGCACACGGAGAAAACTAACGCACGTTTTCCTTAATATCAGAAAATCACAGAAAATAATAAGAATAAAAATTTAAAAAACAAAAATGAATTTTAAAAAAATAAATTCTGGATTGTTCTATAACTCTAACCTTGCTCAACAACGAAGAAGTTCACAAGCTGGCAGAATCTGTTTTTGTCTTATTCCGTAAGCACCGCGAGGAAATAATTATTATTCCATGCGGGCGACTACAACTAACATGATAATCACATAAGTTCAAAAGTGTTGAATTCAACAAGTGGGCAAAGCTAAGTCCTATGAGTAGGTAAATATAGTTCATATGGGGACAGGGGTGGGGGGTGGGGATCCAGGGATCCGGTGGCCATCTTGGATTACATTTCTTCCGGCGGCCATCTTGGATTACGTCACTTCCGGCGGCCATCTTGGATTACGAAACTTCCGACCGCCATCTTGGATTACGTCACTTCCGGCCGCCATTTTTGATTACGTCACTTCCGGCGGCCATCTTGTATTACGGCACTTCCGGCGGATATTAGGTTTTTCTATAATATTCCGCCATCTTGTAAATCATTATTTATTATACGATTTTAATGGAAATTTTTTTTAAAATTTATAAAAAATTAAATAATCAAAATTTTAAAAATGAAATTTAAAAAATATATTATTTAATAAAATTTTAATTAAAAAACCTGCGCGTCGAACACCCCACTCACCCCTGTTACAATTTTCCGTTACACCGCATTCTTTAAAATAAATTTATTATCAAAATAAAAAATATATATACCATCGTTGTCTGCTGGAGGCAACCATCTTATTTAGTGGAGACAACCATCTTGATTTCATCTGATGGTATCATCAAGTGTAGGTTTTTAAAGTACGCCAGTGTATGTAAGGTCGAGTTTCAATTCTCTACCAACATTATTATGACCCTTATAGACAAAAAACATTCGCAAATTTTGTTAAAATAAATCACATAATCCACAAAATCCACAGTCATTTTGCTGTTGTAACCACCATTTTTTCTTAAAGATTTATCATTTATAGGTTTTGACTTAAATATATGTTATCAATACTATCGTTGTGGATGCGATAGTTAAAGTAATGATAATTTCAAAAAACCCTTATTACCCCATTTTAGTGGGCCAGACATTTTTCAGAGTCCTAACTCACAAGTAATATTCTCTTCTCATGTTTGCGTACTCGTGTTTTAAAAGCTGCATGGAAGCAGATATTTTAATGGCTGCGTATAATTACATTCCTAAACAAGCCCGTGTTTGCGTACTCGTGTTTAAAAGCTGCATGGAAGCAGATATTTTAATGTTTATCTATAATTACATTTCACCATTCTGTAAGACATTTATAAGTATCAGTACCTCGTGGGATATAGGTTCTATATTAAAAATAATAAACAATATGTAGGTAAAATTTTATTTATTAAATTAAGAAAATATTTTACACAACAAAAATGGAGCAAAAACAGAAACTATACATCAAAAAACTAAAACTTTACAACAAAAATGGAAACTATACATCAAAAACATAAACTGTACAACAAAAATGGAAAACTGTACAACAAAATGAAAACTATAAAACAAAAAACAGAAAAACTATACAACAAATGGAAACAACTACCGAACTGCCAAACTATTTAAATAAAAAACTATTTACAGTAAAATAAAATTATTCGTCGCCTCCAACATATCCGTGGGGGACTGTGTGGATACCATCTTCGCAGATCAGCCGTTTGTCGTCCTCCCACGTTATGGCCAGCTTATTGCTGTACTCAGTATAGAGTATGTGCTGACGGGAGCGAATTGCTCTAACGCCTGCCCTCATTGTGCGGTGGTCTTGCAGGGCATCCAGGTAGTCATCGAATGTTATGTGTTTTTTGACCACACATCGCTGGATGCCTTTGGCCTTTTTCTCGCTCTTACCACCACACCTGTAGACGTAGAGTTTGGCCCGTAGGCTTACAAACTCCTCCATCACTTCTCCCCCACATTCATCTTTAAATTTACCGACAACTTTCTTGTTGATGGGGGAGAAGCAAGGGTGGTCGGAAGGGTAGCAGCTGGTGTCGAATTTAGCCATCAGTGTAGGGTCGGCTTTGAGGTCTGAGTAAAAGTCTGCTGTCTGGATCTCATACACGAAACTGTCTGTATCCATATACATCAGGTGAATATTGTCATGGTAACGGGGTTTCATGGTATTGTAGTGGAAGTCGTACATGAGAGTCTTTGAAAGATCTAGTACGGCCAGTCCGGCATAGATCGGCTTGTCGAAAATGATGGTCTCGTGATTAAGGTGGACTAGAGACAAATTCGGTTCGTACATTGTACGGTCCTTGAAGGACGGACGACACACTAACTTCTTGAACCTCTTCTCAGAGCACACCAAATTCATTTTGAGCCTCCGCCTTTTATTTTCCATCAGTTTACCAAATGTCGAGTTCACAGCGAGCTTAAAGAACTCCTTCTCGAACTCGTTGGCTGCTGCTTTCCGCTTGTTGGTATTCAGCCGAATATAGGGCTCCAACCATGCCGACTGCTCAAACTGTAGGACTCGGTGAATCTTAGTCACTCTCAGCCCATGAGATACTGCTTGCTGTAGATTTTTGTAGTGTGCAATGTAATGTTCCTTATTTTCAAGAGTTGTCATTAGCTTTGATTGATTTGAGCCGGGCGGGCACTGATTTACGGGGAGAAATGGCAGGTCTTTGTGACTTTCGTGGAGCTCGGGAGGGTACTCCACATCACACTCAATAATGTAGCCTGTAGGAGAATCATCTGGGACAGACACGACATCAATTGATGTGTCTGCCCATTGGAAATGCCGAATTGGAAGCGGCAGAGACATCGCCCACCCGTACAAATTATTTGCATCAATGTACTCCAGGAATGTGGATGGCTTCGATGCATCATATGTCTCAGGTATGTAGGAGTTATTGGCTACGCAATGACGTTTAATGCTTTGCGCTACTCCTCCCCTAATACCTGCTTCCACAAACATATACATGTCATAATCTGTGAGAAGCTCTAGCTGTACACCTGTGGATCGAAGCATCGCGTCGAAAGCGAACCCAGGACAAGAAATATAGTGAGACGGATCTAGGCTGTATGTCTCCAAACATATGGAACGGAAATTCTCGAATACATCCGCCAAAATCAGAACATCCGTCTTCAGGTACAAGTCAGCGTACTCCCCCAAAGTAGCACACTGAAACTTATCCCAGACTTTCACTGCATGAGCGTACTCCATCTCTGAAATCATGGAATCAGTCAGACTATTGTAGAAATCGCCGATAGGTGGAAGACTAGTGTCATCTAATCGAGCAAAAGAATCGACAAAATCATACGGGAAGACACCCTTGCGGGTAACCAACTCCAACTCATCAGGCGCGAAAAACTCAGCAGTACTGACAAACTTATCTGCCGGCAAGAACTCAGCGAGCGAAGCAAGACCCCGACTCATGAAATGGAATGTATCGACAAACTGAATGCTGAACTTATCATGCAACTTCTTGGAAAAAGTTATCAGCTTCTCCTCTGAATTCGGAATTATGAAGATGTCTTTACTGTCGTACCCCAACTTCCTGATAATGAAGTTCTGATCGTACGCCAGGTTGTGGAAGAACACAATCAACTTTTTTGGTCTGCGCCTGAGAAGGTTGCAGTCATTACATGCAGGCCCCAGATATTCACCGGTAAAGTGATTGTGATCACGAATTTTCTTTGCAGTTCCTCCGAACTTTCCTCCACAGTAGCAGCACACACTTGCTTGCAGAAAAGCAGTGTTCTGTGCATGTGTGAGCGGAGTCATAGAAACAGATGTAGAAAATATTTTTTGTACATCATGACCAATCTCCACAATGCGAGAAATGAACTTATCCTCTGCGTCACAACCGCGATACAATTCAGGCTCTGATGGAAGTGCTGAAGTGAGGTGTGCTGGAATGACTGTATTATCTGCTTTCACATAAATGCAGTAGCTGTATGCTTTATGCTTTTGGTACTGCAGCGTGTATGCTTCATCAGGATTCGGGTGGCACATATGGATTTTCTCCAGAATAGCTTCAAAGTCGCAATATACCACGATGGGCATCTTATCAGCATGGTGGAAGTTTTTGAACTGCAGAATAGGTGGCTGCCCATTTTGATCGGGGGATGGCAATTCCATCCGAACAGCAGCATGCTGTTTGCAGAGCTCACGGTGTTTTGCCAAACACTGAAGACCAGTGAGCCCGCTAACCCTATCCTGATCATCGTAATGCTTGAAGCATCTTTTGCAAACTTGAATAGCATCATGATGTGTAGTGATTTGGGACCGAACCAGGGCAGAAAAATTTTTAATGTAGGTGAAATGGGACGAATTGTCATTGACCAAGAGCAGAAGGTCGAAATGATGTTCTTTTTCTTCAGGAGCGACTCGTGCAGGTACAACATTCAGATTCTCGTCGATGCTGTAGATGTTGATGGAGACTCCAGGGTTCTGTTTTTCGAACAGCGGTATTTGCCTGATTGGAGTAGGAAACTCGATGTTCGTGAAGTTGAATTTCTCTTCCAAGTCATGGTATCGCTGGTTGACACGCTCTGGATGCTCACCTTCCACGTACTTCACAAGAATAGACCACTTAAAACACATGTGGTCTTCGAGGTTTTGTGGATTTATCACCGCATATTTGTCTTTGATGGAAGTAGGCAGTTCGATGTAGGAGCTGGCACGGAGTGGATCGAGCTTGTTTATTCGGAGTTGAAGTCGCTTAACAGCCGACAAAGTCCATCCAGACCCTTTTCCCATGTAGTCTTCCTCCTCCTTGCAGATCTTAGAAATGGACTCAGTAACTGCTTCCTCCACCTCATAAACTGCGTAGAGGGGCACATTAATGGTTTTGAACGCTCTCTTGTCTTCGCTGACATCCACAGGTTTTTCGTAATCACACTCAAGCACGATGTTGAATTTTAGTGGACCGTTCTCCTCTATCTCCTCTACAAGTTGGCTCATTATTTTTGCCTTGATGGAGTTCAGGTACGAGCAGATATCCTTGGCAGTACTTGACGTGTTTTCTGCCACGTACGTTTTCAAGTTGCCCTTGAAACCTACTTCGGCGATGATGAAACCGTGGACATTGGCCAAACCAGTCCCAGTCACCACCTTTATTCGGCTGGTCGAAGGCTTGGGCGTAACTGCAGGCTTAACTGCTACCATCCTCTGCTTCTTTGTAGGAGGTGGAGCAGGCCCCTTGCATACCTTGATGTGGGCTTTTAACTTATCAGCCCTGGCGAACTCCTTAGTGCAGTTCTCGCAGGAAAGCACTATGCGGTTTGGGTTAAGACCGCAAGCCGACTTCTCATGTAGTCTGGCGACACCAGCACGGGCGAAGGCCTTATAGCAGAAGCTACACCGCATGCCTGATGTCGTGGCGACAGCTCCAGTACATGATGCAAGGTGCTGCTGCATCTTGTCACTGCGAGCGACCATCTTTCCACATAGGTGGCACTGCTGGTGGTCACGATGCTGGTTCTCAGCACACTGACGCTCGTGCCGGTAGCGGTTGTTGCCTGCCGTGAATGTAGCAGAGCAGAAACGGCATTTCTGAACGGTAGACGCCATCACAACAATCGGTAGACTGGTCTCAACGTACGGAACACACAACGGTAGCTCGACGCACGGAGAACTGTAACAAAAGAATTAAGAATAAAATGTAGCTAGATGTTAACACGAAAAAGTTGCAAACATAACCTCAAAACTCTAGCCCTCAAGCTTACTAACCTAAACTGATAGCAATGTTACTAAATAAAAAAGTTGCAAACATAACCTCAAAACTCTAGCCCTCAAGCTTACTAACCTAAACTGATAGCAATGTTACTAAATAAAAAAAGTTGCAAACATAACCTCAAAGCTACTCCTTCATGTACAATCCTAAAAATGGTAGAATATTTAAAGTACTGATAAAAGTTAAAGCTGAAAAATATTCAATGTAAACTAAAAATGATTGATTACATAACCCCAAAACTACTCTAATGCACATCCCAAAAATGCTAGAATATTTTTAAAGTACTGATAAAAGTTTAAACTGAAAAATTTATGGTTACCTACATATAAGTGTACCGAGAAAAAACTAGCTAGCTGATAATCTACAACAAAGCTGAGAAACATTCAATGTTAACGAAACATGTAACATACCTCAGAAAACGATGAAGTGGAGCTGTAGAACACGAAGTAGCGTTGGCGGTAGAAATCGTGGTAGCAGCGAAACTCACACACGAACTAGCTCACTCAAACTCTAAGAACACACTAAATCTCCGACAGCTAATCCCGGCCTTTTATAGCCTCGGACCTGCTTTTTCTTGGAAAAACATCAGGAACAGAGTATTTTTACCGAACCTACCAATAGGAATGTAGTATGTGGAGGGGAAGTACCATTGTCTTCGGTAAAACCCAGATGACTCATGCGCAGGTCGTAGCAGGTCTGTGAGGGGTGGGAGGTAGAAATGTAGGTAATAACTTAACATGACAAACCACTCTCGGACCCAGTCCTAAGTGCACCCACTAATGACATAGGTGATTAGGGATAAGGTTGCGAGGCACCGCCTGCATCATGATTTATCGCTCAGGAATGTCGTCTCGTAGTGCCGAGGGAACCCGAACAATAGACTTGACCGAGCCTGCTACGACAAGCTCGTTAACTCGCGACTTTGTGGCACCATGAGGCGCTCAGGTAGCAGTCATGGTCTGTGATAAGACTCGTTAATCGTCAGCAGTCCAAGCACTAGGGTAGGCAAGTTATGAAATAAAATAAATCCATATTCGTTTAATACATTTATTTAGTCAGAACACATACATATTACACAACTCCATTTTAGTTAACAAGTAAGCTGTACACAAAAATTATTCCACATTAGTTATGAACAACATTCGTTTAAAATTTTTTAGCATTTCATTGAGAACAATCAGTTGAATATCTACAGTATGGAACATTTTGCTGATGTTCCAGGAACCAGCCCTTTTCACAACCATTTAAGCTCTCTTTTCATTGGTCAAATAAAACATCCCCCCCCCTCTTCCCCTCCATCTAAGATGCAGCTTCACCATCATGCTAAAATTCTGTAAGACCAAAAAAAAATTACTTTCCTTAAACCTTACGCTATAAATTTCATAAATCCTAGGATGCTGTTACTGCATCTAGAAATTAAAAAAAATATTATCTCATAAAAGTTTTATTTACATGTTAGTCTTAACCATCCTACCACACACACGCACACACACGCACACACATGCACACACTTACACACATGCGCATGCATGCGTGCACTGAGATGAAATACATACTTGCCCACATAATGTACTTTTATTTACAAAGGCAACATACTAAAACACATAATATTCAAATTTTGTGTAGATTGGATGGTACCAGAAAACATACTGCAAAACGAGCGGACTCAACACTCGAGTCTTTACTAGGATTGGGCTAACGGATTGCCTCTGGAACACCCTTGTTGCCTTCAACGACTCAGAATTAATACTTTTATCTATCACAAACAACAACAGAGTTAACTAAGCAAACATAAACCCCACACCCCTAAAAAAATTGTTATTACACAAGGCATTATTTACATGGCAGGAGACCGCACATACAAAGTGCGCAGCTTCAGGTTAGAAATATTGATTAAAATAACTGCTAAAGATGCTAATTTGTTTATGAAAAAATTGCACGTGAAATACATACACTTGGTTATTTACACACACACATACATACATACATACATACAATACAATACACATGGCTTCAGAAGGAAGTACGATATTTTGAAAACCACTCGACTTACATCTGTTTATGAAAAGGAGCTAAAATTAATATTTTTTCAAAGTTAATTTTAGAGATGAAACATCATGTGCAAGTCCTTGCATGCGAGAACATTTAATTACGCAATTATTTTCATTTTTCCCAAACCATAGGTCTGATGTGTGGATACCACACAAATTTCATACTTAACATATGCACTACGAGTTGACTGTACGCCAGTCTAAGCCCCTGCGCTTAGAGACGAAACTGCACTAGAAACGTTAGCAAGCATTGCAATTATCTCGCTTTACTAACGCAGATTCACCATGACTGGTTGGACCTCCTGAAACAGTAAACATAGGACAGTGAAAACACATTAAAATAATGCTTTTCAAAATAATTGTATAATAAAAAAACACTGCATATTTCTCGAAAATCACCACGCAACCGACAGCCCTTTCAAACACAATTCTGCGAATGCTATCACAGAATGCTAGATTTAGCAAGAAAGGATCATTTCTTCCTTCATTATGGAGTACAGTAATACATCACATGAAGATAAACAAAAAAGGCACACACTTCGTTCTTAGACTCGTGCCGCCTCCTTGACAGAAAGAAATGATTTTACACATAAAATAGTATATAATTCTTTTCCAGCGATGAAGCTGTACTAATATCACCTTGACAAGCTTAGATGATCTAGGGAGAGACAAAGTAAATATATCAACAAAAAAAAGTCGGCTCAAAATCAATTACAAAAAAAAATACTTAATATTCCTTCGATTACATATTTTTCTCAATTTAATAAATGAGAGAACACAAACATATGTTTAAATCACTATTTATCAATTTTAAACTCTCGTGTACATCAGGAATATAAATATATATATATTATCATTCATTATTAGTTGTAATGTAAAAAAAGCAAAACAGTTCCTTTGTGGAATATGGAATGCTCACTCACGATCGAAAAAAGGAGGGGCTTCACTGTAACTCAAGGGGAGGGGAAAACCATCTTGAAAGTTAGTGTTTCTCATATATTTGGATATATAGTAATCAAGCAAGTAATAACATTTGGTGGTAGGTATAATCTCCGCCTGATTAAAGTTTATTTACTAACATGAATTCACAAATTAAACGAATCTCCGAGTACATTTACATATCTTTTATTAAAAAAATGCACAGATTTATTGTTTTATCATAAATAACCAAGAGCACACTAAAAAAACCCAACGAAATCTCGCCAATAATAACCAACAACAGCACACGGAGAATAGAAAAAAAAGATTTTTCAGTAATAACATGCAGCATGCGGAGAAAATCAGCATTTCATGGAGTAGTAATAACCATTACACACAAAAAATAACAAAAAAAATGTATTGACAGTAATAACCAGCAGCATTCTGAGAAAATCAATAAAAATATAGACAGGAATACTCAAATGCAAAAAAAAAAAAAATTAGTAATAAGATGCAGCACACGAAAAAAATAACCAACGAAATTCGCAGAATTGTGTTTGAAAGGGCTGTCGGTTGCGTGGTGATTTTCGAGAAATATGCAGTGTTTTTTTATTATACAATTATTTTGAAAAGCATTATTTTAATGTGTTTTCACTGTCCTATGTTTACTGTTTCAGGAGGTCCACCCAGTCATGGTGAATCTGCGTTAGTGAAGCGAGATAATTGCAATGCTTGCTAACGCTTCTAGTGCAGTTTCGTCTTTAAGCGCAGGGGCTTAGACTGGCGTACAGTCAACTCGTAGTGCATATGTTAAGTATGAAATTTGTGTGGTATCCACACATCAGACCTATGGTTTGGGAAAAATGAAAATAATTGCGTAATTAAATGTTCTCGCATGCAAGGACTTGCACATGATGTTTCATCTCTAAAATTAACTTTGAAAAAATATTAATTTTAGCTCCTTTTCATAAACAGATGTAAGTCGAGTGGTTTTCAAAATATCGTACTTCCTTCTGAAGCCATGTGTATTGTATTGTATGTATGTATGTATGTATGTGTGTGTGTAAATAACCAAGTGTATGTATTTCACGTGCAATTTTTTCATAAACAAATTAGCATCTTTAGCAGTTATTTTAATCAATATTTCTAACCTGAAGCTGCGCACTTTGTATGTGCGGTCTCCTGCCATGTAAATAATGCCTTGTGTAATAACAATTTTTTTAGGGGTGTGGGGTTTATGTTTGCTTAGTTAACTCTGTTGTTGTTTGTGATGGATAAAAGTATTAATTCTGAGTCGTTGAAGGCAACAAGGGTGTTCCAGAGGCAATCCGTTAGCCCAATCCTAGTAAAGACTCGAGTGTTGAGTCCGCTCGTTTTGCAGTATGTTTTCTGGTACCATCCAATCTACACAAAATTTGAATATTATGTGTTTTAGTATGTTGCCTTTGTAAATAAAAGTACATTATGTGGGCAAGTATGTATTTCATCTCAGTGCACGCATGCATGCGCATGTGTGTAAGTGTGTGCATGTGTGTGCGTGTGTGTGCGTGTGTGTGGTAGGATGGTTAAGACTAACATGTAAATAAAACTTTTATGAGATAATATTTTTTTAATTTCTAGATGCAGTAACAGCATCCTAGGATTTATGAAATTTATAGCGTAAGGTTTAAGGAAAGAAATTTTTTTTTGGTCTTACAGAATTTTAGCATGATGGTGAAGCTGCATCTTTGAAGGAGGGGAAGAGGGGGGGGGGATGTTTTATTTGACCAATGAAAAGAGAGCTTAAATGGTTGTGAAAAGGGCTGGTTCCTGGAACATCAGCAAAATGTTCCATACTGTAGATATTCAACTGATTGTTCTCAATGAAATGCTAAAAAATTTTAAACGAATGTTGTTCATAACTAATGTGGAATAATTTTTGTGTACAGCTTACTTGTTAACTAAAATGGAGTTGTGTAATATGTATGTGTTCTGACTAAATAAATGTATTAAACGAATATGGATTTATTTTATTTCATAACTTGCCTACCCTAGTGCTTGGACTGCTGACGATTAACGAGTCTTATCACAGACCATGACTGCTACCTGAGCGCCTCATGGTGCCACAAAGTCGCGAGTTAGCGAGCTTGTCGTAGCAGGCTCGGTCAAGTCTATTGTTCGGGTTCCCTCGGCACTACGAGACGACATTCCTGAGCGATAAATCATGATGCAGGCGGTGCCTCGCAACCTTATCCCTAATCACCTATGTCATTAGTGGGTGCACTTAGGACTGGGTCCGAGAGTGGTTTGTCATGTTAAGTTATTACCTACATTTCTACCTCCCACCCCTCACAGACCTGCTACGACCTGCGCATGAGTCATCTGGGTTTTACCGAAGACAATGGTACTTCCCCTCCACATACTACATTCCTATTGGTAGGTTCGGTAAAAATACTCTGTTCCTGATGTTTTTCCAAGAAAAAGCAGGTCCGAGGCTATAAAAGGCCGGGATTAGCTGTCGGAGATTTAGTGTGTTCTTAGAGTTTGAGTGAGCTAGTTCGTGTGTGAGTTTCGCTGCTACCACGATTTCTACCGCCAACGCTACTTCGTGTTCTACAGCTCCACTTCATCGTTTTCTGAGGTATGTTACATGTTTCGTTAACATTGAATGTTTCTCAGCTTTGTTGTAGATTATCAGCTAGCTAGTTTTTTCTCGGTACACTTATATGTAGGTAACCATAAATTTTTCAGTTTAAACTTTTATCAGTACTTTAAAAATATTCTAGCATTTTTGGGATGTGCATTAGAGTAGTTTTGGGGTTATGTAATCAATCATTTTTAGTTTACATTGAATATTTTTCAGCTTTAACTTTTATCAGTACTTTAAATATTCTACCATTTTTAGGATTGTACATGAAGGAGTAGCTTTGAGGTTATGTTTGCAACTTTTTTTATTTAGTAACATTGCTATCAGTTTAGGTTAGTAAGCTTGAGGGCTAGAGTTTTGAGGTTATGTTTGCAACTTTTTTATTTAGTAACATTGCTATCAGTTTAGGTTAGTAAGCTTGAGGGCTAGAGTTTTGAGGTTATGTTTGCAACTTTTTCGTGTTAACATCTAGCTACATTTTATTCTTAATTCTTTTGTTACAGTTCTCCGTGCGTCGAGCTACCGTTGTGTGTTCCGTACGTTGAGACCAGTCTACCGATTGTTGTGATGGCGTCTACCGTTCAGAAATGCCGTTTCTGCTCTGCTACATTCACGGCAGGCAACAACCGCTACCGGCACGAGCGTCAGTGTGCTGAGAACCAGCATCGTGACCACCAGCAGTGCCACCTATGTGGAAAGATGGTCGCTCGCAGTGACAAGATGCAGCAGCACCTTGCATCATGTACTGGAGCTGTCGCCACGACATCAGGCATGCGGTGTAGCTTCTGCTATAAGGCCTTCGCCCGTGCTGGTGTCGCCAGACTACATGAGAAGTCGGCTTGCGGTCTTACCCCAAACCGCATAGTGCTTTCCTGCGAGAACTGCACTAAGGAGTTCGCCAGGGCTGATAAGTTAAAAGCCCACATCAAGGTATGCAAGGGGCCTGCTCCACCTCCTACAAAGAAGCAGAGGATGGTAGCAGTTAAGCCTGCAGTTACGCCCAAGCCTTCGACCAGCCGAATAAAGGTGGTGACTGGGACTGGTTTGGCCAATGTCCACGGTTTCATCATCGCCGAAGTAGGTTTCAAGGGCAACTTGAAAACGTACGTGGCAGAAAACACGTCAAGTACTGCCAAGGATATCTGCTCGTACCTGAACTCCATCAAGACAAAAATAATGAGCCAACTTGTAGAGGAGATAGAGGAGAACGGTCCACTAAAATTCAACATCGTGCTTGAGTGTGATTACGAAAAACCTGTGGATGTCAGCGAAGACAAGAGAGCGTTCAAAACCATTAATGTGCCCCTCTACGCAGTTTATGAGGTGGAGGAAGCAGTTACTGAGTCCATCTCTAAGATCTGCAAGGAGGAGGAAGACTACATGGGAAAAGGGTCTGGATGGACTTTGTCGGCTGTTAAGCGACTTCAACTCCGAATAAACAAGCTCGATCCACTCCGTGCCAGCTCCTACATCGAACTGCCTACTTCCATCAAAGACAAATATGCGGTGATAAATCCACAAAACCTCGAAGACCACATGTGTTTTAAGTGGTCTATTCTTGTGAAGTACGTGGAAGGTGAGCATCCAGAGCGTGTCAACCAGCGATACCATGACTTGGAAGAGAAATTCAACTTCACGAACATCGAGTTTCCTACTCCAATCAGGCAAATACCGCTGTTCGAAAAACAGAACCCTGGAGTCTCCATCAACATCTACAGCATCGACGAGAATCTGAATGTTGTACCTGCACGAGTCGCTCCTGAAGAAAAAGAACATCATTTCGACCTTCTGCTCTTGGTCAATGACAATTCGTCCCATTTCACCTACATTAAAAATTTTTCTGCCCTGGTTCGGTCCCAAATCACTACACATCATGATGCTATTCAAGTTTGCAAAAGATGCTTCAAGCATTACGATGATCAGGATAGGGTTAGCGGGCTCACTGGTCTTCAGTGTTTGGCAAAACACCGTGAGCTCTGCAAACAGCATGCTGCTGTTCGGATGGAATTGCCATCCCCCGATCAAAATGGGCAGCCACCTATTCTGCAGTTCAAAAACTTCCACCATGCTGATAAGATGCCCATCGTGGTATATTGCGACTTTGAAGCTATTCTGGAGAAAATCCATACGTGCCACCCGAATCCTGATGAAGCATACACGCTGCAGTACCAAAAGCATAAAGCATACAGCTACTGCATTTATGTGAAAGCAGATAATACAGTCATTCCAGCACACCTCACTTCAGCACTTCCATCAGAGCCTGAATTGTATCGCGGTTGTGACGCAGAGGATAAGTTCATTTCTCGCATTGTGGAGATTGGTCATGATGTACAAAAAATATTTTCTACATCTGTTTCTATGACTCCGCTCACACATGCACAGAACACTGCTTTTCTGCAAGCAAGTGTGTGCTGCTACTGTGGAGGAAAGTTCGGAGGAACTGCAAAGAAAATTCGTGATCACAATCACTTTACCGGTGAATATCTGGGGCCTGCATGTAATGACTGCAACCTTCTCAGGCGCAGACCAAAAAAGTTGATTGTGTTCTTCCACAACCTGGCGTACGATCAGAACTTCATTATCAGGAAGTTGGGGTACGACAGTAAAGACATCTTCATAATTCCGAATTCAGAGGAGAAGCTGATAACTTTTTCCAAGAAGTTGCATGATAAGTTCAGCATTCAGTTTGTCGATACATTCCATTTCATGAGTCGGGGTCTTGCTTCGCTCGCTGAGTTCTTGCCGGCAGATAAGTTTGTCAGTACTGCTGAGTTTTTCGCGCCTGATGAGTTGGAGTTGGTTACCCGCAAGGGTGTCTTCCCGTATGATTTTGTCGATTCTTTTGCTCGATTAGATGACACTAGTCTTCCACCTATCGGCGATTTCTACAATAGTCTGACTGATTCCATGATTTCAGAGATGGAGTACGCTCATGCAGTGAAAGTCTGGGATAAGTTTCAATGTGCTACTTTGGGGGAGTACGCTGACTTGTACCTGAAGACGGATGTTCTGATTTTGGCGGATGTATTCGAGAATTTCCGTTCCATATGTTTGGAGACATACAGCCTAGATCCCTCTCACTATATTTCTTGTCCTGGGTTCGCTTTCGACGCGATGCTTCGATTCACAGGTGTACAGCTAGAGCTTCTCACAGATTATGACATGTATATGTTTGTGGAAGCAGGTATTAGGGGAGGAGTAGCGCAAAGCATTAAACGTCATTGCATAGACAATAACTCCTACATACCTGAGACATATGATGCATCGAAGCCATCCACATTCCTGGAGTACATTGATGCAAATAATTTGTACGGGTGGGCGATGTCTCTGCCGCTTCCAATTCGGCATTTCCAATGGGCAGACACATCAATTGATGTCGTGTCTGTCCCAGATGATTCTCCTACAGGCTACATTATTGAGTGTGATGTGGAGTACCCTCCCGAGCTCCACGAAAGTCACAAAGACCTGCCATTTCTCCCCGTAAATCAGTGCCCGCCCGGCTCAAATCAATCAAAGCTAATGACAACTCTTGAAAATAAGGAACATTACATTGCACACTACAAAAATCTACAGCAAGCAGTATCTCATGGGCTGAGAGTGACTAAGGTTCACCGAGTCCTACAGTTTGAGCAGTCGGCATGGTTGGAGCCCTATATTCGGCTGAATACCAACAAGCGGAAAGCAGCAGCCAACGAGTTCGAGAAGGAGTTCTTTAAGCTCGCTGTGAACTCGACATTTGGTAAACTGATGGAAAATAAAAGGCGGAGGCTCAAAATGAATTTGGTGTGCTCTGAGAAGAGGTTCAAGAAGTTAGTGTGTCGTCCGTCCTTCAAGGACCGTACAATGTACGAACCGAATTTGTCTCTAGTCCACCTTAATCACGAGACCATCATTTTCGACAAGCCGATCTATGCCGGACTGGCCGTACTAGATCTTTCAAAGACTCTCATGTACGACTTCCACTACAATACCATGAAACCCCGTTACCATGACAATATTCACCTGATGTATATGGATACAGACAGTTTCGTGTATGAGATCCAGACAGCAGACTTTTACTCAGACCTCAAAGCCGACCCTACACTGATGGCTAAATTCGACACCAGCTGCTAACCTTCCGACCACCCTTGCTTCTCCCCTATCAACAAGAAAGTTGTCGGTAAATTCAAAGATGAATGTGGGGGAGAAGTGATGGAGGAGTTTGTAAGCCTACGGGCCAAACTCTACGTCTACAGGTGTGGTGGTAAGAGCGAGAAAAAGGCCAAAGGCATCCAGCGATGTGTGGTCAAAAAACACATAACATTCGATGACTACCTGGATGCCCTGCAAGACCACCGCACAATGAGGGCAGGCGTTAGAGCAATTCGCTCCCGTCAGCACATACTCTATACTGAGTACAGCAATAAGCTGGCCATAACGTGGGAGGACGACAAACGGCTGATCTGCGAAGATGGTATCCACACAGTCCCCCACGGATATGTTGGAGGCGACGAATAATTTTATTTTACTGTAAATAGTTTTTTTTTTAAATAGTTTGGCAGTTTGGTAGTTGTTTCCATTTGTTGTATAGTTTTTCTGTTTTTTGTTTTATAGTTTTCATTTTGTTGTACAGTTTTCCATTTTTGTTGTACAGTTTATGTTTTTGATGTATAGTTTCCATTTTTGTTGTAAAGTTTTAGTTTTTTGATGTATAGTTTCTGTTTTTGCTCCATTTTTGTTGTGTAAAATATTTTCTTAATTTAATAAATAAAATTTTACCTACATATTGTTTATTATTTTTAATATAGAACCTATATCCCACGAGGTACTGATACTTATAAATGTCTTACAGAATGGTGAAATGTAATTATAGACAAACATTAAAATATCTGCTTCCATGCAGCTTTTAAACACGAGTACGCAAACACGGGCTTGTTTAGGAATGTAATTATACGCAGCCATTAAAATATCTGCTTCCATGCAGCTTTTAAAACACGAGTACGCTAACATGAGAAGAGAATATTACTTGTGAGTTAGGACTCTGAAAAATGTCTGGCCCACTAAAATGGGGTAATAAAGGTTTTTTGAAATTATCATTACTTTAACTATCGCATCCACAACGATAGTATTGATAACATATATTTAAGTCAAAACCTATAAATGATAAATCTTTAAGAAAAAATGGTGGTTACAACAGCAAAATGACTGTGGATTTTGTGGATTATGTGATTTATTTTAACAAAATTTGCGAATGTTTTTTGTCTATAAGGGTCATAATAATGATGGTAGAGAATTGAAACTCGACCTTACATACACTGGCGTACTTTAAAAACCTACACTTGATGATACCATCAGATGAAATCAAGATGGTTGTCTCCACTAAATAAGATGGCTGCCTCCAGCAGACAACGATGGTATATATATTTTTTATTTTGATAATAAATTTATTTTAAAGAATGCGGTGTAACGGAAAATTGTAACAGGGGTGAGTGGGGTGTTCGACGCGCAGGTTTTTTAATTAAAATTTTATTAAATAATATATTTTTTAAATTTCATTTTTATAATTTTGATTATTTAATTTTTTATAAATTTTAAAAAATTTTTCCATTAAAATCGTATAATAAATAATGATTTACAAGATGGCGGAATATTATAGAAAAACCTAATATCCGCCGGAAGTGCCGTAATACAAGATGGCCGCCGGAAGTGACGTAATCAAAAATGGCGGCCGGAAGTGACGTAATCCAAGATGGCGGTCGGAAGTTTCGTAATCCAAGATGGCCGCCGGAAGTGACGTAATCCAAGATGGCCGCCGGAAGAAATGTAATCCAAGATGGCCACCGGATCCCTGGATCCCCCACCCCCCACCCCTGTCCCCATATGAACTATATTTACCTACTCCTATGCCATGTTGACAAAAAAATTTATCATGAAAGCTTTATTACAAGCAATATCAAAATAATTGAAATCTCAAGATGCGAGGTTGTCAAACCATATACGTCCCATATGTATTCGATTTCCTAATTTTCCTGTAGGATTAGTCCAAATTTTCTGGAAGTGAGATATGTGGAAGACGTTTCTATACGACTATGGATTGACTCCTATGTATGTAACCTATGTATTTGGATTTAGTTGATTCATTATCAATGTGTCTGCCACTCGGTTGGTGATTCTTGACTCTTAGGTTCAGTCCAAAGCCATTTTATTAATGTTTGTATTAAAAAAAGGTTGAAGATATTAAATCATCTAAACGGTTTACTAAATACAGATATTATTATGCAAAACTGGAATAGAAATAGTTCAATTCTTCTCTTGCAAGAATGTGAATGTTAGAATATTTGAATTTTTTTTACTCAAACATGTTTTTACTATTGTAATAAAATTTGAAATAGATGTAGCTCTTATTTTGGGTTAAAACATTATGTTTTTTTCAACTCCAATAAACTCAGTTATTTAATGCATAGGTATTAAAATATATACTACTAGTACTACATAAAATTATTTACTTTAAATAAATATGACTTCAACAGAAATAAACTAATTCTTAAATTTTTTTTCCAGGCAGTGATCATAGGCCAAAGAAAAGGAAAAAATTTGTTCTTAGGCGTAAAAAAATAAGTATTGTACCATCTGTCATCTTCATTCGGGAGCAGATAAGGAACCGAAAACACATTTCTGCTACAAAAATTGGAGACAACAAAATCCGTCCAGAGCGATGGAGCAAAGTGTTGTTTTAGAAGGTTTTTGTAACAGTATACAAATGCATGGTTTAAAGTACAAATACTTCGTGGGTATTGGAGATTCTAGTGTTTATGCAAGAATCATTTAAAATGTTCTCTATGGAAGTTTTGTTGCACAAACTTTAATGTGCTAACCATTGCATACACAACTATACCAGGTACCTGCACATCTTAAAAAGTGATAAGAATTTTGGCCCAGAGGCTCGACGGATGCTCAAATCAGTCATTCCAAGGCTAACTTCTGCAGCACGAGGTGCTATAAGACACTATGAGAAGGTGGGTGAGAAAGCTGAAGACCTAATTAAGGACTTGCGAAATCATGTATTTGGAGACCATTCTGAGTGCTGACATTACTTTTGCGAAGGCAGTGAATCTGATGGAAAAAGGGTAAATATTTTACTCGGATCTGTATTATTTGACCACATTCGAGGTCTTTTAGGAAGGCTGGTAATAAAAGCTCCAAGACTCGTGGAAATAAAACAAGCAATGCAGCTGAATTTTACATGAATCTTGTTGCAAAGTTCAATGCTGGGAAACGTTTCAACTTCACTCAACGAGGATCTTTTCAAAGACGATGCCAAGCCGCGGTTTTAAGATTTCAGAAAGGCCATGCATGGGAAATAAGACCTTTCAGGAAACTGGCAGGAAGAAACCCTGGACTGAGTCATTATAAGGTTATCCGAAAGAGACAGCAGACATTAACACGCCATAAATTGCAGTTCCATGACGACTTCCCTAAAAAGAAAAAAAAACTGATACAACTCATCCAGCAGACATCGACTATGGACCAAGCTCTTAACAAGTAGAAGATGATCCATGTGACCAGATTTCAGGTGCACAGCTAGCAGAAAAGTGTGAGAACTTTGTTTAATCTCTGAATGTTACCTCTGAGCAGCAAGAAGAAATTGCTATTCAAACTAAAGATCAGGCGGATTGTATAAGCTGGCATAAACTAAGCCGAGTACGCTTAACAGCTAGTAATTTTGGGACAGTGTGCCGAAGAAAAGAATCAACTCCTTGTGCGAACTTTGTGAAAAATCTTTTGTACAAACCCTCTGAAAATATCAAAGCTACAGAATACGGTTACCGCAATGAACATGTTTTTATTAAAAGGTTCCAAGCACTAACAGGCTTGGTTGTGGAGAAGAGTGGACTGTACATAGATTTAGAAAATGGGTTTTCTAGGAGCTAGTCCAGATGTAATTGTGGTCTCATAAAATGCTACAATTGAAGTAAAATGTGTTCCATCAGACATATCTACTGGGATTCAAGAGCTGGCCAGAGGTAAGAAAGGATTCTTCCTCCAAGAAATTGCCAGCAAGAAGTTACAGCTTAAAACCACGCGTCGTCACTTCCATCAGATCAAAGGAACTTTAAATATAACAAAAAATATATGTTATTTAATTGTCATGACTAATACAAAAGAAGATTTGTTTGTTGAAAACGTTCAACGAAATGAAGATTTTTGGGAAAATAAATGCTGCCCAAACTCACGCGATTCTATAAAGAGTGTTTACGACCCGAAATGGTTGATCCACGAGTAATTAGAGAAAACAATTGAGAGAACCAGAGTATGCATCCAAGAAATCTTCGCTACGAATCCTTCAAAACATATGAAGTTAATATGCATACACATTTATTATGTTCATCTTGTACTTACTTAAAAAAAAGGGTTTACTTAATATTAAAAAAATAGTTTGGTGTTTAGAAAATATGCTTAATAAATTTGCTGAATTTCCATCTGTGATTTAAAACAAAAAATATCATCTACTAGTTTACTTAAATAATAAGATAGGAAATAATAGAAACACAAATATGATATTCGTTAAACAGAATTAAACATATTATGATGAAACTGTAGTTATGTTTTCTTTTTAAAATTATGTTTTATTGGTAGTCTATTTGAACGCTTTAATTTTAATACAATTTATTTTCCATTTCTAGAAACTGTCATTGTTTTTAAGTATTTTTTAAGTGTCAGCTGTTATCATATCTGAAAAAAGTATATTCATGTCATTTTGTTAAATGTTATTTTTATAACTCACAATGTTTCAATGTTTTACATTGAATCTGCTGATGAATGTGTACGTATTTATTTATTTTGTATATACTGTAAAATATCACTGATAAAAGTTGAAAGAGAGGGTCCATACAGCATTTTTTCTTCGTAACGATGAGACTGAAAACTGGGCTTTCATGACTGGCATGGAGGTATGGTTATTTACTTTCCACTAATGGTGATAAAAGCAGGGAATATATCAAGTTAACGTTACGATTTAATGAAACTGTCAATGCACAAAGATTATGATGATGGACATATATTACTAAGTCAGTGTAGAACTGCTTGAAAACCTGACAACTACATTTAATGTAGTTGTCAGGTTTTCAAGCAGTTCTACACTGACTTAGTAGTACATTAGCGTAACGTATTTACGCACAAGTTCTACCGAGTATTTCTTACAACCAAAATAAATAGTGTCTTGTAATCCAAAGAATCATTTTTACTTTAAAATAAAAACATTGTCAGTTTTAGACAAGAAAAATATAATTTAAGCTATCCACGCTAAAATAAAAAATTGCCACTTAATTTTAAATTTATAAATTAGAAATTAATGTTGCATATAAATATTGTTAGGTTTTTAACGTCTCATTTCAATATATATGTTTGAAATGTTAGTGATAATTATAATGAAAATATACTTTAAATGTATTATGGTTTTATCTTGAACCATAGTTAACATCGAATATTACGGTCAGCACGTACATGTGTTGATGTCCAGTAGCGGATCCAGAGGGGGGGCTAAGGGGCTCAAGCCCCCTCCAAAAGCATCTGGGTTCACTATTGTTTTAGTGTTTGCCTTGATAAAGCCTAGCCTCAGCTGGGTCAAGCCCCTCCCAAACCAAAATCCTGGATCCGCCACTGTTGATGTCTAAAGTGCTCGTAAAGGTATTTCCTGGCGGGCCGTCAAACTTCGCTCACCGGCGCGGCGGATTGTCAACCTCGATAAGCCGCGGAGGCACGTGACTCTGGTCGGGTGGACTACAACTGGCAACACTGCGGCTCTCAGCCCTGTCCTGCGCATGCGCGGGTGGACCCGCACATTCAGGAGAAGGGGGCGGCCGAGGGCCGACCGCTGGCCGAGGGAGGAGAAAAGCAACCTCCCCGTTTGAAGAGCCTGACTCGAATTACTGTTGCCAAATATTGTAATAGGATAATATGGGAAACAGACAAAAAAAATGCGAGACATGTTGTTCAGCGAACCTGGCGGCGTGGACTGAACCTACGCTTTGGAAACGGCGGTAAAAGGCATTGAAGTGTGTTTGGTGCTATAAGATGATTGTTCTATTTGCGAATAAATAAACACATTATTATGTGAACAGTAATTCAGAATGGCCGGAAATATTTGTGCGGTGTTTGGCTGCAAAAATTACAACGTTACTAACTGCTCAAAGTCTTTTTTTCAGATTTCCAGTGTACCCAACGCAGTAAGTGTTTCGCGTTTCGCGCATTCACAATTTTAACCCCTTTATTTTATATTTCTGTCTCTTATTATAAAGTAATTATTTATTATAATTCCTTACCATTCTTGTAACATGATTTGTTTGCAGCAGTTTCTCCCGGTTTAATTAAGGATTTTTATTTAAAATGCAGTCACATTTTCAGGTGAGAAATTAATTTCATACATACAATTTACTTCCGTTACTAAAACTAGTTGTTCTTGTTTCCTTAAAAATAAAACAGCTGGAAAACCAATTAGATACTACATAGGCCTACTACTTGTTCAGTTATTTTGATAGATTATATTTTGCACATAATTAAATATCTATCTTTGACACATGCCTTTAAATAAAGCCTGAGAACAGTTCTGTATGAATAATAGCATTAAATGTGTTTGAATTTCTAGTTTTGGTAAAAAAAAAACAGCACTTAATTGTGTAAACATGTTGCCTTTAATATGCACGTAAAATTGAATTACGCGGGGCTTTCTTCAGTCCACGCCGCTAGAATGCACTGCAGTCTGGTGTCTCGTGCTTCGCCAATGCTAATTGACCGGAGTTTCCCATATTATCCTATTACAATATTTGCTGTTGCTCCCAGCTACGCAGGTACTTATACTGACCGGGCAGAGTGGTTGGGTAGTTAATGCGAAGGATTTATTCACATTTTATCAAAATTAACACGATTTGGCCGTGTAGCGATTTTTATTCTACAGGGTGGGCACAAAGTCCCATTACCCCCCCCCCCCCCCTTTTAATGAAGAGGTGGAGAGTAACCCTCCCCATGTAATGATATGGGCTGTATTGGATAGCAAACAGATTTACGGTCCATATTTCTTTGAAGGAACCGTAAACCAACATCATTACCTTCAGATGTTACGAACCTGATTCATACCCCTGTTGGATGACAAAGGTATCATAAGAGGATCGCTGGTTTCAAAAAGATGGTGCGCCTCCCCATTATGCCATTTCAGTGCGTGAATATCTTAATGAGGTGATTCCAGAACGCTGGATCGGCCGTGGATCACCTGCATTACCAGCTCCACTTGTCTGGCCACCCCGTAGCCCCGACCTCACAACATGTGACAATTCACTCTGGGGATTCATCAAAGACATTGTTGCTGAGCAGAGGTATGCAAATGTTGAGGACTTGAAGGAGGCCGTGAGGCAGGCATTTCAAAGGGTTACTCCAGCGATGCTGCGCAAAATGTCGCACAGAACGTGGCGCCGAATTATTTTGTGTTAGGAGAATGACGGGATACAAACAGATGTTGTGGACAGTTAAAGACAAAACTGGTGTATATGTATTGGTGGTACTGTGTATTGGTCCAACATATTCACCATATAACATGTTAGTACGGGGGTAATGGGACTTTGTGCCCATCCTGTATGAACCACCCTCATCAGAAAAATCTCTTAGCAAAATTTTAATTCTAACAGTTGGGGGCCGAAAATGAATTGGGAAGGAGAAGAAACGAGATACAGCACTTACACAATCGTCGCAATAACCACGCCCACGGACTAACACAAAAATAAGACTCTCTTAAAAAAATACTGGCAGAATGTCGGCGAGGGGCTTGGGGAAACGGTTACCCCGCGCGCATGCGCTTGGCTGCCATGTGCTCGCGTCCGGGCGTACACACGCGCCTTTGCGCTGCTAGAGCAGGTCGGACGTGGATGATGTTTGGTTTCTAATGATTGTATTAGCCAGCTAATAAGGGTGTTGACTTTTTTTATGAATAAAATTAATCTCAGCAAATAAATTTCAGCTAAAAATATTAAATGTACACACACAAACACCAGTGAATTTATGGAAGTTTACTTCATACCTTTATTAAGTAGGTTACGACCGTTATACGTGCATGTATAAGTTATTTTTTATGATCGAGTGTTTAATTAAGAAGAGCCAGGAAAAAGTATATACAGGCTACTGCACATGTCATTACATATAATATTTCGCCACTAATTATCTCGTTAAAAATTAATTTATAATTTTTTTGTTCTTGATTTTTTACGTAAGGATTGTCGCTTTCCCACCTCCTTCCCATTACTCCCCGCGCGGCGCCCTGCCTTTGACACGTAACTGACACCTGACAGCTGCGGAGTTACGCGAGCCGCCGACACGTGTTTCGAGAGATTTCTGCCGTCGTGTCGGCGCGAAATGACGCGACTGGCCCCGGCCGCGCTCGCGAGTTCTGGAAATTGCGGCTGATATATAAAAAGAGGACGGCGGCCCCGAGAGAGATCAGAGAGAGAGAGAGAGAGAGAGTTCAGGCAGGAGCCTTCCCGCGGCGGAGCTTCCGGGGCGATAGTGCCGCGGGTGCGGCAGAGTGGCGAAGTCCTTGGACGAAGGTTTCAGGGCAGGGAGTGAGTGAGTTCAGTAGAGTCGGGAGTTTCCCCGCGGCGGAGTTTCCAGGTGATAGAGCGGCGAAGTCCCTGGACGAAGGTTCCAGGGCGAAGAGTTCAGTTCCGGGTTATAGTGTCGCGGGCGCGGCGGAGTTCCAAGCGAAGTTCCGAGCGAGGCGTCGAGTGGGATCTCGGCTAAGGCAAGTGCGTCGGCGGCGGCGGAGTCCCGCGGCTGAGATCCACGAGGGGCGCTGCGGCGAGAGTTGCGCCAGAGGTGCGGCCCAGCGAGGCGTGTGGATTGTAAGAAACGAGTGACTGGTGAAGCAACATTTTTAAGTGCAATTGATTATTTGGCAATTTTATAAGATTAATTGTAAGTGAGATAAGTAGTGGCCATCAATAAAACTGTGTGTGTAATAACATTTTTAATTGGGCTATCCTTTACGAACCCGCGGTAAATCGTAACATTATTGTAATGTTATAGACCTCGACATACCCTTCTGGCTAAAAATGAAAAATAAGTTTCACTTCTAAAATGTTTTTTTATCTATATGGGAATGGGAGGTAATGGGTCGTTATCATTTTGACTTCAATTATTAACATGGTCAAAAGGTTCAGCCAAACAGGCCGACAACACATGTCATTTAACATAATGTATAGGCCATACGCCATTTATGGTTTATCTAGGGGAACAAACCAATAACAACTGCTGTGCAATAGTAACTGAGATAATGTCTGAAGACATCCTCCGAGAATGCTCGCGAGCCAGCCGAGGCGTGCAGCGGGCGGTGTGCTGCAGGAGGAGCTGGCGCCGGCGGGGCCGGGCAATGGCAGCGACGCGAACACGACGGCGCTCAGCCCGCTCATGGAGGACGAGCTGCTGCTGTCGCAGCCTCACCACGGCGTGCACGTGGCCAACTGGCGCTGGGACGAGATCGGCCTGTTCTTCGCCTTCTCGCTGTTCATCGTGACGGCGGGGCTCGCCAAGGTCGGTAGGTACTCCCGTGGCCTCTCAGTCGCTCGGAACTCCGACACTGGCACCGCCCTCAGAACCCATTCCCCGGAGCCTCTTTTCTGCTACTGTGGTGGTATTATCGGCTTATAGGAGGCTGGCAGATGAGGAATTTAAGCTGCTTTTATGACTTCCAAATATGCTTCGTTTCGTTGATTGAGCTACCGATTGTGCTTCTTCTTTGTCAAATGTGCTTCCGATTGTGCTTCCTTTTAGTTGATTGTGCTTCCAAATGTGCTTTCTTTCGTTGATTGAGCTTCCGATTTTGCTTCCTTTTCGTTGATTGAGCTTCCAATTGTGCTTCCTTTTCGTTGATTGTTGATCGTAAAGTCTGTACTCAGGACATGATTGGGCTTATGGTTCGAAAATGTTTGGTTTATACAACTGATGGCTGGTAGACTAGGAGCCTATACTGATTTTCGGATTTGTTTACATAAAATTAAAATATTTGCATCGGACAAGGATCGAATCAATTAGTATATTAATTGCCGGTTTTTGATGGCCACTTTTTTATTATCTTTTAACTTCAAACAATTTTCAGAAAGGCACATTAACGTAAGATTTTATATAAGTATCAAGTAGACCAGCAGGACTGAGAGTCTATTTATGTATATTATTTATGTATAGTCTGCTTTAGGTTATTTGTCATTAAATTAATATTAAACTGATAATTACTAATAATAGAAAACAGCGAACTTCTTTCTCCTTTCAAGTAATATATTGCTAATACTTAAACCGATTAAACGGGTAAATGTAAAGAGATAAGAATATTATACAGCTCTTCAAGTCGTTCTTTTAATTGAGCTATTACGCAACACCAACCAGATAATGACAGCTGTTCCCAGAATAGGAATCAGTCTCTTGGCCGAGTGTCTTATTGTCTTAACTATTTAACTCAGCTAAGTAACTCCATTCTCAGTCTCATGGAATGCATTTGTAGAGGTCATTTCATGAGTTCGATGCCAACCTCATTCATATGATATATGTCTTGATGCCAGTTTTTCATTTCAGTACGCAGACTTTTTTTTAAAACATTTCATTGTAAGGAGTTCCTTAGATATTGATTTCAGACAAAACCATTGCTGAAAATCATCGACGAAAAATATCCATACCTAACATTGAAAAAATCTTCCCAATTAATTATAGTGAAATTTCTTAAACATCTCGTTTATACGTTATTAATTTCGTTTACATTTTTTGTGCTATTCAATCACACTTTGTTGAAATTCTGAAATAATTTTCAATTTTCGCTAAGATTAGGAAGTATGAACCACGAAAATACAAGTTGGTACTCGAAGCTGACATATTAAGTCAAATGTTCACTATAAGTACTTTGAAACATATTATGGAATCAGTGAAGTGTAGTTAGCGATTTTTCTAGTTTTCCGCCATTGGACCGTTTTTCTTATGGCTTTTCATTCTCGTCAGAGTCTCATGTCATCCTAAAATTTATTTTATGTTTGTATGAACTTTCCATTCTTCTTGATGTCTGGTATCTGAAATTGTTTATTTCGTCTTCATTTCCTCCTCGTTTGTAACTAATATAGGGAAAGGTGGCTAAGAGGACGCATCGTCTAAGAGTACGCAGTGTCGTTACAGTTAAGTTGGCAACATGTGGCGAAAAACTAGTGTCGGCCAGCCATTGTTTTCTTAACTGTTGTTCCAGTCGTAGTTGGACGGAAAGTGTAGTGCGTGATTTGTAGAGTGTACAGGTAAGAACATATTTTCTGCTTGTTTAATGTAATATTTATATCTTATAAAATAAGGAATGTAATAATGCTGGTAAGGTGGATGTGCATTGTCAAGTAGTGTAAGAATTGATGAATGTCTTCCTGTAGTAGCCCCCGAGTATGTTTCCCGTAAAGTAGCATCTGATGCCATCTGTCGGATTTTAAAGGAAACATTACAAAGTCGGGCAAGAGTACTCACGGTGATATCGGCTAAGAGTTCGCGCGTACTCTTGCCCGCACTGTTTGCGTACTCTTACCCGATCCATTATTCCAGCAGTGTTCATCATAGGATATAAATATAAACAGAGGGAAGAGGATTAAAGAAATGAATTATCTGTTTATGTTCGTTTTTTATACATGTAAACACTAAAGGTATGTATTTTATGTGTGCAGAAATGGGTAGACGGAAACGAACCACGAACAGAAAGCTCTTCACTGTTGAAGACATGAAAATAGCCCTAAGTCTGAGGGAGGAAGGATTAAGCATACACCAGATTGGACTTCGATTAGGCAAGAATGAAGCCATTGTGTGAAAGAGGCTGAGATATGTAAGTATTATTCTATAAAACGTTAAGTTAATATTACACTGCTCTTCTATACGTTTGGCTAGTAATACCGAATGTTCTTATATTTTTATAGGGGAAAATTCCTACATCCTTGGGGCGTTTCCACAAAGTGTTCACCGATGAACAAGAACTCGAAATTGAAGACCTCATCAAAGACTTCGACTGCAAATTTTACTGTATTACTAGGAAACAATTAATGGTGTTAGTGTATAAGTTTGCTGACGCAAATAACATTGCACATCCCTTTAACAAAGATAAGCGAATGGCTGGCAAGGACTGGGTAGTAGACTTTGTTAAAAGGCGTCATCTTTCCTTGAGAGCACCTGAGCAGTGTAGTCTTGGTCGAGTAATTGGGTTTAATGAAGTGCAGTGTGGCAGGTTTTTTGAGAACCTAAGGGTATGTTATGAAAACTTCAACTTTCCTCCACACCGATTAACAAATATGGATGAAACGGGCATTTATACGGTGCCAAACACCACTCCCAAAGTTTACACAACAACAGGTAAACAGGCTGTATGCAAAGTGTCCTCTGGGGAAAGAGGTGACAATGTTACAGCTGTTT
Source organism: Bacillus rossius redtenbacheri (assembly GCF_032445375.1). Taxonomy (NCBI): domain Eukaryota; kingdom Metazoa; phylum Arthropoda; class Insecta; order Phasmatodea; family Bacillidae; genus Bacillus; species Bacillus rossius. The sequence goes on from NC_086330.1 coordinate 229,653,081, forward strand.
GTTGTGTTAGTGCTATAGGTTTTCCTGTTCCTCCAGCATTAATTTTTCCAAGGAAAAGAATGCACGATGCACTATACAAAGACGCACCTCAAGGAACCCTTCCTCTTATATCGGATTCTGGATTTATGAACTCAGAACTGTTTGTACAATGGCTAAAGCACTATCAGAAACACATGAAAGCATTGTTGATACTCGACAATCACCGCTCTCACTGTAGCCTGGATGCAATTCTGTTTAGCAGGGAACATAACATTACATTGTTAACTCTTCCTCCACATTCCAGCCATATGCTTCAGCCATTGGACAAAGTATTCTTTGGCCCATTAAAATGTGCTTATGCTAGAGATGTGGAGGCATGGATGACAACACCAGGGAACCATGCATTTGCTGTTCAGCTTAAACACGTAGCAGGTTTATTTCGAAGTGCTTATGGTAGAACAGCCACTGTAGAAAAAGCAATAAAATCCTTTGAATGTTTTGGTATATACTCTTTCAACGCAAATGTATTTTCTGCTGACGATTTCGCACCCTCTCTGGTTACTTTCCGCGAGATACATGACTGTGATATTAGGCCTGATTTTCATGCAGCTAGCTGTGAAGAAGTAGATGACACTTCTCAGATCCCATTATGCTAGCCTTCAGAAGCTAACAAAGAGGCTATGATAAACTTACATGACCAACCAAGTACCTCGACAGGTAATCAATCTCAGCTGTCCCACACACCAATATCCGAGATACAACCGTCTCCAAAGGACAATTCGGCAGGTAAACGAAAAAGACGAGCACAAAAATCAGAAATACTGACATCAACACCAGTGAAGAATAATATGGAACTGAAAAAGCGAGAGAGTGAAGAAAAGGAAAGAATGAAAAATGCAAGAAAAAGAAAACTGGATGAGAAGAGGAAGGGAATTGTTGTGGCAGTAAAACTAAGATCGGATAATGTGCTAGAAGATAATCAAGGGGGAAAATATGAATGCCCAGGCTGTGGATGTGATTTTGATGACGACTGGGTACAGTTTAATAGCTGTAGTGCATGGTGGCATGAGGCATGTTCCGACTACAAAGGCAGTGGACCATATGTATGCGATCATTGTTGATGATGATTTTCGCGGACTCTTGCCCGACAAAGTTCGTACTCTTGCCCTCCATGTCGTCAAAGAGTACGCAGAGTGAACTTTTACATTGAACAACTTGTACTGTCTTTGTAAGCAATTATGAAACATATTTGTACATATTTTTGTGAAACTGAACCATTATAGTAACTGTATGCTTATTATGTTTACTGATTTGAATTAAACATGTCAAGATATTTTCGTGTTTCCTTAAAGTGCGTACTCTTAGCCACCTTTCCCTACAATAACTCTCCGTAATAATTCATATCCATTCTTTTTTATTGTATCAATTCCTTTGTTTTTCCTTACTACTTGAAAAACATCAAACTTTCCTTCATACAGATAAAAACCAAAGCTTTGAAGTATTTTGGTTGTTATTTTATAAGCAGCCGTGCTAATATTCTATTCCGACTTAACAAAATTAAAAGCATAATAAATGTTAGTCATTTTCTTAGCACCAAATTTAACTTTTTTAAAATTAAACTTTTCTTTTGCTAGTTCCAAGGACGGATAATTTACGACACAGATCATCAGTTATTTATGATAATGTGCTTCGGATTCCACTGTAACTAGGGATTGCAATCCGTCACCAATTTCAATCCGGTCGGATCCGGCCGGATTGGTCACATCAAAACGATTGTTTTTGTTCCAAAATCAACTGTATAAAATATGTTTTTAAAAAGACCGTCTATTTCTTAGAAAAAAAACTTTATTTATCCTGATATAATACTAAGATAAATGCAGTGCTTTGTTCTTAAATGTATTTTTTAATCATTGTAAAATATTTTAGTAATTTTTAGAATATCAAAGCACAGTGAGCATTTCGCGGAGGTGTCTTTGTCAATTTTTGAAAAATAATGCCACACGTTTTTCTCATTGTCCTCACCGCTGTTATTCTCATTTTGACTTGATTTTGAAAGTTACAGGTTTTAGAACTTGACTAGTATCTGCAATGAAATACAAATAAACCTAATTACAATTTGAAACGTTAGTTCAGTCACTCACTCACAAAGTAAGAAGAAATTCATATTATAAAATAATGAAATATGGATCTTTAATTAATTTCAAAAGTATAATTATCTACTTAAATTATTCCAGTACTAGTAAATGCATTATTAGAATAATTAATCTATCAATTGGACGATAACAAAGATTATTCATCTACTCTCATTTCATTTATTTAACGAATAAGAAATATGGATCCAAATCGTTACTCAATTAATTTCTAAGCTCAGATATTTACTTAAAGCATCCTAGTACTCGTAAATGCATCATAACCATACTTTATCTTATCAATTGAACGGCTCGCGTGGTGAACGCGCGGGTCTTGGGTCTAGGGTGATCGGATACGATTAAATTCTAATGATGCCGTATCCGCCGGATTACCGGATCCGGATTCCCGGATTGCAATCCCTAACTGAAACTGTCCTTGTCTTTCCAAAACAAGATCAGTGACATTCCCGACACGCAGTGGACCATCTTAACCAACTGGCAAAAATTAGAAAAATATATTTCCTTTTGTGTTCCGCGCAGAAAACCAAGTCGACCAGAAACACCGCCCACGATCCAAGTGCTGGACAATTGACAATATTAACAGACAGTAATATATATTGGCTGATGTTAGCGATGGGTCCTGGGTCTGAATTGATCATTGTCGTCCACCATCTTGGATTGTGGTGTCGTGGCGGCCATTTTGAATGATGATGTCATCGTTTCTCTTTTAGTTACGATCTCCAGATTGGTTTCTAGAACGTTTCAATCCTCGTTATGCCAGCCATCATGGATTCAGACATCACAATGGCCATCTTTAAATACGATGTTACCATTTCACTTTTCGTCACGGCCACCATATTTAATTATGACATCATGGATGACTTTGAAATTTGACCATGACCTTGACCTTCGACCTCAGTCGCCATCTTGGATTCCACCATCTTGTCATTGAGCATGCCAATCCTCGAAAATTGAAATTTTTGTTAGGGATCGTCCATTAATCACGTGAGGCTTAAAAAAGAAGGGGGGGGGGGTTCGGGAAAAATCACGAAATATCACAAGGAGGGAGGGGGGGGGGGGTGTAGAGAGATATCACGTGTATTTATTTTTTCGCGCGATTTATACTAAACCGAAAAGCGACGCGTGACCTTGACTCGCCGTAGCCAGGCAACAATATCCCCGCCCGCCGCAACATGAACCACCCGGCTCGGCTTGCCAGTCGCCAGTAAGACTGTGATTTTGGCGCCGAATATACATTCTGTGCTTAATTTTTCAGAATTAAATTAGATTATACCTATATTTAAAGATAATATTCTAAAATATTAAAATATATTTTGTACCAAAAAAATACACGTGATTTATTGGGGGGGGGGGGGGGGGAGGTAGTCTAAAACCTCACCACAAATCACTAGGGGGGAGGGGGGTTAAAAATTTGCTAAAAAAAACATCACGTGATTAATGGACGATCCATTATGGCCGATATCTTTAATTCTTTTAACATTTCGGATATATTGGATCTGATGTTACAACAAACGTTTTTAGATTCTGAAATCATGCCCGCCATATTATTTTCGTCTGCTGGACAACTTAGATGATGTCATGGCCACCAGTTTTTTTCTGTTCTGCTGGAGGCCTCCATCTTGGATTCTGTCATCTTTGTATTTTGAATTTGTTCCTAGACAATACCAGCATCGCTCTTCCTCATGCATATAAGGTCGATCTTACGTTTCCTGCCAATGTTGTAGTCCTTATCAACATAAAAAAATTTAATTTTTTATACAAAATACATTGGAAGTGCTATGATTAGAAAGATCACAGCTCTGACGTCTCGGTTAGAAAACATATACCTTTAACCGCACGGCCATGGAGACATTAAAAGACCGAGAATTAAATAAGGTATTTATAAAAATAACACATATTCGGACTTGTATATTTTTTTTTAATTTGAAGGAATAATAAATATCATCACATGTTCGAGACAGAGCCATCATATTTATTTTTTCAATACTTACTACTTAAAACCTCTACTGACAGGTAGTGCAAAAATCACTTGCTAGAGAGCATTTCCACCATATTTTACTTTTTTTTTTCCAGTAATTGATACAAGGAGCGCCAGTGTCACGTAGTACACATTTCATTTGCTAGAGTTTGTTGCCAAAATATAAGTAAATGCTTAGCCGTTAGAGTGCTGTAGTATACCATGGCTTTCGTTATCTTGTCGGCATTCTTTACCACCATCTTGAAATTCTGTATTTTTTAAGCTACAAATTCGGAAAAAAATTCTAGAATCCAACAAAAGTGATAATTTAATTTAAAATACCAGAAAAATTACGGGTTCCATAAAAATTAAAACTATAAAATTTTATAACAAAATTTTACAAGTAAAAACAAAAACACCCAAATTGCAAGCATTTCTCGATGTCTACAGTCTTCTTTAGAAGGCGAAGCGAGTCCTTTGCATGTGTTTTCAGGGCAGTTGTACACGACAGTCGATTAACCAGACACGTACAATCAGCGGCCAGTCTTACATTCAGTCGGTAGCCAGCCACATTATTTGGTTGTCTTGGAATTTCCATGTCCAATCAGTGGCCAGGCACATTCAGTCGGTGGCAAGCCACATCCAGTTGGTAGCCAGGACCATGCAGTAAGTGATCAGGCACATCCAGTCAATAGCCAAGAGGTAATTTTCAACGATGTTCGACGATAATTTTAAACAGGTCATGTACAAAATCATGCCCATAGGCCAAACTTCTCCGAACCAAGAGATATTTTTCGATGTTACTTACGAACATTTAAAACAGTTCATGTTCAATATCAGGAGTATAGACCAGGTATCTTCGAACTGCGAGACCAATCATGACCCGACTGCAGGCTTGACTACAAACATTTAACGAAACGACACACATTCAACAAAAGTAAAGAACACGCAATACATACAATGAATACGCAAAAAACACACTTGACATGCAATGAACACACAATGAACACGCAATTTACACACTGGATACACAATACATGTGGCGAGATCGTAGGCTATCCCTGTGGTGAGAATGTATCGCTGTGATGAGATTGTATTCCTGTGATGAGATCGTATTACTGTGGCGATATCGTATCACACCAAGTTTTATTTTTGTACACATTTGCTTCCTTTTTGTCAAATGATTGTCCAGTGTGTGTTATGTGTTCATTGCATATATTGTGCGTGTATTGTGTCCAGTGTGTACTTACTGAGTGTCCATTGTATGTCTTGTATGTATTCTGTGTTACCAGTGTGTACTGTTGTCCATTGCGTGTCTTGTGTGTAGGCCTACTGGGTATCCATTGCATGTTCTGTGTCTGTACTGTGTATCTATTGTGTGTCGTATGTGTGCGTTGCATGTTTGTTGCATGTTCATTATCTGTATAATATGTGTAATGCATGTTTTTTGCATGTTCATTGTGTGTCCTGTGTCTGTACTGTTTGTCCATTGTATGTCCTGTTTGAGTATAGTATGTACTTTTTTTTTGTCATTTGTACTTTTTTTTGTTTTTCCATTTTGATTGGGCCTCTGATTTTGCTTCTTTTACGTAAATTGTGCTCCTTTTTTAAAAATGTATCACTAATCTGTAGTCGGGCATTGATTGACCTTGTGATTCGGAGATACCTGATCTAAACGCCTGACACTGAACATGATCTGTTTAAATTGTTGGTCTAGAAACGATTAAATTAATCTCTTTGTTTGGAGATGTTTAGCCTATGCACATGATTTTGTGCACGAACTGTTTAAAATATTCGCTGAGTATCGTCAATAAATACCTCTTGGCTAATGACTGGATGTTTCTGACCACCTACTGAATGTGTCTGGCTACCAACTGGAGGTGGACTGGCCACCTACTGGACATGCATCCTGGCTACTGCATAGAAGTGTCTGGCCACCAACTTGGCATGTTAGCCTGACCAACCGACTGAACGTGCATGCCTGGCCAACCAACTGACATGCATAGCTTACATCAAGACGTGGTTGGTCACTGATCACGTACCTGGCCACTGATTATACATGTCTGACCACCAACTATATGTACCTTGCCACTTACTAGGCGTGCGTTCCTGCTCATTGAATAGATGTGGCTGGTTCATCGATGTCGTGTAGAGATGCCCTGAAAACACATGTCAAGGGATGCAAGGGACTCGCTTCGCCTTCTAAGAAGATTGTATACATCGAGAAGTTCTTTTACTTGTAGTTGTACTTGTTTTTGTACTTGTAGAATTTATGTAATAAGTTTTTATTTGTAATTTTGAAGATTTATCTCATACTGTGATTTTTTGGTTATTTTTTTAAATAATATTTTATTACATCGAGCAACGTTTGAAGCACACACATATATTAAATATATTATTATTTTAGCAAGTTATTTTTTAAATCATTTTTTGAATTCATTCCCCAATTTCTAGCTTAAAATTTGCAGAATTTCAAGATGGCAACCAAATGTGAAGATGGCGGCCGCCCTGGCAACAAATAATTCCTGCAATCTAGCGGGAAAAAAAATAAACTAATACGGTGACAGTGCTCTCTAGCAGAATTGTGTACTATAGAAATAATCGTTCCTTGTATCAGTTAGTGAATACAAGATTGTGACGGCACTTTCTAGTAGGAAATATGTATTAATTAGGGCTCCTGGTAGAGACTATTGAAAAAACATAGCGGCCAGGCCCTCTAGTGGGTTAGAGTATTATTCCTTTAAATTAAAGAACGAGTCAGAATATGTGTTATTTTTTATAATTCTTGTTTAATTCTCGGTTTGGTAAATGTCTCGATGGATGTGCGGTCAAATTTGTATTTTTTCTTATACAAAGGTCCGAGCTGTGATGGATCGCATCACTGCACTTCCAATGTATTTAGCATAAAAAATAAATTTAATATGGTGATAAGGACCATAAAATCTCTGGTGGGTAATGGAATATCAACCTTATATACATAAGAAAGCTATGCTAATGTTCTCTAGGAAAAAAGAGCAGAAACAAAGATGTTGGTATCCATGATGGCTGCCTCCAGCAAACCAGAAAAAAATAATATGGTAGCCATGACAGCATAAATGATGGTGTCCTCCAGCAGACGATACAATATTGCTGCTGTTTCGTTAGAATCTAAAAAAAAATTGTTTTTGATAACAGATACTAGATGGCAGACATGTTAGAATACAAGATGGTTACCATAACGAAAATTGTAATGTTCGGGAATTGGGTCATTTGATTTCAAGATGGTAGAATTTAAGATAGTGACAGGTAAAAAAATCAAGAAAAAGGCCAAGGTCACAGGTAAATGTCAATGTTCAAGGTCAAAGTTAAAGTTCAAGATAATGGTAAATGTTCAAGGTCAAGGTCATTCAAATGGGCTGCTATGATATCACTTTACAATATGGCAACCATAATGAAAATTCCAATGGTGACATCATCATTCAAGTTGGCGGCCATGATGTCACAATCATCAAACCTCATCCTGGACCCTGGCACTGTAAAGCCATCCTTATATTACTGTGGCAGGAAACTAAATAAACAAAAGAGGCAGTGAATACACAATAAATAATCAAATCAATACCAACCTGAGCATTATCAAACACAGATTAAAAAAGGTTTGCTCATAAACTAACAATCAAGAACTTTAGAGGTGTCTATATCAAAGACCTAGTGTTTACGAATATTAAGTTATTGATTAAGAAAGTAAAAGTAACAAATGCTTCTATTGGACAGCTTATGTGAAGTAGGGAAAAATATGCTATTTACTATGACAGTTTCAAGGATTAAAACACTAGAGAACTCATAAAATATTTATAAGTGCTAAAATTTCAAACAATTACCAAAAAAAGTTCTCAAAATTGCGGAAAATAATATTTAATATTTCTCTCGAAATAGTCTTGAAATGCTGCTGCTATTATTCAGCTTATTTCCACACAGAGTCAGTCAACTGACTGTCAAGCCATTGTGTCGACACCAAATGATTGTACCTGGCGTGAAACACTTAAAAATCTGCTTAATTACATTCTGCCTCCACAATTTGGGCTCACATTCCTCAGCACCGACACACGCGGAAAATGAACTTCATTTCCTAACAAGTTGTGATACTTCGAACAGCATGAAATTGTGCCACAATTTTGAAGTATTTGCACAAATTTATTTTTCACATAAATCCTCTAACATCAATTTTGCTAGCCCCTTTTTCTTCCTGATCAAATCTATCCTTCTAGAGTCCCACGAATTCTTCCCAACGCCTCAACCGATACCCCGATACCCTCATTATTCTTCCCCTCTTGGGACACGAACGCGACCAGTAATAGTGTCCGGCTTCATGATCAAGAGCGCTTTCTCAGCTGCCTCCCACAGTAGCCCACTTCCTGGAGCTCAGCTTAGGTTAGCAGCTCCTGTCATGTCCCATTCTAATGTTCCAGGGCTGTCGGGCATGCATCGGCACCCACCCTAAGACTTATATCACGAGCCAGCAGACCTCCACCTCCATCTTTTCCAGGAGCCAAGCCCAGAGAAACTACCAGGGCCATTAACTTCCCTAGGCCGCGAAGACATATCGCTGGCGAACGGCCTGTTTGCGCCATCTCCGGGCGACGCACACTGGTCCCAAATCCCGAAAAGCTGGCCAAAAGTCGGAAAAAAAAGTTCTGTCTAGGAACATTTAACTGTTGGAATAGTAGTAGTGGTACCTCTAGCACGTATTCTGGCTTGTATTAGAACTGTATCTTTGCTCAACAATGAGAAGTTTACAAGCCTGCAGAATCTGTTTATGTATTTTTTGTATATTTTAATTTTAAATTTTTTATTAATTTATTTGTTATTTATTAAATATATTTTTTCTGTAATTTTTTTTATATCAAGGATAAGTGTAATGATTTTCTCCGTGTGCTGCCAATTATTCGTGTCATTATGTTTGCTCCTGAATATTCTTTTCAATATGTTTATGGTTTCTCTGTGTGCTCCCGATTATTCTTGTCATTGCGTTTTCCCCGTGTGCTCCTTATTATTCTTGTTCATAATTTGATGGTTTTCTCCAAGTGGTTCTGATTATTCCTGGTTAGACATCTGATGGTTTTCTCCAAGTGCTTCTCATTATTCCTGGCTAGACATCTGATGGTTTTCTCCGAGTACTCATTATTTGTGAGTAATCGATCTCTGCATGAAGGATATTTACGTAATGAGTCATGTCATTTTATTCAGAGTTACATTTAATTAGTCAAATTCTGCTAATAAATCGACACTTACAATATTTATTTTTATTAGGTGGAATGAAAAAAAAAATAAACAACCATTACTCAGTCAAATAATATGTCAAGAGACATCTGTGAATCACTAACATATAAAACGAACTTCCTTCTCCTTGGTGCCTAACGAAGCCTTCCTTCTTTTGCGATCGTTAGTGAGCATTCCGCATCCCACATAAAATAACTAAATAATATTTACCTGTACGCAACATGTGGTGTCATATGTTGACAATAATCGACACTACCTTAAACAGGTTATTTTGCATGAGATAAATTATTAACTCTCACCACTGAATGGTGCTATTGTAATCAGTTAGAATCATGTAGTCTCGTAGCCATGTAGCCTCGTGTCTTGGAAGCTTCGTAGTCCTGTAGCCTCACAGTCTCGTAACCTTGTGTTCTGGATGCTTCGTAGACATGATGCATTGGAACCTCGTAGACTTGTAGCTACGTAACAAAGTAGCCATGAAATCTTATAACATAAAGCTGCTGGAGTAGTTGGAGCTTCGTAGACTCGTAGAATTGTAGCCTCATAGTCTCTTAGACTCGCAGCATTCTAGTCAAATATCTTTGGTGCTGATGAAGCAAAAGACCGTTGGAGCCAATGGCTGTCGGAGCCAAAAGACTGTTGGAGACAAAAGACTGTTGGAGTCAATGACTGATGGAGCCAATGTCTATTGGAGCCAATGACTAATGGAAATAAAAACTGTTGGATTCATAGACTGTTGGAGACATTATATCCTAACTTATCATTGACGATTGCATCCTACCGAGTTAAATGAACGAGAGAGAATGTGCCTGCTTTTCGTTAAATGACCTTTCGTTTTATAGAATTTCCGTCCAAACGTGCTTCGTTCTCATTAAATGCTTGTCCTGAGTGAACGAAGCGTAGTCATTGTGTGTACATTGCGTATATTGCGTACATTGCATACATTACGTGTACTTTGCGTACGTTGCGTGAACTTTGCGTGTACTGTGCGTCAATTGCGAGAACATTACGTGTTCGTTCCGTTTCCTGTGTCTACGTTCCATTTCCTGTGTGTACTATTTCTTCATTTCGTTTCCTGCGTGTACTGTGTGTTCATTACATTTATTGCGTGTAAATTGCGTGTATTGCGCGTACATTGCATACATTGCGTGTTGGAGCTTTGGATCTGATGGTGCGAATTTTAGCTATGGGCGCATTTGGATCTTATGGCGCGAATTATAGCTCTTGGAGCCTAGCGTATATTGGAGCCTAGCATATATTGGTGAGATCGAATTCGTGAGACGAGAACGTATAACACCTCATCGAATTTTTTCGATCATATGATCCTTGACACGTGCCCGCCCTCCCTATATTAAATATCACGTTACTTTACGTTATAATTAAACCCAAAACAAGTTTTAATAAGTTCAGAAGCAATTCAGGGAAAAATGTTTCGGCAATAGGCCTACTCACGTAATATGCGGCGACTAATCTGTGCGACGTCTTAGGTTATAAACAAAGCGACGAACAATAGAATAATTAATTAAAGCAACCAACCATCTTCGCCCTTTATTTTTTACGTCGCTATAACCACACATATTAACATACTTCAGAATATAATAGTAAATATGGACGAGTTATGTAAACAATGTATATTTTTCTCTTGCCACAGCTGAACATGTACATTGTGACGCCATCTTGTGACCGGCGATCTACCAACTGTATTTATATTTTATTAAAAGTATAAAATTAACTAATTAAGTTGTGAAAGCAAGTTTAAATACTTTTTAATACCTAGGATTGAATATGTATATATGTACATATAATTATTCATGCCACATTTATCTTTTCTTTTTAATTATTAATATATAGTTTATACTTCCACCACCAGGGAAGGGAAATTTCGGCGAGAGTTATGCGCGCGCATCTCATCCCTTCCAAAGAGGAGTTAGTTCGCCCCTCCCTTCTTTTTCTTCGTTCCCGCGCATTTCTCCCTATATAAAGGCGAGGTCATCCACCTGAAGTCAGTTGATCGGCCCGACGGCCAGTGAGGCTGGATTCCGCCCACTGGCCTAGGACGATCATAGAGGGAGCAGCAGAACGACTGGCTATCCGTTTTCTGCTGCTCGCACCCCTCCTTCGCGAGTCAGGCCATCCGAGGACCTATCTCGGCCTAGGGAATTTGTCTCCCTTCCCCCCCCCCTTTCTGGACGATAGGGTGTACAGTGTTTCAATCCAGTGTATGTTGTGAAAGCCGACACAGGCGACAAATTGAACTGTTTGGACAATTCAGGTCAATAAAAGTTCCGTGTAAAATACCGACATTATTTTCAATGAATAGTTTAGTCCCATCCTCACCCCACTAGCTATTCGCCTGCATACTAGCCGAGTGTGAATCCTGCCGCAAGACCAGCAGTTGGACCTTCTCCACCCGGATACCTGGCTCTCACCCAAGAGAGACATCGGTGGGAGACATCAACACCACAAACTAGCTGGCGCCCAACGTGGGGCCAGATCAGCAGTTCGACCTCCTCCACCCCTGCTGGCTCTCTGTCAAGAAGGCTGGGTTCGAGAAGGACCACATCATCATTATGGCGCCCAACGTGGGGCCAGACCAGCAGCTCGACCTCCTCCACCCCTGCTGGCTCTCACCCAAGAGAGACATCGGTGCGAGAGAGGAACCGGATCAACACAATTCAGCTGGCGCCCAACGTGGGGCCCGTTGATTGTTCTACAATACCCGTGAAGACCCATTGCAAGCTCTACCAGACGGACTAGCCAGCAACCACTGGAATGGACCCCTGCCACCACTTGCAGCTCATAGAAGACTTAACCAACAATAGCAGGCACACCATGGCCCATAACAGGAACAGCAGCAAGCAGGCAAGTGCTCCTGACCTTCCTACCACCAGAGATCTTCAAGAAGCAGACCCAGACAGCAGAGGGGAACAGCCTCCACTCCTGGCGCCCAACGATTCACCTACCTGTACATACCCAACGACGGCGCACGCAGTCCATCGACTCTGCGGTGTAGAAGACTGCCCTGGCACCGGAATCCACCAGATCAGGTGCTCACTGTGGACTCCTGTTCCATCACTCTTGGCCAGACGAGCCCCGAGATCACGCCGGACTAGAATATCGATGCCTCGCATGCCAGCAGAGACAATCCTGCTGCAGCATGGAACCAATTAGCTCTAGACCTGATGGGACCTTACCCCAGAAGCACGATGGGTAAGTGCTTCCTACTCGTCATCACAGACCTTTTCTCACGATGGGTCGAAGCCTTTCCCCTTGCTAAAGTTGATTCATTTTTCTACTCCAAGATGAAGTGTTCCCTGGATGGGGATACCCCAAAAGCATACTTACAGACAATGGAGTGCAATTCACTAGCAAACTATGGGCCGCCACTTGCGCCAAATGGGAACTAGAAACTTGGGCCACTCAAGTTTACCATCCCCAGGCAAACCCTACAGAGCGCCGTAATTAGGAATTGAAGAAAGGGCTCAGGTTGCGTACCACGGCCAATCATCGCCACTGGGATCGCTACCTGGGAGAAATCCTCTTCACACTGCGGCGTAGGCACAATGAAGCAATCGGAACCAGCACCAGCGAATTAAACTTGAGATGACAGATCCAGCAACCTGGAGAATGAAGTGGAGTTCCAACCCCACATACCGCCCTTCAGCGAAGAGATCTGTCTACGAGCTGCCACCAGAGTAGATGCGCACGAAAGGCTCAACTAGGGTACCTAGCCCGCAAGTATCCTACACCGAAGAATCCGCCCAACCACCAGATTGCTGAAGGACAAAGGGTACTAGTCAAGACCCATCCACTCAGAAATAAGCCTAACCACTTCTGCACCGGATTCGCACCAAAGTGGGAAGGACCCAACCAGGCCTCTACCAGGCCTCTACCAGCCTCCACAGCGTCGCCACACCTACTTTACAACAACGCTGCATTGATGTTCATAAGAGTATGCCTGGAGATGGTGCAACTGCGGCAACGTCAGTATCTGGATCGGGTCTGAAAGGCTCGTCTTCATCACCCCGGTATCCTTGCAGGTACTGTGATATGACATTCGCATTTGCTCATGATGCACGAAGACATGAGAGGAGCAAATGCAAGAAGAATCCTTCTCGCATGAAGTTTCGCTGTGATGAGTGTCATGAATGGTTTACTCGAATTGATAGTTTGCGACGACATGCGAAAATATGTAAAGGTGAAGTCCGTATGCCTACTGCTGAACTACCTGCAGTCATTTCGACTCCTCGGTTTAGGTTGAAGGCTCGTGAGCGTACAACCAAAAAAACAGATGCGCAGCAACCGATTGCTATGACGTCTGAACATGGAACTAAACCTAAGACTGTGATCGGAGCATTACAAGTGAACGATAATGATTTCTACTTGGCACAGACTGCATTTCGTGGAACATTGAAGGACTACTATTATCATAACACGTTTAGTGAGTCGAAAGACATTTGTAGTTTTCTTAATGATATCAGACAGAACATAATCAATCAGCTTACTGATGACGTAGCAACAAACGGACCTTTGAAATATAACTTGTGGTTTGACTGTATATATGGAAAGCCGTATCCGTTCGATGACAAAGTGAAAAAGTGTGCATTTAAGACATCGGCTGCAGTAATTTACAGTTCTAACGATGTGAAGCAATCTGTTAAACACGATGTCCGGAAACTCTGCCAAGAAGAGGAGGACTATGTCAGTAAAGGTTTTGGTTGGCCTCTGTCTAGTATAAACCGATTGGAGCTAAAAATTAGCCATTTCACGCCTATGTAGGGCTAAATGTTTGTAAGATTGCTAACTATCGCAGGTGATCCTGTAGTAGAATATAAATTATGTAATAAATATTATGTTTGTAAAAGAACATGTGGTGTTTAATTCCTCGAACCTGACACTTTTCTGGTATTTAAATTAAATTTATTTTTAGCTTCGTCCAGGATCGAACCAAGTAACTACTCAAGAGGTAAATTAATGATTGATTTTATCGGTAAATTTTGGATTTTTTCGCGAATTTCTAGCTAAATAATTACACGGTTCCAAGATGGCTGCCGTAACGAAACATGCAACAGTAATAGGATCCCATATGGTGGTCGTAACATAAAGTGCAACGATGACATCGTACTCAACCATGATGGTGGGCGTAACGGAACATGCAACATTTATATAATCAAAGATGGTGACCGTCACGAAAAGTGCAACGGTGGTTTTAAGGATATTTATTTTTTAATTCGTTTGATTAATTTTTTTAATGATTTTTAAATTTTTTCCCGATTTTCTAACATAAAAATTACGGATTTCAAGATGGCGGACATTACGTAATACTAGGTGAAGATATGTATGCTTTGACATAAGTGGGGGGGGGGGGGGGGGGGGGTTAGTCTGCCAGCACCCACCACGGGGGAAGGATCGGTCGCCATTTTTAATTTTTTTCCCTCACCAGGTTCGAACCGAGGACTCCGTGCTCCGTGTCGTAAATGTATGTTTTTTAAAATATTTTTATTAAAATTTTATTATTTAATTTTTTTATAAATTTAAATTTTTTCCCATTTAAATCGGATAATAAATACAAAAGTTAAAGATGGCGGCCGTAACGGAAATTGCATGGGTGATGTCATAATTCAAAATGGTTGCCATGACATCCTTTTATTCAAGGTCATTACCTCTGCGGCTTAAAGTGGCTAGCTCTTAGGAGTTTTAAGGCGCTTTTAGGAATTTGGGTTCTTTCTATGGCAAAACGACTTTTGAGGATTTTCGAAATCCTAATTTTTGAATTATGGAATTTTTTGAGAATTTTTGACGGAATTTTTTTCCACAGAAATGGAAATTTTGGCGAATTTTGAGGACTTTTGGGCAAATTTTGTCCAATTTTGGCAAATTTTGAGGGTAAAAGGTCAAGGTCAAAGGTCAAGGTCACAACCATTTAAGATGGCCGCCGTGACGTCACAATCCAATATGGCGGTCGGCACTTCAGGCACCTCACCCTGAACCATGCGCCAGGAGGAATTATTATATACTACTGTAAGGGTTCCTACCTGGCTCAGGAATTCAGTTTGTTTCGAAGCGTCGAGCGTGTCGCTTTGTTAGCGTGTGACGCTCCCAAACATTCCTCAAGTTCAAACACGTATAGAAAAGTTAAAAGTGAACCGATTAGAATTCTGCAAAATGTATTAGTCTCCAGAACATAAGTAAATTTCAGATGTGTTGCTCTTAATTAATATTATTAATTATTTTAATAACAAATTAATAATAAATGATGACGTGATTTCTATCACTTTTGAAGAAGTTTTTAATAAAAGCTATAAGTTAAAATTCCCACAAGATCCCACTCTGAAACCAAATGGCATCTGTAGATCATTAATATTTTTAAAACATGTCAACAAATTAGCTGCAGCTAGCTGCAGCTTTGACTTCTGTTATGATTTATATTCGATGACATGGATACGCTTTTAAACCCACATTTTTCACATTCAGTTTTGCGTTTTTTTTATGAAATATTATTTACAATAAATTGGTAAAAAAAATATTTTTGTTAATAACCTTTAATTCTTAATTTTCAGAATCTGTAAACGATACCAAATAAATTTTTTGCACGAGAATGGAAATTTTTCTATTTGTGAAAACTGTATTAAATGAAAATATCAACATGGTGAATGAAATTGTTGAAACAGAGGTATCGAAAAAGTTTAGACATCAATACATTTTGCCACAAAATTTAAAAGATGTCATTGCGAAAAAGGTATTGAAGTTTAAAAAAAAGTGGAAACAGGTTAATAGATTTGAAAGAAAATTCTTCGAAAAATTCGATATTTGGTTCAACGTTCCTGTACATTTCACAGTTGAAAATAAAGGTTTGGAGGCTTCCGGGAACAAATCAATAGAGCGTCCTTCGTCAAGTTGGGACGATTTGAGTGAACGGTCAAAACGGAGTTAGACAGAAAAGGTTCGAGAAGAACATAGCGTCAAAGCACTGGTCTACGCTACACAAATGGGTCTCCGGGCTTCAGGAAATGTACATGCTTCGAAATTAATTAAGGATGTCACAGAAGGCAGTCCATCAAAAGCATCAAAGTACCAGAAAGGTATGCAACGTATTACAGCGAATACTCTGTCAGGCAACGAATAATTATAATTTGTCATAGAAAATAAACTGTCCAAAAGTCAGAATCAAGTAATACGTTCTTTAAGCATAGAAAAACATTGTAAATTGTACCCGCCTTATAAATATGTATTAGATTCTAAAAAGAAGTGTTACCCTGAAAATTCAGAAATTTCTGTCACTGAAAGTGGAGCTACAGTTACACTTCAAGCATTGTTAAATCATACAGTTGAAATAATTTTAATGGTACAATCATAGGTAGTTAAAATTCTTCCTGAAAACGAAGTTGTTAATTTAGAATTAGTATGCAAATGGGGATGTGATGGCACTTCTGGTCAAAACACCTATAAACAAACATTCAGCGATGAAGATGGCCATAAATCTGATTCCAACATTTTCGTTATTTCACTCGTTCCGTTGCAAATCTACGATAAAGTCAGTTCACATGTCATTATTTGGAAAAATCCTCGACCTTTATCACCAAGATTTTGTTGCCCAATTAAAATTAAATTTATGCAAGGAACTGCCGAAGCTACCAGACACGAATTTGATAGTATCAAAATGCAAGAAAAAAACCTTGCACCCTTCCAAACAGTAATGGATGGAAAACAAATTAACACCAGTAGTATAGGATAGCCGGAGCTGGCCCAGGCGCCAGGCGGTGGTGCTTGGTGCCGATCGCCATCTTGGATTTGTGACGTCACGGCGGCAAAAATTCCTCAAAATTCCTCAAAAATGACTCAAAATGACTCAAAATTTCCCGTTTTCGAGGGAAAATTAGGATTTCGAAAAACCACAAATGTCTTTTGCCTTAGAAAGAACACAAATTCCTAAAATAGGCTTAAGCATCCTTAACTCAAGCCTCAGTTAAGCCTCTATCAGGATGTGACCTTGACCTTTGACCTTGACCCCGACGGAAATCTTGGATCCACCATCTTGGATGACGTCATTTCGTTTTCTCGAACATTCCGGCATTGTGTTATCGGTCATTTTGAATTATGACGCCACCGTTGCCATTTCCGTTACGGCCGCCATCTTTAAATTTATTATCCGATTTTAATGAAAAAAAATTTAAAAAATTATTAAAAAATTAAATAATAAAATTTTTAATAAAATATTTAAAAAACAAACATTTACGACACGGAGCTCGGAGTCCTCGGTTCAAACCCGACGAGTGCAAAAAAAATAAAAATGGCGACCGATCCTTCCCCCGCGGTGGCTGCAGGCATACTGACTCCCACCACTTTTTTTCAAAGCATATATATCGTCAGGTAGTATGACGTCATGTCCGCCATCTTGTCCTCGTCTGCTGGAAGCCATCATCAGTGTATCGTCGGCGAGAGTGCGCTGACGCCATGTTAGTTTAATTCTTATCCGCTAGAGTGCAGTAATCATTTATTATTGCTGTGACACCCAACATCTTGTCATTTGGCCGCCATCTTGAAAATCCGTAATTATTTAGCTAGAAATTCGGGAAAAATTCCAAAATTCATTAAATAAATTTGTAATCTATATACTGATTGATTAGGTCGACTAAGGTCCTTAGTACGATCTAGGACGATGCAAAAAAAGTAAATATAACATCAATTTAACATAATAGTAACAGGTTCGAGGAATTAAACACCACAAGTTCTTTTACAAACATAATATTTATTACATAATTTCTATTCTACTACAGGATCATTTGCGAAAGCCAGCAATCTTATAATCATTTAGTTCCGCAGCGGTGTGAAATGACTAATTCTTAGCTCCAATCGATTTATACTAGACAGAGTCCAGCCAGAACCTTTACAGACATAGTCCACCTCTTCTTGACAGAGTTTCTGGATACCGTTTTTAACAGTTTGCTTCACATCGTTAGAACTGTAAATTACTGCAGCCGATGTCTTGAATGCACACTTCTTCACTTTGTCATCGAACGGATATGGCTTTCCATATATACAGTCCAACCACAAGTTATATTTCAAAGGTCCGTTTGTTGCTACATCGTCAGTAAGCTGATTGATTATGTCCTCTCTGATATCATCAAGAAAATTACAAATGTCTTTCGACTCACCTAACGTATTTTAATAATAGTAGTCCTTCAATGTTCCACGAAATGCAGACTGCGCCAAGTAGAAGCCATTATCGTTCACTTGTAATGCGCCGAACACAGTCTTAGGTTTATTTTCCTGTTCAGACGTCATACCAATCGGTTGCTGCACATCGGTTTTCTTGCTTGTACGCTCACGAGCCTTCAACCTAAACCGAGGAGTCGAAATTTCTGCAGGTAGTTCAGCAGTAGGCACACGGACTTAACCTTTACAGTTTTTCGCATGTCGTCGCAAATTATCAATTCGAGTAAACCATTCATGACACTCATCACATCGAAACTTCATGCGAGATGGATTCTTCGTGCATTTGCTCCACTCATGTCTTCGTGCATCATGAGCAAATGCGAACGACGTATCACAGTAGCTGCAAGGATACCGTGGTGATGAAGACGAACCTTTCAGACCCGATCCAGATACTGACGTTGCCGCAGTTGCACCATCTCCAGGCATACTCTTATGAACATCAATGCATCGTTGTTGCGCCGAAACCTTTACTTTCTGCCGAACAGCAGGACCTTTGCATGCCTTCATGTGCGTTTTCATATTATCTTTTCTGGCAAACTGCTTATGACATTTCTCACAAACAAACATTTTACGATACAGGTTCTTGGCACTTTCTCTATTCTCATGTCGTCGAGCATTGCTGTTGTTTGAGAAAATCTTGTCGCAGTAACAGCACCGATGTTCGTTAGTTGTTGTCGATTCGGCATCCATTGAAGTCTCCATTGAGGCGAACCAGCGTTCGCCGAGTTTCCCTGTGCAGCCAGCACTAGCGGCATTAAAGTCTTTTCTGCTGGCGGTACCACGTCTGTTGAAGTCTCCTCCAATGTTGACGCCATCGTTGCCAACGGGATCTGCACCTTCTCCATCGTAGCTGTCGTCAAGGTTCCCGTAGACGATGGTACAACCTCCGAGTTCGACGTTAAAGACGGTAAAGATGCCATCGAGGTCTCAAGAACAGCTAATTGACACGACTTATGCACCAGAAGAAACAAACTAGGTGATCCTTACACCGCCGACGTCAGTAACAAACTGAGCGTCCTGCTGTCTAGGACTCGCTTATATACATGCACCGTATGGAATAATACGCTAGTCAAATCAAGAACCATTTACAATAATACTAGAGTCAAATCTACAAATTAAAAAAGAGGATCATTTGATCGAAAAAAATATCGATCTCTCCAATATACGCCAGGTTCCAAGAGCTACAATTCACGTCATCAGATCCATCTACATTTTGCTCCTATGCTTCAATTGACCATTAGCTGCAAGTGCTCCAACAGCTCCATCAGCTTCAACACATAATGTACGCAATGTACGCGCAATACATGCAATTTACATGCAATAAATGTAATGATTACACAGTACACACAGGAAACGGAACGTACACACAGTACACACAGGAAACGGAACGTACACACAGTACACACAGGAAACGGAATGTACACACAGTACACACAGGAAACTAAACGGACACACAGTACACACAGGAAACGGAATGTACACACAGTACACACAGGAAACTAAACGGACACACAGTACACACAGGAAACTAAACGGACACACAGTACACAATGGAAACTGAACGTACACACAATACACACAGGAAACGGAACGTACACACAGGAAACGGAACGTACACACAGTACACACAGGAAACTGAACGTACACACAAGAAACGGAACGTACACACAGTACACACAGGAAACTAAACGTACACACAGTACACACAGGAAACGGAACGTACACACAGTACACACAGGAAACGGAACGTACACATAGTACACACAGAAAACGGAACGTACACACAGTGCATACAGAAAACGGAAGGTACACACAGTGCACACAGGAAACTGAACGTACACACAGTACACACAGGAAACGGAACGTACACACAGTACACACAGGAAACGGAACGTACACACAGTACACACAGGAAACTGAACGTACACACAGGAATCGGAACGTACACACAGGAAACTAAACGTACACACAGTACACACAGGAAACGGAACGTACACACAGTACACACAGGAAACGGAACGTACACACAGTACACACAGGAAACGGAACGTACACACAGTACACACAGGAAACGTAATGATCACACATACAGTAGCGGAAACACACAGGCTTAGTTGGAAATCAGAATACAATAAATAAAAAACATTAAATTTTTACTTTCAATATTTTATTACTTCTCAACATTACACAAATACAAGTAAAAGAAGCCATTATTGTATGTAGCCAGCTTTCCTCAGTTCTTTGAGTATGAAGGATATTTCTTTGATGCACGGATAGTTTCCTGCACAAAGCGAGCCATGTAGAAGTCTTAGCCGGTCAACCAATATGTTTGGATCTTTCCATGATGTGTAATCAATCTCTTCTACCACCATCTTACTTGCTTGTTTATTATAAATACTTTTAATATCACAATCATCCCAGTGATCATGATAAGCATTATCAGATTTATTATAACACGACGTTTCCATCGTTTCGGTCTCAGGACATCGCCACATTCTTCGATCTTGTCAGCTCTAGGTGCTTCATCACAGTCTATGCCTTTGTCAACATCCTCAGAGTCACTGTAACAATCACTGTAGAAGACATCCTCTTCACCCAGATTACCGTATGAATTCGCTATCGATGATGTCGAAGTGTCTTCATCGTCTTCATGCTTCCTTTTTAGGAGTCCATCATTTTTACAAAGAATGGAGGATCTACTGAATATAGGCTTGAATGTATTCTCACTTTTCACGGTGTTGATACTTCCATTAGTTTCAGTCTTCCCGAAGCCATTAGCATCCTTCAATTTATGTTCTTCCTCACGATCGGGTGAGCTAATACCATCACGCTCAGGACAAGGAAAATTATTGTCATAATGCAGATCACTCTTCTTTAGTCTAGTGGATCCATCGGTGTCCTCTATGCCGTAAGTAGTCTTGACTTTACATGTTCTACCATGTCTTTTTAAGCTGTCAATTCGTGTTAACAACCTGCTACAACGATTACAGCTTAACATGTTGCGTAGTGGGTTTCTAGCACAATCATTCTTCTTATGACGTCTAGCATTCCTTCTCATGACAAAATCCTTGCCACAGTATCTTCAGCGGCTTCCTTCCGATTCAGCTATAGATAACAAACCACGATCCATGGTAGCTTCTGTGACTAATGTTAGATACAAACTGTCAGTTTTCTCCAATTGGAAACATTTATTAAATAGAGTTTTTGAAATAATTCATCAGCGAGAGTTAAGTTATCTAATGCAAAGCAAATTGATGCAAGTAGTTCCGGCTGTCGTCAACAGATGGCGCCACGTGTTGCTTGCAGGTAAATAATATATATTTCATTAATGTGGGATGCGGAACGCTCACTATCGATCGCAAAGGGAGGTTGGCTTCGATAGTATCCAAGGAGAAAAAAGTTCGTCCTTCCTGCTAGTGCTTCTCAGATTTCTCACGGTCCACAATCTTGGATTACGACGTCACAGCGGCCATATTGGATGGGTGTGACCTTGACCTTTGACCGAAACCGCAGGAATGATCGCAAGCACACGGATTAACCATCAAAATATAGATAAGAATAATCAGGAGCACACAGAGAAAACCATCATAATATTGGCAAGAATAATCAGGAGCACACGGAGAAAACCGCCACAAGTTTTCTTTGATATCATTAAAATACAAAAAAAAAAAGATAATAAAAAATAAAAACAGTAGGGAGAGCGTGCCGACTCTGGAACATAGGCGAGGGGGGAGCGGGGTAATCTGGGGATTATCCCATTTTTTATGGTTTTTTACGCATTTTTTATGGTTTTTTATGTGCAAATCCAGTTTTTTATGCGCTAATCCAGTGGCTAATCCGCTAATCCAGTGGCTAATCCGCAATTCCGCAAATCCGCAAATCCGCAAATCTCAAATTCGCCAATCCGCAAATTCACAAATCCGCAAATTCACAAATCCGCAAATTCGTAAATCCGCCATTTTGTATTTCTAGAAATTTCCACCAACTTCGAATCGTGACGTCATGATTCTGTGTCGTCTGCTGGAGGCCGCCACCTTGATTTCTTCTGGCCGCCATCTTGTTTCGTCTGCTGGAGGCCGCCATCTTGATTTCTTCTGCCCGCCATCTTGTTTCGTCTGCTGGAGGCCGCCATCTTGATTTTTCCTGGTCGGCATCTTGTTTCGGCTGCTGAAGGCCGCCATCTTGTGTGATGTCATATAGTTCTGTTGGTCGCCACCAGGTAGCAGCAGGTATTATTTTATTTTAACTAAAATATTTTCAGTGCCGAGGCTGGGATTCGATCCATGGGACGTGAAAACGTCCAGGATGTCGTGGTTACGAGGCGGACGCCTTGACCACTAGACCACGAGACCAATTGGAATATGGTGGAATAAATAATCTATATATGCTACGTACTGACGGCAAGTTTATAATAAATGGGGGAGGGTGTTTTTGCCTTCCTTAATGCATATTTAAGGCGCCACATTTGAAATTAAAATTATTATACAGCCGCCATCTTTAATTCCAGCACAGACTACCAGATGGCGCCAAATTCAAAAATTAGTTGTCAGAGGCGCCGCCATCTTGGTTCTCAAGTTGGCTGGTATATGTCGCTAGTATCGCGCGGCAAATTCAAAAATTAGTTGCCAGAGGCGCCGCCATCTTGATTCTCAAGTTGGCTACCAGAGTGTGCCACCGTCGCCATCTTTATTTCATATTTCAGCTGCCAGGGCACAGCACCATTCGATAGATCGAATGATAATCGATATATATACTTTTATTTCATATTTCAGCTGCCAGGGCGCAGCAACATTCGATAGGTCGAATGCTAATCGATATATTTACTTTTATTTCATATTTCAGCTGCCAGGGCACAGCACCATTCGATAGATCGAATGCTAATCGATATATTTACTTTTATTTCATATTTCAGCTGCCAGGGCGCAGCACCATTCGATAAGTCGAATGCTAATCGATATATTTAGTAACAAGTGTTGCTACCAGAGGGCGCGATATTTAAATTTAAAAAATATTACAACCTTTAAACAATTCTCCGCCATCTTGGATTCAACAGCCCCACCATCTTGGAAGCACATGATACACCCAAGGACTCGTTCCAATACATGCACAGAGTGCACCGAAAAGATTGTTCCCTTACATGCACAGAGTGCACCATATTGAATGATCATGATATGTGTTCCTTTATATGCATCAGAAGCAGGCATAAGAAATATTTTCTTATAGGCATACTTTAGTGTTAGCTTTCCTGTAATGCATTTAATAATAGTGTAAGCTCATTATTATTATTTAGTGATAGTGAATTTATAACTATGATGTGTAGTCTCATTCTCTTCGGCTCGACGTGGCGGAAGATTCTCTGGAGTGTAAGCTGAAAAAAAAAATAAATAAATAAAAACTTGTGTTTGAATTTATAGTGGTATGCTGCTTTCCACATGACCTTAGAGACTATGTCTCAGGAGGTACAGCATTAGATGCGTTAACTCCTTTTTTTTATACATGGCGAGTTTCCCCGAGAGGCCTATTTTCCATGTTTAACAAGGGCGCAAGCATTATGCTTCACCGTCACTCTCTCCCAAGCCGCTGTCCACTCCATCATCTGGCTCCACTTGCTCTTGAGCCTCCATTACAGCTTCAAAGCATGCTATAATACCGTTGTAAAGGTATGTTAGAAACTCGTATTCCTCTGGAAATGCAGCGAACAAATTGATCGCGGAGACCTCTAGATGGTGTACTATCGCATCTATATTCATGCCGATGCAAGCATGAAGCGCATATTCAATGCAATCGCGCATTTCCTCAAAAGCAGCCATGTTCATTATGGAATTGTCAGAGACAGAATGAAGACTATAGTTGACCTGGTCTTGACGGAAAGATGACATGCAACCCCGATGTCGCGCTACACATTCCAATGAGGCGCCCAGCACGGGCTGACGTCACAGCTTGTTGATCCCAAGCTGCAGAGTGCTGGGTCGTGTTCAGGAAGTAGTCCACACATTATAAATACATTGCAGGAATAGAATCTCAACAACAGCCCACACAAACGATTCCATAGAATATGCTTCGATTGAGAACAAGCAATAAGGTAAAATAAAATGTGTATATGTAACCTTAAACTCCCATATCCTTTCTCTTTACCCATGTCCTCACGGTATCGGGAAACCCCTTCCAAGACACCTGGAATCTTTCACCACGCTTTCGATGAATTTTATTTACCAAGTATGTATCGGGGTATTTTGTAATTTGAATTTCTGAAGCATAAAAAACACCTTGTATTTCATTTCCATCCATATCACTCAAGTTATACACACGCGGAAAGCTGGACCTCATAGCTGTTACTTTAAACACTTCGTGAGACCAATTCGGTGTAAACCCCTTTTCAAAAACTTTCTTGTTTCGTGACACGCGTACATGATCCCCCACACGAGCCTTAGGTTTTCTAGGGTCAATTGTCTTTACATATTTGTAAACACTTTGTAGCAAAGAGTCATCCTTCACTTGATTCGGAGCCATGCCAATGGTGCGGTGGAATCTGTTATTGTAGACACGTAGAACTTGTGGTAAAATTTTAAGCCACTTATAATTTCCTTGAGCTGAAAACTCGCGAAAAAGCAGCGATTTTAGAGATCTATTAAACCGCTCTACCACACTTGCTTTAATCTCACTGTGAGTGGAATAATGATTAATATTTTTTCTTTTCATAAGAGCTCTGAAAGTTGAGTTATAAAATTCTGTTCCCGCATCACTTTTAATACTTTTAAAACTTCCTGCTTCTTTCAAAATACTTATCATGGCAGCAGTAACCATCACACCTGTCTTTTGTTTAACTGGAACTGCATAAGCACGTTTGCTGTACACATCTATGGCAGTCAGGATGTACTTGTAACCACTGTTCACTTTACTGTATGGTATCATTTCTACCAAATCAATCTGTAGTAAATCATGGAGTCCATATGTTAAAACCCTTCTGCGAGGAAATATAATACGTTTGCCTCGGTGAAGCTCGTATGCAATCCCACGCTGTGCGTCGCTCATTTTGCAATGTATCCTGATTCTTGTAACTCTTCAAGTATCGAAAGGATTTCGTTATTGTGTCCGGTGTGGCCAGAAGCCTGCGAGGCCATTAACAACCTGAGTCGATCTACTATCTCATTCGGATCATTCCAATAAATGAACTCTCGTTTACGACCTAAATCCAATGTTTTATGTAACAATCCACTTCCTCGTTGCTGCGAACCAATATGTGGAAACAGTTGCTTAATGATATCAAATTTCGCATGTGACGTGCTTTTATAGAGATTTGTTGCAGGATCATTCTTTTTAAAATAAGCATTTGTAAGCTCTAGTAGATTACCATATTGTTTAAGGGCCGATTCCGAGTACGTATGCGGCTCTCTGCGAAATAAAAGTTCAAATAAACCAGGAGCAGGTTGTATTAGTTCATCTTTAACGCGAATCATATTGTTATCGTGAAAAAATACTTCCGTGTCCCCTAAAAACCAGCGGTTATGTCGTTTAGATACACCATAGGTTCCATCACCAGAGCGAAGGTTGTAGCTCTGCAAATAAGACTGCACTCCACCTAAAGAATCATCATATGGAACACCGTGATGTTTTAAAGGAATAGCGTTAGAGTCATCACTGTCGCTTGATTCTAAATATTGTTTCACAGTAGCTTCTTCCGCAGAATCCTGCTTCACAGTATCGATAGACTGTGCGAGCGATGTAGTAGGTCCAAGTTTATCCAAACGCGAATTAACAGACTTGAATATTTCTTCATTAATTGTATCCCTCTCCAAACGAGCTCGTTTGGCAAGTAGATACTTTGCACGAACATTTTCTATGACGCGCTCCAACTTACTAGCCTCAAGAGACATGACTGCAGAGTTAGCGATAGCATATCACCCTTTTATATACAACTAGCATCAATACGTGAGTGATCTAGGCATGTCTAGAGCTTGATGGTTTTGGAGGTGCTGGTTTTGGAGGTGCTGGTTTTGGAGGTGTTGGTTTTGGAGGTGCTGGTTTTGAAGATGCTGTTTTTGCAGGTGCTGGTTTTGGAGGTGAAGGTTTCTTAGACAACACACCGCGAGAATATTCATCAGGAGTAATCGTCAAAACACCAACACTGCGATTCATTTGTGAAAGCTGTTGTACAATTCCAGCATTAATTTTCAATACCATCTCAACCATGTTAGCATTTAGTGCATCATTTAGTTCCTCTATAAATGTTTGTGCGAATAAATCTAACCTGCTCTCCAACGAGGTGCACATATCACCCAACTTTGTCGACACAGCTGAAAGACTTTCATTTAATTGAGCAATTAAATGCTGTTCTTTAGCCTCCATATTGCGCAAGAACTCCATAATCCCCACTTGCACATCTCTTGTTACAGTAAGTGATCTGTTGATATCTGTAACTTGTCGTGTCATACCATCAGTCATCGAATGCAAAGCATGTGTAAAAGCCCTGCTTACTGCGTCAACATACTTCTTATTAGCAGCATCACCATCTTGTTTAGGATCACCAACTCTCTTCAAATGTTTCCAGCTTAAGTCGCAGTCCCCTTCACGAGTAAACGTCATGCATGAGTCGTGCGATCGTTTAAGTCCACCACCACCGAACTTTGACATCATGATTCATGAACCTATCACAATAAACTGATCAAAACCACATCTGTAACGCCCTTTATGTAGAGGAAAATCTTTAGCTATCACAATGAAACCATGCTCATTAGGACTGTTCCAACAGTGACCGCAAAGAGTTTTAAATCTCTCAAAGCTCATATCTGTACCGACATGGTCGGAAAACACATGTTTTAGATTAAGATCGTCCATTTTAAACAAAATTATTAGATTACAATTATCTCGCACTAATTGCTTTCGGGTTTGGGTATAAGTTTGTACCAAGTAGAAACAGTCGATCTTGTGGTGTCGCCCCATAGAATAATACTTTTGAACAATGCTTTGTTTATCACAAGCAACATCATCGAAGATTAGCACAGAGTTGGGGAGGGCTTGACTGGGGTCTAAAACATCAGCATTTTCTCGAAATTTAAAAAATTTCACTCCCCCGACATTTTCCAGCACATGGGCTAAACGTTGATATTTTGGTTGTTCTAGGGACTTGCTATATAAATACACATTCTCAAAACGTATCCCATTGGGGTGTTCTAGAAGTGAAAGAATAAGACAAGTTTTGCCAGAATTCGAAGGACCTGACACTATACACCGTATGGTATTTGGTAACAGAGATCCATGACGTTCTTCAGTTTTACTAAACACATCATCATCAATTAGTGAAATTGGTAAAGCGAGCTGTTGTTGAACAACCTCCATTCTTAATACTAAACCTAAACACTATAAAACAGTCATCCTTATAGTGAAACCACTCAGTGTCTTGATATGTCTTGTATGAGACGGAAGAGAGGTTCAGGCTTAGTTAATTCTGTTATAAATAAGCTACCATTCGAGGCACATCTTCCGGGCTACAATTTCTGTGGACCTAGCACGAGACTAGCCGAGAGACTAGCAAGAGGTGATCGTGGTGTGAATGCACTAGACGAGGCGTGTCGTCTTCACGATATTGTGTATGCGAATAGTAATAACTTGGCTGAAAGACATAAAGCGGATAAAATATTAGCTGACACGGCCGAGAAGATTAGAAAGTCTCCCGAAACTAAATTTGGACAGAGAGAATCCGCGTGGACCGTTAACAAGATTATGAGAGTGAAACGTAAGCTTGGTGCAGGTTTAAGATTTTCATCATCATCAAAGAAGAGAAACCGTAAATCTGTCAGGAAAGCCCTGGGGAAGAAGGGTGGTCTATTACCATTTATATTTCCAGCACTGGCTGCATTAGGCAGCTTAATTGGTGGAGCTGCGGGTGTTGCTAAAACTGTTTCCGATGTCCGGAGTCAGGCACGTATGCAAGCGATAGCACGTGCAGCAAAAAACGGTTCAGGACTTTATCTACGCCCCTACCCACAGTCGGGTGGTGGGGGAAAGCGAAGAGGAAGAAGAAGAAATAAAAATCGCGGGAGCAGGAAGCGATAATCAAAAACTTACCAAAGCGAGCTCTTACAAACCTCGAGTTAATGAAGGCGATAAAAGAATTGAAAATACCATACTTTAGACAAATATACATGCGCGATTCGCTACCTAAGAAACCATTGCGTAATGAAAGTGCTATTTTGAATCTAGACTCATCCAAAGGACCGGGAACGCATTGGACTGCTTATGTCAAGACCGGTCCTAACGTTGAATATTACGATAGCTTCGGAGACTTGCCTCCACCAGTGGAACTGATACGATATTTAAACAAGTGCAACATAACCCATAATTATGACAGGCAACAAAAGTTGCATTCATGGAATTGCGGTCACTTATGCTTAAGATTTTTAGTATCAATATATAAGAAGCATTAGTGTTATCATAAGCCACATATGCGACAGAGTGTTTATAGAGAGACCACACACAACGCGAGACGCAGTGTAAACTAGACAAAATGTCAATAACATTAATTTTAACTGGGAAGAGCTCGATTATGAGAACCTACTACTTCCCTCCCTTGCAATTGGATGGAGAGTGGACAATGGCATTGATCGATCTGACAACATATAACTCGATACCGAACATTGATGAAAATAATCAAGTTTTTCGATACATCGCAAACAATGAACATCATGAAATGAAATTACCAACAGGTGCATATGAAATAAGTGACATGGAAGCTTACATAAAACAGAACCTACCTGCAGATTCAACATTTCTATTACGAGGCAACCCCAACACCTTACAGTGCATAATGTTCAGCAAGAATATACATGTGGATTTTAGTGGAAAAAATACATTAGGTGAAATGCTTGGATTTTCTTCTCAAGTATACAAAGCAGGTGAGCTGCATGAATCGACAAATCCTGTAAATATATTCCCCGTGAATGTTATACGAATTACAAGCAATGCTGTGGGACACACATACTTGAATGGTAAATTAAACAATACTATTCATGAATTTTCCCCCATAGTACCTCCGGGATATAAGATAAACCACGACCTACCACGCTCATTTATGTCCCAGTTACCGTTCAATCGATATCGGAGCTCGACATTCAAATAGTCGATCAGGAAGGACGCTTAGTTAACCTAAGAAAGGAAGAAATAACTCTAAGACTGCATTTGAAAAAACAATGGGAGTGAAATATTTTAATATTTTTCTAAGCATAAATGGAGCGGTTCAGGTGTGTCCTTATCCAGTAGACGACGAGACATCAAGCGGCTAACATCTGTTAACGTGAGATTCCTTAAAAAACTTGGATTTAGAGTTTATCCTCATGGAGAACACCGTTCTTGAAGTCGAGCAAGCACCACAATTTGAGGATTCTATTTCAAAAACTGAACTGCATATTTACAAACCATACTTAAATGGACCCTATGCCCCCAACTCTGAAATCCGTATAGTGATTCAAAATCATGATGCATACACAAACATCTCAAAATCCTTTTTGCGTATACGTGGAAAACTCGTAAAGGCAGACGGACGGAAACCGGACCATGCAAAGATTATAAACAATGGTGTATTACATATGATCAATCGGATAGGATTTGAACTGAACGGCGTTCTTATAGACCAGACCAGATCACTAGGAGTGGTATCTACAGTGAAGAATTATCTTTCACGAACTCGTGATGAATACGCCATCAGCAAAATGGAGGGATGGTGTCTCGAGGAAAACTATAGCTTGCCTCTAACAGCCGATGGTGTTTTCGAAATCTGTGTTCCGCTAAGCCATCTCCTCGGCTTTGCTGAGGATTATCACCGTATACTTCTAAACTCCAAACAAGAGTTAATTATAGTTTTAGAAAATACGTACATTAACTCGATCGTAGATGCGAGTGCGCAGCCTCAAGCAGTTAATTTAACCATAAACTCTATCGATTGGGCCGTACCACACATCCAAGTGTCTCCAGCGGAACGCACGCGACTGCTTAAGCTTGTGGAGAAAGGCAGAAATATAGATATAGCATTTAGATCTTGGTCTGTTGAAACATATCCCAGCATGCCACAAGCACAAAATGTCAGCTGGTCAGTAAAGACAAGCTTTTCGATGGAAAAACCACGATACATAATAGTCGGCTTTCAATCGGCTAAACATAATGTAATGGCTGCCGATAAATCGAGGTTTGACCACTGCAACATAAAGAATATAAAACTATTCTTGAATTCAGAAAGTTATCCGTACACGGATTTGGACATAAACTTCGACAATGGATTTTACTTAATCGCATATGATATGTATTCAAATTTTCAAGAGTCTTACTATGGAAAGCAGAATGCACCTTTGCTTGACCCTCATCAGTTTAAGGAACTGGCTACGTTATTCATGTTTGATGTAAGCCGTCAAGCTGAGAAAATACCTTCGAATATCATAGATTGCAAGTTGGAGATCACAAGCTCAGACAACCTACCGATCTTAACACAAGCATTTGCAATAATATTGCACGACAGACTTGTCTCCTATAATCCACGAGACAAAGCTGTTAAAATACTGAGTTAAGCATAGTAGAGGCTCAGTCGTGTCTCAGCCACCATGAAGTATGTTAATCTGCAAGGATTTTTCTCTCAGTATGGCTTTATTACCAAGGAACTTAGCATTGCTGACTCTGAGGGGAACATAATTACGCGAACATTCAAACCGCCGTTTGAGTGGAGAGACATTAGTCGTAAATACCGGAGAAGTAATGCGTGGCTCACTAAAAATTTTCATAGTTTAAAATGGGAACACGGATTGTTTCCCTACAACAGTCTTTCCACCATCTTGACAACTCACTTGAGTGGAACTGTAATAGTTGCTGGAAGCGAACAGAAAAGATGGTTGAGTAAACACTGTCTCAAACACATGCACATAGTGGATGCACAAGAGGAATATGGCTGCCCGGCTTTCAAAAAATTAGACATAATGTATGCTCAAAATCGTGACAGCATAAGACCTGTATCAAAGCCAAGAAGATGCCGTAATAGATGAATTGTGGGCACCGAGCATCTTAACATGGGATGAAGCGACAAGATATTTTAATTATCCTCCTGATCCACGATCTAAAGAAATGAAGCCTTCGACTTTGTTTGACAATACCGAAAATAGATATCTTTACAGACGTGCAAGTCTGAACTGTGTTGAATTTCATGTAGAGTTCTATGAATTTGATATTGGATTGAGTAGTCTTCGATACGTTTATTTCGAACTTTGTCGCGAAAATACTCATTTCCGACTGAGGTGGCACGCTGATAGACCATACAAGTCCGTGACTCTCTTGACTGTTTTCGACTGTCAGCATAAAGACTGTGTAATAAATCTTAGTCATCCAATGGCAAAGTTTCCCTGTACTATTGATGAGCTCAAGACATCCCGTGACAGAGACTATGAAAGTACTTTCTCCGAATGGTGTACCGGAATTAAACACTATCGCCATAATCCCGCTACATGCATGTGGAACCCACCTCACGACACGCCTTGCAGTAATCATTTGTGTTCCTTGTCGAGAGGTCGTTTATTACGAGAAAACAAATTCTCGGTGTCGACGCATCTAAGCAAGCAACTATGGGGATATAGATAATGGACTGTTCTACGAGATGCTCTACTCTATGGAATTTCGTAATCAATTTATTCATTCGGATGGGCAATATATTTTTAAATAGGATCGCCGCTTCCTGGGTCGACAGTCGAGCTGAAACTGTGTCGGTGTGAGGATCTGTGCCAAGCAAGAAGTCTAACTTTCATTCAAGAAAGAAATACGTGAGTGTAAATCCTGGTCTAGGCAGTGTTGATTACAGCGAGTGGAGTCAAGACAATTTAAAACACATATCGGAAAGCTGTGACGGCATGTTTCACTCGAAACAAATACTCGACCCAGGACCTCAAGACATACCATTTGAATTAATTAACTGCTCGGGTTATGGACAATGTATTGTTAACATGCTTCGACACGATACAGTGCTGCCTGCCACGAGTGAAGACGTCTACGCACACGCATTCAACCAGACAGCTACCCAATCGGTTCAGGTTATCCCTGAATGCATTCAAATCAGCCCTGATTCGCCAACATCCATCATACCTGTAGCTGAGCCAATCACCGAGGCGACACCAAAGTCCACCAGACGACAGCGAAAGCCTGCTGCCTCTCGCAAGAGTCGAACCAGAGATCACAGTCATTTAGGACCGGTGAGTCAAGATGTCGGAGTTCAAACAGAGTCTAGTGCTTCCATACAAAGAACTGACGAGATGGCCCGGGGAGCAGTGCGCTCATTACTTCTAGAATTATTAAGCAAAGTATAATTGAATTTTTGTCACTTTGTGTATGTAAATGTTTCAGCTGAATACGTAAATATAATATTCTTTGTGTGTAAGGAAATGTTCAAGTTAGCATTCAAATCTTTTTTTTATCGTCACTTTAATACTCTTTGTATGTAAATGTTCAGGTTTGTATGCAAACATTATGTGTGATTTTCTTGTAATATTTCAGTTTTGCATAAAGTTTTAAAATAAATTGTTAAAAGCATTATGCATATTTTATTACCGAAACTGTTTGCAACTTAAGTAAAGAACGTGTAGGTTACTGTATTTTTTATTAATACTCTTTTCAATTATATAATTTTCTGGTTTAGTATAATTTAAAAAAAAATGTATTCAAATTATCCATCAGTCTCTGCGCCCGCACGTTCACGAAATGTATGTTGACTACAATAAAACTAATGTGTAACCTCTGATTTATTGTTATGATTTAAGTATTCCTCTGATATAAAATAAAAGCTAGCATTGAAACGTCCTGCCTTCCTGGGTTGACCAGCGGGTTGACGTGCCAGAGCCCGTGGATGAAGCTCTCTATTTTCAGAGAAAGGAATTTGTTTTTCCAGACAACTGTCGTCGCACCTAAGAGGTGTCTATATGCTGTCACAGACTTGGTTGACAGTTTCTGCAATCGTTGTAATGCATTACAACGATTGCAGAAAAATGTTTTCAGTAAGCTATAATAAAAAAACATTAATTAAATTTTAATTCTGAAAAAAGTGAATGGTAGAAAATCTACTTTCTAAAACAAAAAAACATATAGTTTAACTAGTTTTCCATGATCACCATATTATTAAATGATTTTACCAAATATAATCTACTCAACTTTCTTAAATTAATAATTTTCAGTTTATAACTGTCATCTAAAGCCGACACACAGAGTAGGCGATTCCGCGAGAATTCAGGTCATCGCCCGACGCAGATTTATATATATATACACCTGCCACAGAGGTCGGAAACCTTATTTGATCGCAGCCAGCCCTCGTCAGCCCTCGATACCTCCTCCGCAGAGAGACGTTCTTCTCCAGATAAGGTATGTGTCCTGTCAGTTCTGACTGACAACACGAGATGGAGTACATTCGTTTCGTTAAAACACGTTCGCGCACTGTGTTTACAGTTCTTATTTAACAATATGTCCACTATTTTAAATAAATAAACACGTTAAAACGGTCGAATTAAGCAATAACTAAATCCATGTATTTATATTACTTAAATTGTGTATTATCACGGAAAAAATTACTAAACTCTATTTTTTTTGTTGCGATTATATTACTTTGAATATTATTCCTGTTTTCGCTTATTTATTAATGATTGAGAATCAACTTGTTTTCATAATTATTTTTACAACGGGATGCGTGTATTTAATATTTCTTTAATACATCTTTCATTCTGTTACTGAACGCTATGCGCGATTTATAAAAACAACAACCATTCAGAGCTCGTTATTTGCTTGCAAACAGTTAAATAAATTTTGTCAAACTTTAAACAATATTAAGCGTGATATGAAGTTGATATACATTTGTTTTCAATACAGTATGTTCCATGTAAATAATAATTCTCTACATTCTCAGAATATACCGACATATAATTAATTTCTTGCACATTGTTTACATGTCTTAAACATTTTATATTTCTACATTATTTACAACTTGAAATACTTCACAAATAAATATTACAAGAAGTTTTCTCATGACATACAATTATTTCATATTTACACTTATTTTTTCAATACAAA
The DNA here is from genome assembly GCF_032445375.1 of Bacillus rossius redtenbacheri. Classification (NCBI taxonomy): domain Eukaryota; kingdom Metazoa; phylum Arthropoda; class Insecta; order Phasmatodea; family Bacillidae; genus Bacillus; species Bacillus rossius. Next base: position 229,687,716 of record NC_086330.1, read on the forward strand.
TTTTTACACATATTATGGAAAATAATAAGTGATGATACAGCTGTTGGTTTCAGTATATTAGAGCAAGCATCTTTTATTTATTTTTCAGGTTCTAACTTGTTGAGCGTATCCTTCTTTATTTTTTTTAAATTCCTTTTATAATAATGTCTTCTCCATACTCTAATAAGCGTGCTAGATTTGAGGAAAGCGAGCCTTCGATGTCTGAGCTCGATGAATCATCTATTGATTCATTGATTTCATCTTCATCATCATTTGAGTCAGTGATTTTATCGTCGGCTGATGATTCATCCAACCTAGAGATCGAAGACACGCCACCTCCCTCTTTGCCTAGCCTGAAGCCCGTCACTTTAGATTCCGCATTCCATGGTCGACTTGTTGATTCCAGAATCATGAATGATATTCCCCAGCCCGACCCCAACATTAATAAATTTCACTCCAGGTGCAGGGAACCCTTTCTGGACGTAGTGTGTGGCGTTCTCCGCCCATTCAAAATTTATCTTACATTGGCCGCGGTATTTATTAAGGAGGATCCTGTGCAGGGGCCCATCAGTGATAGCTTCCACTTCGCCTCCAAAAGTATCCCTGTTTTGTTAAGTGAGGACCTAGCAGAAATTTTCAGTTTCACATTAGTTTCTGTGCTTATGGAGCATGTAAGTGAGTTTGCTTTGCGCGGGTCTGGATGGATGTTGAGTCATGTAAAACATCTTGACATGCATGTCTCTGCATACCGACCATTCACGGTGGGGGCCGCGCATACAAAGTTGCCTGCATTTTTGTCTAACCGCAAAGCTTGTGTAAACATCGAGACTGACCGTGAGATGTGCTTTCTGTATGCCGTTATGGCAGGTGTGACGCCGGCGGCTGTGATGGTTACTCGTACTGGATCGTATCCTAATCCTCTCGAGGTTTTTGATAGGACCGGTATGACGTTCCCCATGACACTGCATCAGGTTAAGATCTTTGAGAGTCTCAATAATATTTCCGTGAACATTTATTCTTGCATGAGTGATCAGGGAACGATTATTGACGAGGATTTTAACAAACCTACTGATGCAAGTATCCAGCCGATTTGCATTACCTCTATGCGATGTGATCGCCATGTGAATATTTTGGCTATTCGTGCGTCTGGTGCTCCCGCTCATCTCCATTTCGTGACTATTAAGAAATTTTCCCGCTTGCTTTCTTCTCAACTCTCGCGTGATCAACATACAAAGTGGGTTTGCGAGCGCTGTCTTCAGTATTTCCATACTGTGGACAAGTTGAACTCCCACACTGATTTGTGCAGCCAACACACGGCCGTTCGGTCAGTATTCCCGACTGAGGAGACTAAATGGCTCGAGTTCACAAATGTATCCAAGAAGGAACGTATGGGCTTTGTCGCTTATTGCGATACAGAGACCTACTTGAAACCGATGTCCACCTGTTTACCGGAGACCGATGCCTCCAGCACCACGACGGTGAACGAGCACGTGCCTTATGCATGTAGCATTTTATTAGTTTGTTCGTACGATGCTTCGCTTACCAGATATGCGCACTTTGAAGGGGAGAATTGTGTTGCCGTCATGGTCTCTACCTTGATTGATATGACTAAGTGGGTGTGCGCGATTTATGCTAAGACCGTTCCCATGAAAGCCCAGACTCCTGCTGTTGCTGCGGGGTTGGCGAGTCAGACACATTGCCATATATGTAATAAGACACTAGGTGACAAGTCAGTGTTGGACCATGACCACCTGACCGGTGAGATTCGTGGCTATGCGCATTCTAAGTGTAATATTGCATTTAGACTGCAGAAGAACCAACTGGTGGCTATTTTCCACAATCTTCAGAATTATGACGCCCACTTTTTGATGAGACCATTAGTCTCACGTCATATTGCACAACCTGACGGTTCCTCCATTTTGGAGAACCCCGGGGAGGTCGGGGTTATAGGCACGTCTCTTGAAAGTTACAAGAGCATAACAAAGTACATACCGATTACCGGTAATGATGCGAGAGGAGGTACTCGAACAGTGCGTTTAAGATTCATTGACTCCCTTAACTTCCTAACTTCATCTCTGGATACTCTGGCAGGTAATCTCTCGCCTGCTCAGCTGAGCCTCACTCGTGTCCAGTTTCCAGAAGACGCACAGTTTGATCTAGCTCGTAGGAAAGGGGTGTTCCCATACGATTTCGTCACTAGTATGGCAGAACTGCAGACGACCTCACTACCCCCTAGGGAAGCATTTCATAATGCTCTTAGTGGGACTGACGTGAGTGACGGGGACTATGCTCACGCTAGATCTGCGTGGAATGTTTTCCGCTGTAAGACTTTGAACGATTACGCGTTGCAGTATTTGAAGGTGGATACGTGTTTCTTGGCTGACGTGTTCGAGAATTTCCGTTCAGTTTGTTGCCAGTCCTATGGCTTAGATCCGGCGCACTATATTACGGCCCCATCACTTGCGTGGGACGGTTTGTTGAGCAAGACTGAGGTGTGTCTGGAATTAGTCACCGATCCAGATATCTATCTTTTCTTGGAGAATGCTGTTCGGGGTGGGATCACCAACGTTAGTCGGCGCTATGCGAAGGCTAACAATGTTTACATGAGCGATTATGACTCCAGCCTGCCGTCTTCCTACATCTGTTATTTCGATGTAAATTCTCTCTATGGTCATACGATGCTTGGTAAGCTTCCGGTGGGCAACTTCCAGTGGGTGCAGGAACTCGAATATGCAAACTGGAACTTTAGCACCATGGACACCGATGGTGACTGCTCATGTTTTATAGAGGTGGATCTATCCTTTCCGCGTGAATGTCATGACCGGCTATCAGACCTGCCGCTTGCACCCGTGAATGGCGTACCGGTGAACGGCAATATGTCAAAGCTCTTATTGACACTTGAACCGCGAAAGAACTATGTTTTACATGCAAAAACACTGCAGCACTACCTTACGTACGGGGCCGTTCTTGACAATGTTCATCGTGTTTTGCGCTTTGAACAAAAATCCTGAATGGCGTCGTACGTACGGTATAATCTGAATTGCCGTGCTCAGGCAGCGAACCCCTTTGAGAAATCCTTCTATAAATAAATGAATAATTCCGTTTTTGGCAAATCTTTGCAGTCGCCGCGTAGGGAGCGTGACATACGTGTGGTTTCGCGGTATGATACCATATATGGTGCGGCAGAGTTGATAGGTCGTCCGTCATTTAAGGCAAGGCGGATCGTCGATGAGAATCTGGTCCTCATTGAGTTAGCCAAAGGTTCGGTAACCTTCAACAAACCCCTTTACACTGGTGTGGCCATCTTAGATTTATCCAAATTGCATCTCTATGATTTCCACTATAACTATATGCAGGTTAAGTTTCCCTTTCTATCTCTGCACCTGCTTTACTCAGATACCGATTCTCTTCTGTACCACATCGAGTGTCGCGATGTGTATTCTTCGATTCTCCCCGATTTGGCTTCTCGATTCGACACTTCGAATTATGCTCCAGATAATGCTCAAAGGTTTCCATCAGTCAACCACGGCATGACTGGTGTCATGAAGGATGAAGCCGCTGGACGCATCATTACTGAGTATGTTGGTCTTCGCCCCAAACTTTATGCATACAAGATGGACGATGGTGCTTTTACGCTTAAAGCCAAGGGTGTGAAGGCCAGTGTACTCAGCTCGCTACTTTTTGAGCAATATCTGGATTGCTTGCAAACAAATTCACGGGTTTGGGGGACTCAATATCATTTTCGTTCACGAAATCACATTGTTTGTACTGAACGCGTGACTAAGGTGGCATTGTCATCAGGTGACGACAAGCGGAGCATTTCCGATGATGGAATTAGCACGCTTCCATGGGGACATTACCGTCTAGATCCCTGAACCTGAGTTCCCCACATAATAAGAGATTCTAACTTTTTTTTTATTTTATAATTTTCCAGTTTATTTTTTTTGTACTATCCTCATACCTTGGTACGCTCAATAAGCATTGCTGCTCCGAGTCGAGTTGTAGGAAAACAACAGCACTCCAAACTCCTCCTCCGCTCGGAGTGGCCAACTGGGTAGATGGCAACCAACTTCGATTCATTGCCTCCCCCTTCAGCCATAAAACATTAAGAATGTTGGACAGAACTCAGGCACTACTGTACTGAGCATGTGGAGATAAAACCATCGGTATGTTTAACATGTAGAGATTGCACTCATCTTATTTACACGGTTCAGATAGTGAATCTGATAGTTTTCTTTAAATGCTAGTCTGTTTAATAATTTAAAGTAAATTTCAGTCTATCCTGATTTTAAATGCTAATGTGGTTAAACTTTGTTGCATGCCATCTTTCCGTCAAGACCCGGGAAACTATAGTCTTCATTCTGTCTCTGACAATTCCATAATGAACATGGCTGCTTTTGAGGAAATTCGCGATTGCATTGAATATGCGCTTCATGCTTGCATCGGCATGAATATAGATGCGATAGTACACCATCTAGAGGTCTCCGCGATCAATTTGTTCGCTGCATTTCCAGAGGAATACGAGTTTCTAACATACCTTTACAACGGTATTATAGCACGCCTTGAAGCTGTAATGGAGGCTCAAGAGCAAGTGGAGCCAGATGATGGAGTGGACAGCGGCTTGGGAGAGAGTGACGGTGAAGCATAATGCTTGCGCCCTTGTTAAACATGGAAAATAGGCCTCTCGGGGAAACTCGCCATGTATAAAAAAAGGAGTTAACGCATCTAATGCTGTACCTCCTGAGACATAGTCTCTAAGGTCATGTGGAAAGCAGCATACCACTATAAATTCAAACACAAGTTTTTATTTTTTTTTTTTATCAGCTTACACTCCAGAGAATCTTCCGCCACGTCGAGATGAAGAGAATGAGACTACACATCATAGTTATAAATTCACTATCACTAAATAATAATAATGAGCTTACACTATTATTAAATGCATTACAGGAAAGCTAACACTAAAGTATGCCTATAAGAAAATATTTCTTATGCCTGCTTCTGATGCATATAAAGGAACACATATCATGATCATTCAATATGGTGCACTCTGTGCATGTAAGGGAACAATCTTTTCGGTGCACTCTGTGCATGTATTGGAACGAGTCCTTGGGTGTATCATGTGCTTCCAAGATGGTGTGGCTGTTGAATCCAAGATGGCGGAGAATTGTTTAAAGGTTGTAATATTTTTTAAATTTAAATATCGCGCCTTCTGGTAGCAACAATTGTTACTAAATATATCGATTAGCATTCGACCTATCGAATGGTGCTGCGCCCTGGCAGCTGAAATATGAAATAAAAGTAAATATATCGATTAGCATTCGATCTATCGAATGGTGCTGCGCCCTGGCAGCGGAAATGTGAAATAAAGATGGCGACGGTGGCACACTCTGGTAGCCAACTTGAGAATCAAGATGGCGGCGCCTCTGGCAACTAATTTTTGAATTTGCCGCGCGATACTAGCGACATCTACCAGCCAACTTGAGAACCAAGATGGCGGCGCCTCTGACAACTATTTTTTGAATTTGGCGCGCGATACTAGCGACATCTACCAGCCAACTTGAGAACCAAGATGGCGGCGCCTCTGGCAACTAATTTTTGAATTTGGCGCCATCTGGTAGTCTGTGCTGGAATTAAACATGGCGGCTGTATAATAATTTTAATTTCAAATGTGGCGCCTTAGGTATGCATTAAGGAAGGCAAAAACACCCTCCCCCCATTTATCATAAACTTGCCGTCAGTACGTAGCATATATAGATTATTTATTCCACCATATTCCAATTGGTCTCGTGGTCTAGTGGTCAAGGCGTCCGCCTCGTAACCACGACATCCTGGACGTTTTCACGTCCCATGGATCGAATCCCAGCCTCGGCACTGAAAATATTTTAGTTAAAATAAAATAATACCTGCTGCTACCTGGTGGCGACCAACAGAACTATATGACATCACACAAGATGGCGGCCTCCAGCAGCCGAAACAAGATGGCGACCAGGAAAAATCAAGATGGCGACCTCCAGCAGACGAAACTAGATGGCGACCAGGAAAAATCAAGATGGCGGCCTCCAGCAGACGAAACAAGATGGCGGCCTGAAGAAATCAAGATGGCGGCCTCCAGCAGACGACACAGAATCATGACGTCAGAATTCGAAGTTGGTGGAAATTTCTAGAAATACAAAATGGCGGATTTGCGAATTTGCGGATTTGCGGATTTGCGAATTTGAGATTTGCGGATTTGCAGATTAGCCACTGGATTAGCGGATTATCCACTGGATTAGCGTATAAAAAACTGGATTTGCACATAAAAAACCATAAAAAATGCATAAAAAACCATAAAAAATGGGATAATCCCCGGATTACCTCGCTCCCCTCTTGTCTATGTTTTAGAGTCGGCACGCTCTCCCTACTAAAAACGAAAAAAAATTCAAACATTCTGCTAGCTTGTGAACTTCTCATTGTTGAGCAAAGATAGAGTTCTTGTACAAGCCAGAATGTTTGAATTTTTTTTCGTTTTTTTTTTTAATTTTTTTTTTTTGTATTTTAATGATATCAAAGAAAACTTGTGGCGGTTTTCTCTGTGTGCTCCTGATTATTCTTGCCAATATTATGATGGTTTTCTCTGTGTGCTCCTGATTATTCTTATCTATATTTTGATGGTTAATCCGTGTGCTTGCGATCATTCCTGCGGTTTCGGTCAAAGGTCAAGGTCACACCCATCCAATATGGCCGCTGTGACGTCGTAATCCAAGATTGTGGACCGTGAGAAATCTGAGAAGCACTAGCAGGAAGGACGAACTTTTTTCTCCTTGGATACTATCGAAGCCAACCTCCCTTTGCGATCGATAGTGAGCGTTCCGCATCCCACATTAATGAAATATATATTATTTACCTGCAAGCAACACGTGGCGCCATCTGTTGACGACAGCCGGAACTACTTGCATCAATTTGCTTTGCATTAGATAACTTAACTCTCGCTGATGAATTATTTCAAAAACTCTATTTAATAAATGTTTCCAATTGGAGAAAACTGACAGTTTGTATCTAACATTAGTCACAGAAGCTACTATGGATCGTGGTTTGTTATCTATAGCTGAATCGGAAGGAAGCCGCTGAAGATACTGTGGCAAGGATTTTGTCATGTGAAGGAATGCTAGACGTCATAAGAAGAATGATTGTGCTAGAAACCCACTACGCAACATGTTAAGCTGTAATCGTTGTAGCAGGTTGTTAACACGAATTGACAGCTTAAAAAGACATGGTAGAACATGTAAAGTCAAGACTACTTACGGCATAGAGGACACCGATGGATCCACTAGACTAAAGAAGAGTGATCTGCATTATGACAATAATTTTCCTTGTCCTGAGTGTGATGGTATTAGCTCACCAGATCGTGAGGAAGAACATAAATTGAAGGAAGCTAATGGCTTCGGGAAGACTGAAACTAATGGAAGTATCAACACCGTGAAAAGTGAGAATACATTCAAGCCTATATTCAGTAGATCCTCCATTCTTGGTAAAAATGATGGACTCCTAAAAAGGAAGCATGAAGACGATGAAGACACTTCGACATCATCGATAGCGAATTCATACGGTAATCTGGGTGAAGAGGATGTCTTCTACAGTAATTGTTACAGTGACTCTGAGGCTGTTGACAAAGGCATAGACTGTGATGAAGCACCTAGAGCTGACAAGATCGAAGAATGTGGCGATGTCCTGAGACCGAAACGATGGAAACGTCGTGTTATAATAAATCTGATAATGCTTATCATGATCACTGGGATGATTGTGATATTAAAAGTATTTATAATAAACAAGCAAGTAAGATGGTGGTAGAAGAGATTGATTACACATCATGGAAAGATCCAAACATATTGGTTGACCGGCTAAGACTTCTACATGGCTCGCTTTGTGCAGGAAACTATCCGTGCACCAAAGAAATATCCTTCATACTCAAAGAACTGAGGAAAGCTGGCTACATACAATAATGGCTTCTTTTACTTATATTTGTGTAATGTTGAGAAGTAATAAAATATTGAAAGTAAAAATTTAATGTTTTTTATTTCTTGTATTTTGATTTCCAACTAAGCCTGTGTGTTTCCGCTACTGTATGTGTGATCATTACGTTTCCTGTGTGTACTGTGTGTACGTTCCGTTTCCTGTGTGTACTGTGTGTACGTTCAGTTTCCTGTGTGCACTGTGTGTACGTTCCGTTTTCTGTGTGCACTGTGTGTACGTTCCGTTTTCTGTGTGCACTGTGTGTACGTTCCGTTTCCTGTGTGTTCTGTGTGTACGTTCCGTTTCCTGTGTGTACTGTGTGTACGTTCCGTTTCCTGTGTGTACTGTGTGTACGTTCCGTTTCCTGTGTGTACTGTGTGTACGTTCCGTTTCCTGTGTCTACTGTGTGTACGTTCAGTTTCCTGTGTGCACTGTGTGTACGTTCCGTTTTCTGTGTGCACTGTGTGTACGTTCCGTTTTCTGTGTGTTCTGTGTGTACGTTCCGTTTCCTATGTGCACTGTGTGTACGTTCCGTTTCCTGTGTGTACTGTGTGTACGTTTAGTTTCCTGTGTGTACTGTGTGTATATTCCGCTTCCTGTTTGTACGTTCAGTTTCCTGTGTGTACTGTGTGTACGTTCCGTTTCCTGTGTGTACTGTGTGTACGTTCCGTTTCCTGTGTGTACGTTCTGTTTCCTGTGTGTACTGTGTGTACGTTCAGTTTCCTGTGTGTACTGTGTGTCCGTTTAGTTTCCTGTGTGTACTGTGTGTCCGTTTAGTTTCCTGTGTGTACTGTGTGTACATTCCGTTTCCTGTGTGTACTGTGTGTCCGTTTAGTTTCCTGTGTGTACTTTGTGTACATTCCGTTTCCTGTGTGTACTGTGTGTATGTTCCGTTTCCTGTGTGTACTGTGTGTACGTTCCGTTTCCTGTGTGTACTGTGTAATCATTACATTTATTGCGTGTAAATTGCATGTATTGCGCGTACATTGCGTACATTACGTGTTGAAGCTGATGGAGCTGTTGGAGCACTTGCAGCTAATGGTCAATTGAAGCATAGGAGCAAAATGTAGATGGATCTGATGACGTGAATTGTAGCTCTTGGAACCTGGCGTATATTGGAGAGATCGATATTTTTTTCGATCAAATGATCCTCTTTTTTAATTTGTAGATTTGACTCTAGTATTATTGTAAATGGTTCTTGATTTGACTAGCGTATTATTCCATACGGTGCATGTATATAAGCGAGTCCTAGACAGCAGGACGCTCAGTTTTTTACTGACGTCGGCGGTGTAACGATCACCTAGTTTGTTTCTTCTGGTGCATAAGTCGTGTCAATTAGCTGTTCTTGAGACCTCGATGGCATCTTTACCGTCTTTAACGTCGAACTCGGAGGTTGTATTATCGTATACGGGAACCTTGACGACATCTACGCTGGAGAAGGTGCAGATCCCGTTGGCTACGATGGCGTCAACATTGGAGGAGACTTCAACAGACGTGGTACCGCCAGCAGAAGAGACTTTAATGCCGCTAGTGCTGGCTGCACAGGGAAACTCGGCGAACGCTGGTTCGCCATCAATGGAGACTTCAATGGATGCCGAATCGACAACAACTAACGAACATCGGTGCTGTTACTGCGACAAGATTTTCTCAAACAACAGCAATGCTCGACGACATGAGAATAGAGAATGTGCCAAGAACCTATATCGTAAAATGTTTGTTTGTGAGAAATGTCATAAGCAGTTTGCCAGAAAAGATAATATGAAAACGCACATGAAGGCATGCAAAGGTCCTGCTGTTCGGCAGAAAGTAAAGGTTTCGGCGCAACAACGATGCATTGATGTTCATAAGAGTATGCCTGGAGATGGTGCAACTGCGGCAACGTCAGTATCTGGATCGGGTCTGAAAGGTTCGTCTTCATCACCACGGTATCCTTGCAGCTACTGTGATACGTCGTTCGCATTTGCTCATGATGCACGAAGACATGAGCGGAGCAAATGCACGAAGAATCCATCTCGCATGAAGTTTCGATGTGATGAGTGTCATGAATGGTTTACTCGAATTGATAATTTGCGACGACATGCGAAAAACTGTAAAGGTGAAGTCCGTGTGGCCTACTGCTGAACTTCCTGCAGAAATTTCGACTCCTCGGTTTAGGTTGAAGGCTTGTGAGCGTACAAGCAAGAAAACCGATGTGCAGCAACCGATTGGTATGACGTCTGAACAGGAAAATAAACCTAAGACTGTGTTCGGCGCATTACAAGTGAACGATAATGGCTTCTACTTGGCGCAGTCTGCATTTCGTGGAACATTGAAGGACTACTATTATTTAGATACGTTAGGTGAGTCGAAAGACATTTGTAATTTTCTTGATGATATCAGAGAGGACATAATCAATCAGCTTACTGATGATGTAGCAACAAACGGACCTTTGAAATATAACTTGTGGTTGGACTGTATATATGGAAAGCCATATCCGTTCGATGACAAAGTGAAGAAGTGTGCATTCAAGACATCGGCTGCAGTAATTTACAGTTCTAACGATGTGAAGCAAACTGTTAAAAACGGTATCCAGAAACTCTGTCAAGAAGAGGTGGACTATGTCTGTAAAGGTTCTGGCTGGACTCTGTCTAGTATAAACCGATTGGAGCTAAGAATTAGTCATTTCACACCGCTGCGGAACTAAATGATTATAAGATTGCTGGCTTTCGCAAATGATCCTGTAGTAGAATAGAAATTATTTAATAAATATTATGTTTGTAAACAACTTGTGGTGTTTAATTCCTCGAACCTGTTACTATTATGTTAAATTGATGTTATATTTACTTTATTTGCATCGTCCTAGATCGTACCAAGGACCTTAGTCGACCTAATCAATCAGTATATAGATTACAAATTTATTTAATGAATTTTGGAATTTTTCCCGAATTTCTAGCTAAATAATTACGGATTTTCAAGATGGCGGCCAAATGACAAGATGTCGGGTGTCACAGCAATAATAAATGATTACTGCACTCTAGCGGATAAGAATTAAACTAACATGGCGTCAGCGCACTCTCGCCGACGATACACTGATGATGGCTTCCAGCAGACGAGGACAAGATGGCGGACATGACGTCATACTACCTGACGATATATATGCTTTGAAAAAAAGTGGTGGGAGTAGAGGTGGGTTGTTACACCAATTTTCGGTATCTGGTCCAACCTGATACTGATACAGCATTGTACCATGTTACAAGTCTCTGATACTTCCGTATCAGACGGTCCCAGGAGGCAACAAAGCTCCGCGTACGCAGACCGTGCGACCGGAAGGAGAATCTGATACATTATTTATCACGCCTGGTAATTCTCTATCTCTGAAACTCTCATACCCGCTTGATACAACCAGTATCAATCAGTTCAACATTCACTGCAGTTCGTCCTGGCCGTGTATCACCATGTTGCGGGCTGTCATGCTTTATAGTTAGTATCTTTATAGTGAAATAAGGAATGGATAAGTGCACGAAAAAGACTTCATTTGTGTGGAATTTTTTCACGGAAAATAATGAGTTTGCTAATTGTTATTTGTGTAAACAAAAACTGAGTTATAAATCATCGACTAATCTGAAGAAACATTTGAAAAAACATTGATATAGTATGCTCACTAATGTACCTATCTGTTTTTTTATTTTTTAATTTTGATAAAATCGTGAATTTTTAATGTATAAAAACACTAGTTACTAATTGTTTTCGAAAAAAGAAAGTCCATATGTTGATTACATCTGTTATTAGTGTCAACTGAGAATTTATTTGCATTTTCATAGCTGTTAGGAAATATAAACATAACTGGTTTTAATATAAAACAATTAATTACCTTACAAGACTGAAAACGGTTAAATACAACCAATACAAGAAAATTACACTGCAGCAAAATGGCTGTATAAGTAATTCTTGGACCAGCACATATCATAAAAAAACCTACAAATATATACATGACAAAACAAACACCATCACTGCATTCTTTAAACCGGTAATTGTTTTTATAAAACTGCATCATGTACGTTAGTCTTTATTCAGAGTCTGATTCTACAAGATTGGTTTGAAGGTTAATTGTTGCATTGGTTTTGTGTTCTGCAAGCCTCTTTGAAGAATGTGTCTAATTTAATATTCGACTTAGCTTCTTGAAAACTAGTTTTGTGTTTATATGTATTTTTGTGTGTGAAACACATAGACTTGATTGCATTTATCAAACAGATATTGCAACAGATACAGTAGCTACTACCTTTATTATTGTTTTAGGTATAAAAATAATTAAAATTATAAAAAACCTAGAATTGTTGGAATTCATTATTTAAAAACCCAGAAACCCAAACACCATTGGAAAAACCTAGATCTGGGTGGAAAAACCCATGAGTGGCAGCCCTGCTTGTAACAATATCGCTTTGCGCCTCTCCTTCAAGGCTTCAACGCCTTCCCCTGCGCTTCCTCCCCTACATTCTTTCCCTTCTTTATCCCTTATTTGTCGTTCCTGCTCCCTCCCCTTTCACAAGCTCCGCCCAAGTGACCGTCATCTGCGATCGGGTACTGCGCTCATTGGCCGTGGTGTTGTTCCAGGTGAATTCTGAACTGATACTAAAGTCTCTGATACTTTTCAAGTGTACTCGTTTGCCGTTCCTGATACAGGCGCATATCAGTGACAAAGTATCAGGTTGATACTTTTCGACCCACCTCTAGGTGGGAGTCAGTATGCCTGCAGCCACCGCGGGGGAAGGATCGGTCGCCATTTTTTTTTTGCACTCGTCGGGTTTGAACCGAGGACTCCGAGCTCCGTGTCGTAAATGTTTGTTTTTTAAATATTTTATTAAAAATTTTATTATTTAATTTTTTTATAATTTTTTAATTTTTTTTCATTAAAATCGGATAATAAATTTAAAGATGGCGGCCGTAACGGAAATTGCAACGGTGACGTCATAATTCAAAATGACCGATAACACAATGCCGGAATGTTCGAGAAAACGAAATGACGTCATCCAAGATGGTGGATCCAAGATGTCCGTCGGGGTCAAGGTCAAAGGTCAAGGTCACATCCTGATAGAGGCTTAACTGAGGCTTGAGTTAAGGATGCTTAAGCCTATTTTAGGAATTTGTGTTCTTTCTAAGGCAAAAGACATTTGTGGTTTTTCGAAATCCTAATTTTCCCTCGAAACGGGAATTTTTCCCTCGAAAACGGGAAATTTTCCCTCGAAAACGGGAAATTTTGAGTCATTTTGAGTCATTTTTGAGGAATTTTGAGGAATTTTTGCCACCGTGACGTCACAAATCCAAGATGGCGATCGGCACCAAGCACCACCGCCTGGCGCCTGGGCCAGCTCCGGCTATCCTATACTACTAACACCAATTTCAAACTTGTGTTAACAATGGTAGATAGTAAAGGTTGTAATGCTATAACGAATACATCGTTGAATATGCGTTGCTACCTTTGTCAAGCTACATCCAAATAATTTAATGATATTGACAGTATTTTACAAAAACCCATCAATGAGGATCACTTCGAATTAGGAATATCGCCACTGCATGCTTGGATACGGTTTTTTGAATGTTGTTTGCACGTGAGTTACAAATTAGAAATATAAAAGTGGCAAGGGCGCAAGAACGATAAGGAAAGTGTTGAGAGAAGAAAAAAATACATACAACAAGGTCTGTGCGCAGAGTGTTTCACCAATGTTCAGACTGACCAAGACATACCTTCAAAATCACACAGTCGTGTCTGTTGAAAGAAAATACATTCTTCATGAACTGTGATACTTCATTATGTCCTGTTGTCAATATTAATCTTTTAAATATTGAATCTTAGCCTCGAGAGTCTAATACAGAAATAAGTTCTACTGATATTAATTGCGATTTTAACTGTCATCACCACTACCAAGGTTTATGTGAATGAATTCGCTGACTGTCTTTTATTTCAAGCAATGAGTCATACATACAGGATTTAACTGGTTACACATACATAAATACTTATCAGTATATATAAAAAAGCTGATGAATTATAACTATGAGTTTGAAAGCCTCAGATGTTTCATTCTGCTAATCCATACGTTAGTATAAAACAAGCTTTATCCCATGTAAGCTACTATTTTTGGAGCGATGGGGATTTAAAAAGCTACACGGAGACATTTGATGGACTATTTCATACTTTGATTTCGAATGACCTTACTTTATACAAACATTGTTAGAATATTGTTAACTGTAAAATTTATACAAAATGCTTGTTTTTTACGCGAGGGAAAAAACGTAATTGAATTCGCCAAAAATCAAGAAAAACTACCTCTTCATTCGCCTGAGTGTGCTACTATTCACTTCAACAATCCTGCGACAAATTGTATAACTATGAGTGAAGTTGGTATACAAACTATGAAATAACAAACTTCGAACACACGAAAAGTGTACCAGAAAAAAATAATTTTTTTTCCAAAACTGCTAAAAACAGTTTTAAAACTGCAAGCTCTTCCTACATCTTCGAACCAACAACCCTGCTTAGTTCGTCTTTAACTGTTGATGTTCGCGAATTGCAAATTATTTTAAAAAAATGTCTGTAATAAAAATGTAGAATAAATATGATTTTTGTATGAAAAGTCTTTGATGATGGTACGACTCTACCAACATATTCCTGCTCCCTCCACATACTTCATTCCTATTGGCTGTTCTAAATTAACTCTAAAGTAGTTCCGTGATTATGTAAAGGGGGATTCGCTGTCGGAGCTTCATTGTGTTCTTGGAGTTTGTGTGCTAGTTCCATTGTGAGTTTTTCTGTTCTAGCTACCTACCAAGATTTCTACTGCCATCACTACATTATGTTCTACAATTCCACATCATGGTTTTTTGAGGTATGTTTCTTTATGGTGTTTAGTTATCAGGATTTGAATGTATCTCTCAGTTAGATTTAACATTTGTGTAGGCTACTTGTTAACAGTACTTTAAATACTGGCCATTTCTCTGGATTTGTGTGAATTGACGGTTATCAGGACTTTTAAATATTTTACATTTGCTAACAAAGTGTTTTAGGTTTGTTGGAGATTTAGTTTTATGATATTGTATAGTTCGTAGCTTGTGCAGATGAGTAAGTTTAAGGGTTATGTGGATTGTGTGGATAAAGTGGATCGGGTGAATTGTGTGGGTGGATTTTTTTAATTGTGTGGATTTTTTGAATTAATTGGAAGGGTTTTGTGGATTGTGTGGATTGTGTGGATTATGCTGATTGTACGGATTTTGTGAATTTTATAGATTGCGTGAAATATGTGGATTTATGTTTGAAATAGTTGGTTTGTATAAATGTTAATTTTAAGGTTATGTATGCCAACATTTTTGTTTAATATTATTGTAATATTGTTTTGTTAATTCTTGTGTTATTGTTCTCAGAATATCGAGCTTCCTTCATATGTTCCATGCATTGAGACCAGACGTACCTATTGTTGTCATGGCATCAACCATCCAGAAATGCCATTTCTGTCCTGCCTTCTTTAAAGCAGTGAAGAACCAGTACCGGCACGAATGTCAGTGAACTAACAACATACAGCATGAACTCAAACAGTTTCATCTGTGTGGTAAGATGGTCGCATGCGGTGATAAAATGCAGCAATATCTAGCTTCATGTACTGGTGCTGATCCCACAATATCAGGCACCCGGTGTAGCTTCTGTTACAAAACCATCATCCATGCTGATATTCCCAGACACTATGAGAAGACTGCTTGTAGTCTCAACTTTAACCCCAAAGTTCAATCTTGTCAGAACTGTGCTAAGGAATTCTCCAGGGCTGACTCACTTTGCCACAATATTAAGGTATGTAAGGGACCTGCTCCACCTCTGAATATAGTGACCATTAAGCCTGCTGCAGCCAAGCACCAGGACGAAGGTGGTGACTAGGACAGGTTTTGCCAACACCCATGGCTTCATAATTGCTGAAGTGGGATTTCACGGCAATTTGAAGACTTATCAGGCATAAAATAATATCATTTCTGTCAAAGATATTTTTTATACGTCGACTCTATCAAGGCTAAACCAATAAGTCAACTTGTACAGGAGAATTAAGAGAATGGTCCTTGAAGTACAACATTGTACTCGAGTATGACTATGAAAAGCTAGTTCATTCAAGCAAAGACAAGAGGGCCTTAAAAACAATGAATGTACCTATCTACACAGTTCATTATGTAAAGGATGCTATTGCAGAGTCCATCTCTAAGATCTGAAAGGAGGAAGAGGACTACATGGAAAAAGGGTCTGAATGGACTTTTTCTGCAGTTAAAAGACTACAACTATGCATAAATAATCTTTATCCACTTCATGCCAGCTCCTACATAGAATAATGTATTTGCATCAAGATAAATTTGTATTTTAAGTGGGCTATCCTGGTCAAGTTTAAGTTTGTGGATGGTGAGCATCCTGAGCATGTCAGCCGATGCTACAATGACTTAGAGGGAAAGTTCAACTTCATGAACTTCGAGTTTCCTACTCCACTTTGTCAGATCCCTCTGTTAAAGAAACAGAATCCTAGTGTCTCTATCAACATATACAGCATAGATGAGAACCAGAAAATTGTATCAGCACAAGTTTCTCCAGGAGAAAAGGAACATAATTTCGATCTTCTGTTATTGGTCAATGACAATTCGTCCCATTTTACCTTCAGCAATCATTTTTCTGCTTGATATGCTCCTAAATAAATATACACACAGAGGCTTCATGTATGCAAAATATGCTTCAAGCATTATTATGTTCAAGAAAGTTTTGGCAGGCTCACTGGTTTCTGTATGACGAAAAACACAGTGAGCTCTGCGAACAACATGCTGCTGTTCGAATGGAAAGGCTTGATGAAAATAGCCAGCCACCTATTCTTCAGTTCAAAAATTTCCACCATTCTGATATGTCTATTTTGGTTTACTGAGGCATAAAGTTACTATATTTACATTACTATATTTACATGACTATATTTACATAACACCATCATTTCTGCTAATCTTACTTCTTCGCTTCCTTCTCAGCCTGAAGTGTTTAGAGGTTGTGACGCAGAGGACAGCTACATTTCCTGCATTGTTGAAATTGGACAATATTTTCTACATCTGTTTCCATAATTCCACTCACCCATGCACAAAATACTTATTTTCTGCTAGCAGTGAGTTGTTGCTACTGCGGTGGCAAGTTTGGAGGTTCTGCAAAGAAAGTTTGTGATAACAATAACTTCACTGGCGAATATCTGGGGGCCCTCATGTAATGATTTTAACATTCTCAGATACAGGCCGAAGAAGTTGATTGTGTTTTTTCACAACCTCGCATACGATCAGAACTTCATTATCAGGAAACGGAGGTATATCCTAATGTTAAAGATATATTCATCATTCCTAACTCTGAGGAAAAACTGATAACTTTTTCCAAATGTTATGTAATAAGTTCATGAGTCGTGGTCTCACATGTCTGGCCAAATTTTTGTTTGCAGACAAGTTTATAGGTACTACTGAATTTTTCGCACCTGGTAGGCTAAATTTTGTTATCCACAAGGGAGTCTTCCCATACGATTTCGTTGATTCTTTGGCTCGATTAGATGAAACTGAAACTAGTCTTCCATCCGTTGATCAGTTCTACAACATTCTGACTGATTCTGGGATTTCCAAGGCAGATTGTGCACACATACTACTTTGGGGATTATGCTGACTTGTACCTGATGACAGCCTTCCTGATCCTAGAGAAGTGTCTAAGATTTTTTCAATCTGTGCTTGGATACATACAACTAGACTACTCTCACTACATTTCTTGTCCGGGCTTTGTTTTCGATGATATGCTCATATCACAGGAGTAAAACTGCAGCTTCTGATTACAATATGTATATATTTGTGGAAGCAGGTATTCAGAGTTGTGTATCGCATAACATCAAGCATCATTGTGCTGCTAACAACACTTAAATACCTGAGATATATGATGCATCCAAGCAGACAGCTTTCTAAGAGTATGTAGATGCAAACAACCTGTATGTACAGGCAGTGTCCCTGCCACTCCCTGTTAGTTATTTCCAATGGATATTGACGTAATGATTGTTCCAGCTAATTCTCCTAGAGGCTATATTTTGGAATGTGATGTGGAGTACCATCCAGAGTGCCACGAAAGTTACAAAGACCCATTAATCAATGCCGCTGGGTTCAACGAAATCTAAATTGATTACCTCATTGGACAATAAAAAGTACTCTATTGTTTACTACATAAATCTCCAGCAATCAGTAACACATGGGCCGAGAGTGATTTAAATACACCATGTCTTGCAGTTTGAGCAGTCAGCATGGTTAGAAACATATATTCGGCTCGACACCATTAAGTGCCAGTCTGTAGCCAAAGAGTTCGAAAATGAGGTCTTTAAGCTCACCAAGAACTACACATTTGGAAAACTTGAAAAAGAATAAAATATATAGGCTGAAAATGGATTTTAAATGGTTTAAGGAACATCTGAATGAACTAGTATGCTCCCCTTCCTTCAAGGACCACACAATGTATGAACCAAATTGAGCTCTTGTCCATCTAAAACCATGTGACCATAAATAAAAAGCCAATGTATGCACGGCTTGCAGTACAAAGACTCTCGTGTACAACTTTCAGTATACCACTATGAATACTAGGTAGCAGCAATACATTAAACTGGCCTACTTATTAGACACAGAGAGTTTTGTTTGCAGACTTCTATTCAGAACTCAAAGCCAACCTTAAGTTCATGTCAGAGCTTGACACCAGCTGCTACCCTCCCGACCATACTTGCTTCTCCCCATCAACAAAAAGGTCATTGGAAATATTAAGGACGAATGTGGGAGGCAAGTAATGAGCAAGTCTGTTGGCCTGCAGGCTAAACTGTATGCATGCAGGTATAGTAAGTAGCATGGTCGAGAAGAAGACTAAGGGCATCCAGTGCTGCATGGTAAAACACCAATTTGTCACTAGTGATTACCTGAATGTCTTGCAGGACCACCAAACCAGGAGGGTCGCAGTTAGGGCTATATGCTCAAGGCAACATGTTCTCTACAGTGAGAGCACAGATAAGCTCGCCATAACTTGGGAGGATGATAAGCACAGGATTTGCGAGAATGGAATTCACATGCTCCCCCATGGATATGTTGGGGATGCCGAATAAGTAATATTTTTGGTTTTCTGTAAATAATTTGGCTGTTTGGTGTACTTAATTTAATTTTGTATTTCAATTATTGTATAAAGTTCATTTTTGTAAATATTCTTCTCTTAAGATTTATTTTGAAGTGAATTATAAAAAGTATATCTTTGATTGAAGCAAGCGCAGCTTCTATTACGTCATTGCCACGTCATAGCCTTCCTTCCCCTCTCCTCTTCACCCCCTCTCCAAATAATTTTATTTTGTTTCCCCCTCCCTTTTTTCTTAGGTCCCCCGCTGACGATTGGCAATCGCCACGCCATCTATGCTATGGTATAAATTGATGTGTTCTTGTGCCCTCGTATCTCTTCTGCTAAGTTTTGGTTAGGGGTAGCTGTGGTCATTTCTGTCGTCGGTCCGGTCGAGGAATGAGCAAGTGTTTTGTATGTATATAACAAGTTTGGATTGAACGTCTAATGTGAGATGTTGGCACGAGATGGCTGTGCGTTAATGTAAAAATTAGCGTGCGTGCCAGTTTCTTTAGTTTTAATGTTAGCTGGCCGACAGGGGCATTTATTTTAATTCATTATTTTTCTTGAACAACGATGTGTTGACTCCAACTTGTTTGCTTTTCGTGGCTTGGTAGTTCCGGGGCATTGGATAGATTAGCATAGCCTACCACTGCACCCTTGCTTGTCGCGACATCTTTGTTTTATGCCATGTTAATTGTTTGCTTACCTATTAAACATCTTAAGTCCAAGATGTCATTTTTGCGTGGTGTTGTCGGAGCTCCTGCTTATGATTGTAGTCAAGCATTTTTGAGTGCCCATGCTTAGACTCTTTGCTTAGTCGTAATGTAATTTGCTCTTCCTCATCCTCGACCGGAGCCAGGCTTGTTCACTCACTTATTTTATTCTTGTAACTCGTAATTTCTTTAGTGACTTTCATGCGGCTAGCCCCGTGTTTTCTTTCAATTCATAGTTTGAGCCACGTGTGGCATGCTTAATTTATCCTGTTTGGTTGTCCCCTTGCGCTGCGCAGTACGTTAAATTAACTGACAGGGGTGCACTGTCTGATACTAGCATTTATTATGCTTAAATATATATTACGAGTAGTATATGAATGGGGCTCCGGGCACAGGATGCAGGTAGTGGATTATGATTGTCGGTCCGCCATCTTATATTGTGACGTCCCGGCGGCCATCTTGGATGAACGTAACGGGACACAGCATAACGGGACACAGCGTAACGGGACATAGCATAACGGGACATATCGTAACGGGACAAGTAGATCACGGCGGCCATCTTGAGTGACCGTGACCTTGACCTTTGATCTTGACCTTTAAACTGGCCCTGACCCAGGCAGTCATATTGTATCCGCCATATTGGATCAGACATCTTGGATACCGTCAACTTTGTTTCTGTTGTTTGTTCCTAGGTAGCGCCAGCGGCGCTCTTGATTTTTTTTTCTGTTCCACTGGAGGCTGCCATCTTGGATACCGTCGACTTTGTTTCTGTTGTTTGTTCCTAGATAGCGCCAGCGTTGCTCTTGATTTTTTCTGTTCCGCTGGAGGTTACCATCTTGGATACCATCGCCTTTGTTTCTGTTATTTGTTCCTAGATAGCACCAGCGTCGCTCTTGATTTTTTTCTGTTCCACAGGAGGCCGCCATCTTGGTTACCGTCGACTTTGTTTCTGCTGTTTGTTCCTAGAGAGCACCAACGTCGCTCTGTCTCATCACATAAGGTCGATGTTCAATTACCTACCATAGCTATCATGATCCTTATCGACATATTAATTTTAATTTTTTATGCAAAATACATTGGAAGCGCTGTGATTCAAACCAGCACAGCTCTGATCGCTAGGTTGGAAAACATATGCCTTTGACCGCTCGGCTATCGAGACATTTACCAGACTGAGAATTAAATAAGGTAAATAAAAAAATAATATGCATATTCAGACTTGAAATGTTGTTTTAATTTTAAGTAATAATAGCACAACCTGTTCGAGACAGAACCGCCATCTTGGTTTATGACGTCAACGTTGCAGTTTCCGTTACGCCCGCCATCTTGAAAATCTGTAATTTTTATGTTAGAATATCGGGAAATTTTTAAAAATCATTAAAAAAATAAATAATCGAATTAAATAATAAAAATCTTTAAAACCACTGTTGGACTTATCGTTACGGTCGCCATCTTGGATTATATAAATGTTGCATATTTCGATACACCTACCATCTTGGTTGAGTACTATGTCATCGTTACACTTTACGTTATGACCGTCACATTGGATGCTATTAATGTTGCAATTACCATTATGGTCGCCATCTTGAAATTTAGATGCCATCTTGTAAATACATATTTTTTATGTTAGAAAAACAAAAAACAAACTTAATAGAATAATGATTTATTGGAACGATTCCCGTCCTTGGTTCGAAACCGCTTAGAGCAAAAAAAACATCAGATCCTTCCTCCACAGAAGCCACCTACAGACTGACCTACCACCAATATCAAGGTATATATTGTCAGCTGGTATGACGTCATATCCGCCATCTTGTCTTCGTCCGCTGGAGACCGTCATCTTGTTTTTGTCTGCTGGAGTGTGCTAGCGACATGTTTATATAATTTTATGTTCACCATACCTTTAACCTCGTTTTTTGGCATTGAACATTGTCATTGACCTTGAACTTTGACCTTGACCTTAAAATTTGACCTTGACATTGAACTTTGACCTTTACCTTGAACTTTGACCTTGACCTTGAACATTTACCTTGACCTTGAACTTTGACTTTGACCTTGAACTTTGACTTTGACCATAAAATTTGACCTTGACCTTGAAATTTGACCTTGACCTAGAACTTTGACCTTGGCCTTGAAATTTGACCTTGACCTTGATCTACGACTTTGATCTTGACGTCCATCATGGATCCGACATTTTGCATTCAGTACATGCTTCCAGGAGCTACCACATGCTAGTGGTCATTGCCACCATCATGTTTCCGTCTGCTGGAGGACACCATCTTGTGTGTACTCGTCTTACCATCATGCTAGTTTTATTATAACCTATTACAGTGCAGTAATCATTTATTATTGCTGTGACACCCGCTATATTTAAATTTGGCCGCTATCTTGAAATCATGTAGTTATTTAGATTGATATGTGGGGAAAATTCCAAAAGTCTCCGAAAAAATCAATTATTAATTTTCAAATTGAATCGATGGTTCCTGTTCACGGTTCGATTCCTGACCAGTGACAGTTGTAACTAATTATTAAATTTATTTTAGATTCTGTTTTCCATTACCTTTCGCGGAGTTTATTAATCATTCACTCTACGAAAAACAACTCAAGTCAATATACCTTACCAACGAATTAAATACAGTGGCGATTAGCTTAACATGAAAGACTAATATTTCAATAATCTGAATAACCTATAAGCCGTAAATGTACAAAGCCACACATATAGATCAATTGTCTTCAGTCCATGAGACCGAGTCATGTCATTATCAGACGTATAGGCTAGTCATTTCAGGACCGCATAACCTTCGTCGTTAGCTAATTATATTCAACTAGCTAAACCCGGCCACGCTTTGCTGTGGCACAGTTTAATATTAATTCATTGTTTAATTTAATATTTTACTGTGCATGGCTGTGGAATGTAATAGAAGAAATAAAAATGTGTTTAGCTTAAATATTTTTATTGTAAAGCTAATGGAAGGACTACATTCCTTGTTTTCCCATTTTTTGCATAAACATATAGATCAGATGGTTTACCGACTCTGGAGCACCCGACATATAACTGTCCATGAGAGAAGCATTCATTTTCTAAATTCAAACCGCACACTTGCAAAGATTGTCCTTGTGCTTTACTGATGGTCATAGCGAACGCAAGGCGTATTGGAAATTGAAGTCGTTTGAACTCGAACGCCATATCTGTCGGAATAAGTGGCATTCGTGGAAGTAATACGTCTTCACCTTTATGAAGTCCAATCAAAATTGTTGCTTCAATAAGATTATCCATTAATTTTTTAACTACTAATCGTGTACCATTACATAATTTAGGCTGACAGATATTTCGAAGCAATATAATTGGCACACCAATTTTCAAATTCAAAATATGTGGTGGTAATCCTGGAACATCGAGTGAATTGAGAAATTCCGTTGGAAAGTTCACTGCTTCATTTTGGTGCACTACTGAATCAATAGATTTGTATGTCATTGTTTCACCTTCGATTCTGTTTATAATACTATTGTTCATATCGTGTATGTCAACATTTTTAGCCGCTAGAATGGCTCTTTCGCTCAACCATGCATGATTTTTGAATTTTGTTTCGATGTTTTGGAATACCTTGTCTACTAATTCCTCTTTTGAATCTACGATGTTGCATAAATCAGATGATAAGCTGATTTTTCCTGTTTCTGGATTTGTAGGTACAGTTCCGTTACCAACTTCAATTAATTGTCTTGAAAATATGACTGCTGTTGGATCGTTCTGAAGTTTAACTCGCATATTCGTGGTTAAATGCATTTTTTTTACTGTGCTCCAAAAATTTGAATATTTTTTAATTTAAACGTATTTTTATCAATAGAGTCGAAAGAATATACTTTCAAATTAAATAAAGTTTTTTATTCTTTCTTGAAATATATATATATATTTGTGTACATTATAGTCGTCAAGGCACAATGGTCGAGTAGCCTGATGTGCTTGAACTTCGACAATATGGTACAGCATCGTCGAGCGTGGTCACAACTAAGTTGGGTGACCATGATATTTAGTTATAGAAACTTTTTTTTCCGACTTTTCCGGTGGATTTTCCCAAACTTTTATTTCATATAAACACTCTTCTGTTAAGATGCAATGTTCTGTAAAAATTTCAATCTAAACCATCGTATACTTTCCGAGTTTTGCGGCCAAATACATACGGAAGCTTAATTTTTATATATATAGACTAGCTGTACCCTGCCACGTTTCGCTGTGGCACATTGTGATTGAATATTTTTTTTGTTTTTCCACTGTATGCGTAGATATAAAGACTACCTGGTTTTCCGACTTGGGAACACGCAACATACAGTTGTCCATGTAAAAAGCAATCCGCATCTAAATCTAAACCACACAATTCTAAAGATTGACCTTGAGCTTCATTGATTGTGATTGCAAATGCCAATCGAATTGGGAATTGCAATCTTTTAAATTGAAATGGTGTATCGGTCGGGATCATGGGTATTCGAGGAATGAGGACATATTCACCTTTGAAAGGCCCCGTTAAAATCGTTGCTTCCACTACGTTATTAATTAATCTCTTAACTGAAAGTCGCGTGCCGTTGCAGAGTTTTGGCTGATTAATATTCCGTAAGAGGGTAATTGGCACACATATTTTCAATTTAAGTATGTGTGGTGGTATCCCTGGCTGATCAAGTGATTTTAAAAATTCCGTAGAACATATTAATTAAATTTAAAATTTAAATAAAAGGTATAGGGTCTAAGGAGTTCAAAAAATGAATAGCCTAGTACCATCTACATGCAATCCCACATCAAGTGGTGATAGACCCATACAAAACATAACCTCTACTTACGATTTGGATAACGGCGCAGCTCAATCGAGACACGATCACACTGAAGTACCTCATTCATATTGTATATATAGTCCCATACCGGTAAGCTTAGTCATTTTTTAATTATTGCACCTCACAATAAAATCATTCTCATTGTATATTGCCATTTCCCGCTCGCTTCACTTGAAAAAGTTTTTTCCATTGCTAAGAGAAATCCTTTGGCATGGAGAAACGTTTCCATAACAGAAAATTTGTGTTTTTTGTTTTTATTGGTGAGAAAACACATTAATAAAATGGCGCAGTTACTTTTTCGCGGTTGCGGGTATGTTGCTGACGTGAAAAGTAGATAAAAACAATCCTTGATGCGGGTTGTATATAATGGTAAAATTTCAGCTTGATCGGTGCAGAACTTTTTGAGTTTTTGAAGCGTACACAAACCAACATAACATTTTTATAGATATAGATTATAATAGCAATATATAAGATATAAGCTATAAGATAAGAATTATTTAATTTTCAAATGTATTGTACGAAATGTATTTTTTAATTTAAACGTATTTTTATCAATAGAGTCGAAAGAATATACTTTCAAATTAAATAAAGTTTTTTATTCTTTCTTGAAATATATATATATATATATATATACATATTTGTGTAAATTATAGTCGTCAAGGCACAATGGTCGAGTAGCCAGTCCGCCCCGTGCTCGCGTGGTGAGCGGACGTGTGCGACGCGACGTGTCTCGTGCGCTGTTACTCTCCTGGTTTAGTGCGAGAGCGAGTTAAGTGTCGTGCGGCTTACACGTAACGTATTCTAAAGGCTTCTTACTGACTTTCGCAGGACCATCATGGCGACTTGCCAACCGACCCCACGAGTGAATACCCTTCGCGTGAAGTGTCAAACCAAACCGCTCGCGTTGGACTTACTCCGATGGCTCGACGAGACCCTTGGGCTGCAGGATGACGAAGTGATTGCTGTACAGGTCGACGGACGCCAACGGTGCATCTTTGTGAAGTTGACATCACTACTACACTGCGAGAGGATCATCCGAGAGACCGGCGGAACGTCTCAGATACACGCAGCGAGCGGTGAGTCACTACAAGTAGACATAGAACTGGCGCTAGACAACCTGAAAACCGTCAGGGTCGTAAACATTCCCGTGGAAGTACCAAATGATCGGATTGTTTACTCGCTCACTCCGTACGGAAAGATACACACGTGCGTGGACGAAATGTGGGGGGTGTATCGCAAGTTCAAAGCCAAGACAGGGGTACGAATAGTGAAAATGGAACTCAATCAAAATATTCCCTCACAGCTGGTAGTCGATGGGCATCACGGGTTCGTAGTGTATGACGGACAACTCCAGACCTGCAGTCACTGCTCGCAGGCGGGACACCACCGCGCGGCCTGCCCCACTCTTCCGCGCGAGCGGTCGGGCGCGCCGCGCACGTGGGCGCAGACACTGCAGAGTGGCGCGCAGAGCAGTCGCTCGACAGAACCGCACGAAGTGCGGGACCGGCCCACCACCTCTGGGGCGAGCTTACATCCGCCGGCACAAACTCTGACGTCAGAAGACAGGGAGGAGAGGCCTTATGAGGCGGTCCCACTCAAAACTCTGCTGTCCACCATTACCGCATCACCTCTTGCTCCGACTCAACAGGACATGCCCGCCCCGGATATACGACTCGATACGCCCATTGACATGGAGGATGACGGAATGTCCGAATGCTCACAGGAGGCGCACTCCACCAACCCCCGCTCAGGCAAAAAGTCCGGTGGGCGTGAACGGCCCCCGAGCGGGCGCAAGGACAAAAAGGCCCGTCATGCGAGTCGCAGTCCAAGTCGCGACACCGCCCTACCGGACAGCCCGCGTTCACAACGTAAATATTCACTCCGCATTGCCCAGCATGCGATCGAGCAAATCAAGGGGGGCGCGATCAGCATAACGGAACAGAGTGGGGGAGGGAATGACGTAGCTAGTAGCAAAGACGTAGCGGATGACTAGAGTTTTAACAATTGCCACTGTCAACATTTGTGCAATTGAAGCTCCTTTCAAATTTCATGCTTTACACAGCATTGTACGTGCGCACGCTATCGACGTACTATTTTTACAAGAGTGTGCGCTAGAGCGGCTACCATATTTTGACCAATATAATGTGTACCCCAACATCGGCCCTCAAGGGAGAGGAACCATTGTTGTCACAAAGAACCATCTTGAACTCACGCACATCAGAGCGCACGCATCTGGGAGAATAATCTCTGGCACACTCATAGCGCTCAATCCCTCCAGCGCTACTGGCAGGAGCATTATCGGACAATGTGTGAATGTCTATGCCCCCTCTGGCTCTCAGCGTCGAACAGAATGCCAGGAATTTTTTCGCCAGGAAATCCTTCCATTTATAAGGAATGATGGCACGGGTCTTATTCTAGGTGGAGATTTCAATTGTATAATTACACCCAGTGATCACGTTGGTGGACACTACCCCATTAACACGGCACTGCATGAGCTCGTTACTGCCATTGATGTGGAGGACATGGTCGACATTCTTCAAGTACCCACACCACATTACACCTTTCATGCCTATTCATCTAGTTCGCGCCTAGACAGGTTTTATATGTCCCGCACGCATCGACACAAAGCGCGATCATATGATGTGGTGCCAGTGGCTGTCACAGATCATTACATGGTCGTTTGTACGGTGGCTGCTCCGGAGGTTTCACCCACACCTGGGCGTAACTACTGGAGACTACAAACACGCTTGTTGGGTCAAACTGAAGTGGACAATGATTTTCATCGGCGCTGGTCTCATTGGTTGCGATGTAAACAGAGGTACGCGGACACAGCGGATTGGTGGGATGGCTGCGTCAAACCAGGTCTGGCCAAATTATTTAAGCACCATGGCGGGCGTTGTAGACGGGAGCAGGACTCCCTTCTCTATTTGCACGAGAGGGCCCTGCGGGAATTAAGTACGCATCCAACCGCAGTTACCAATCCGAGGGATCAAGCCCGTCGCCTTAAGGAACGGATCATCGCCATACACCGAGCGAACATGGAAAGTCGCATTGTATTCAATAACACCAAGAGTGCGCTACAGCAAGAAAGGCTTAGCATTCACTCCCTCATGCGAGATCGGAAGAGGCGTACACGAAGGCACATCAGCTCGGTTGTGGACGCGAATGGCACGGTCGTAAGGGATTCCACAACCATCCTCGCAGCATTTACAAGTAGTTACGAGGAACTCTATGCGGACCACGACATTGACTATGATGAAGGGACGTCATTCCTCGATGTGTATGACAGCAGCCTTGACGACATAGCACAGCACCATCTGGAGGCCGACCCAACTGACGAAGAGATCACACACATCGTTCGGAGGGCCCCAAAAACCAAATCCCCTGGTGTGGACAGTATCCCCTACGAATTCTACCAGCACTATTGGCCAACGATTCGAGAGGAATTTTGCGAAATGGCGCGCACGGTCATTCGACGAGGGCGTCTGTGCAGCACGCAAACAGAGGGAATCATTGTGCTCATACCCAAGGTACCACAGCCACGTGAAGTAGCCCACTATAGGCCTATCACGCTTCTGTGTGCTGACTACAAAATCATCGCACGGGTGTATGCCAATCGTATTAAATCAGCGCTGTCTGATGTCATCGGGCCGGACCAACATTGTATTGTGCAGGGGACGTCCATCACACATGGCACTTCTGCGCTCCGCGATGTGCAGCTCCTGGCGCGCACAACGCCGGGCGCTGTCGCCCTCCTGAACATTGATCTTGAGAAGGCCTTTGACCGGGTGCAATGGAGCTTCCTCGACAGGGTGCTCGAGCACCTTTGCTTCCCTCCGACAGTTCGAGCTGTCCTACGCACGTTCCGTGAGAACCTAACCTCGAAGATGTCCATCAATGGTTGTTTTGGTGACAAATTTCCGATTCGCTCCTCTGTCCGACAAGGGTGCCCGCTCTCGATGGTACTTTTCGTCCTTTATATTGAGCCCCTTATAAGGAAATTTAACTCTACTCTCTCAGGACTGAGTATTCAAGGGAATCCTTTAACGTGCATTGGGTATGCAGATGATGTTACGGTCATTGTGCGTAGTGACCATGAACTCACGGCCGCTCATGCTATTCTTGAGGCCTTCCACAAGGCAACGCATGCAAAATGCAACTTCGCGAAAACCAAAGTGTTGAATCTGAAAGCAGCGCCAGATGTGATTGTGCCACAGCATTCATTCGTGTCTACGGATGCGATCAGGACACTTGGAATACTTTTCACGGGTGACATCGGTCATACCATTCAAGAGAACTGGGACGGAGTGGTGCGGAATGTTCGTGGTAGCCTGCTTGAGTCACACCTTAGAAACCTCAACATCATCCAACGTGTATATATCGTTAACATGTACTCCCTTTCACAACTCTGGTACATGGCACAGGTGTTCCCCATGCCAGCTGCGATTGCAGCTCAAATCAGGCAATACATTGGATGGTTTATCTGGAAAGGATTCCTCTTCAAGGTCAGCCGCGATCAGCTGACGATGCCTGTCAGTAAAGGTGGTCTCGGACTCATTGAGCATGAGCAAAAAGCACGAGCCTTGTTCCAGAACTGCGTCATACAACGTGTCTTACAGGGTGGTCGCTCCTCGGCTTTGTACACAGCCGCATGGGGCGCCAGGGAGCGCCTACCCCGACACTACAAGTCCGCCGCCGATCACCTTCGCACGACGATTTCCGAACTTCCCGAAGGTACGCATGTCTCCACAAGACAACTGTATGGTTTCCAGCGACGAGCAACACCCTCTGTGCCGAATATTCAGAATAAGATCCTTTCTTTGCGTTGGCTGAACATATGGAAAAACGTTTCTGATCCTGAATTACCTACTCATCTCCGTGCCGAAGCTTTCACATTTGTCAACGACCTGACACCCACCCTTTATCGCAAGAAACGCATTGCGTTATCCCAGGATGACCACTGCGAACTCTGTGGCTACCGTGACACCGCCCTCCATCGCATATGTGCTTGCTCATTCTCGCGCCCCTTGTGGGAGTGGTGTAAAACCAAACTTTCCAGACTGCTCTGCCTACCTCCACGGGACGTGTGCGCGGACCGCATGTGCTACCTCGACATCACGGCCTTCCCTACCGTGAAGAGGCGGGCGGCTGTGTGGCTGATGGCAAATTTGATAGCTTTTGTGCTCAAAACTCAAGTGCCATACTTCTTGCGGGACTTCATATCCCAGCTACGACGTGACAGATGGTCTATGGTAAAAAACAATACGTTAAGAAGGAGGTTTGGACATTACCTTTTCATGTTTTGAAATTTGTACAGATGGTGTGGGACTGTGTTAATCCGCAGGGGCGAGGTATCAGTATCGTGTAACCCATTTGTGCTGACTGTAATCTGATGTGAGCTGTAATGTTATGTACATGCACATGATATCACAATAAACTAATAAACTAAAATTAAAAAAAATAAAAAAGTAGCCTGATGTGCTTGAACTTCGACAATATGGTACAGCATCGTCGAGCGTGGTCACAAATAAGTTGGGTGACCATGATATTTAGTTATAGAAACTTTTTTTTCCGACTTTTCCGGTGGATTTTCCCAAACTTTTATTTCATATAAACACTCTTCTGTTAATATGCAATGTTCTGTAAAAATTTCAATCCAAACCATCGTATACTTTCCGAGTTTAGCGGCCAAATACATACGGAAGCTAAATTTTTATATATATAGATTAATCCATCGTGGCATTTTTTACTCATACTAAAGGACCAAGTGACCTTGAAAAATATTTTAGTAACACCAAGAGGTTTTAAACTAGTAAATATTCAATCACTACATTTTGTACAATGCGCTAGGAACAAAAAGGAAGCACCGACAACGAAAAGGCAGTACCGCCAACGAAAAGGCAGCACATTTGGAAGCACCGACAACAAAAAAGGTAGCACCGCTAACGAAAAGGCAGCAGATTTGGAAGCACCGAAAAACGAAAATGCAGCACCGCCAACGAAAAGGCAGCTCATTCAGAAGCACCGACAAATTAAAGGCAGCACCGTCAACGAAAAGGCAGCTCATTTGGAAGCACCGACAGCGAAAAGGCAGCACATTTGGAAGCACCGACAACGAAAAGGCAACACCGTCAACGAAAAGGCAGCTCATTTGGAAGCACCGACAACGAAAAGGCAGCACATTTGGATGCACCTACAACGAAAAGGCAGCACCGACATCGAAAAGACGGCACATTTGGAAGCACCGACATCGAAAAGGCAGCATATTTGTCATTGGCTTCAATATTCATTGGCTCCAATATTCATTGGCTACAATATTCATTGACTCCAATATTCATTGGCTCCGATATTCATTGGCTCCAATATTCATCAGCTCCAATAGTCATCGGATCCAATATTCATTGGCTCCAATATTCATTGGCTCCAATATTCATTGGCTCCAATATTCATTGGCTCCATCAGTCATTGACACCAACAGTCATTGACACCAACAGTATTTTGGTTCCTAAAGTCTTTTGGCTCCAAATATATTTGCCTAGAATTCTTCGAGTCTAAGAGACTATGACGCCACATGGCTACGAGTCTAAAATGATCTAGCTGGTTACGAGTTATACATGGCTTGCGAGGCTACAGAGCTATGAAGCTTCTAGTACACAAGTTTACGTGACTGCGAGGATACAGGACTACAATCCTGCATGAGTACTTGACTACGAAGCTACTCATCTACAAGGCTCCAGTTGCCGCATTTGTCTTCGAAGGAATTTTCTCTTTTGCTCCAACTGCTCCGTCAGCATTATGTTATAAGATTACAAGGCTGCTTGCTTACGTAGCTTCAAGTCTACGAGACTACGAGCCATGAAGTTACGAGTCTATGCGCTTGCGAGTCTTCAAGGTTACGTGATCTCGAAACTATAGGACTACGAATATATTCTGCTAGCTTGTGAACTTCTCATTGTTGAACAAAGATATAATTCTAGTACAAGCCAGAATTTTTTTTTAAATTTTCTATTAATTTATTTTTATTTTAAAATATTTTTTTCTTGAAATTTTTGATATCAAAGAAAACTTGTGTCATTTTTCTGCGTGTGCTTCTGATTATTTTTGTCAATATTAAGGTAGTTTTCTCCGTGTGCTTGCGATCATTCCTGCGGTTTCGGTCAAATTTAAAGGTCACACTCATCCAAGATGGCCGCTGTGAGGTCGCAATCCAAGATGGCGGACCGTGAGAAATCTGAGAAGCACTAGCAGGAAGGACAAACTTCCTTCTCCTTGGAGACTATGGAAGCCATCATTCTTATGCGATCGATAGTGAGCATCCCGCATCCTGCATAAAATAAATAAATATTATTTACCTGCAAGCAACACGTGACGTCATCTGATGTTGAAAAGCGGAACTACTTGCAGCAAGTACCTTTGCATAAGATAAATTAACTCTCACCACTGAATAGTGCTATTGTAGTCAGTTAGAGACATGAAGATTCGTAGCCACGCGGCGAATTAGTCATGCAGTCTCGTAACCATGCGTTCTGGAAGCTTCGTAGTCCTATAGCCTCACGATCACGTAACCTTGAAGACTTGTTATCGCATAGTCTCGTAACCTCATGCGTCGTAGTCTCGTAGTCATGATGCATTGGAGTCTCGCAGACTTGAAGCTACCTAAGCAAGTAGCCTTGTAATCTTATAATATAATGCTGGTGGTGCAGTTGGAGCAAAAGAGAAAATTCCGACGAAGACAGATGCGTCAATTTGAGCCTTGTAGTCGAGTAGCTTCGTAGTCAAGTACTCATGCAGACTTGTAGACCTCTATCCTCGCAGTCACGTAAACTCGTTTTCTAGAGGCTTCGTCGCTCTATAGCCTCGCAGTCTCATAAACTTTAAGATTCGTAGTCACGTAGTATCGTAACCACTTGGCTCGTAGTCGCGTACACATGATGTCTTGGGACCTCGTAGAATTGTAGCTACGTATCCAAGTAGCCTCGAAGACTTGATGCTTCGTAGTCCTATAGTTTCGCGATCACGTAACCTTGAAGACTCGCAATCGCATAGACTCGTAACCTCATGGCTTGTAGTCTCGTAGACTTGAAGCTACGTAAGCAAGAAGCCTTGTAATCTTATAACATAATGCTGACGGAGCAGTTGGAGCAAAAGAGAAAATTCCTTCGAAGACAGATGCGGCAACTGGAGCCTTGTAGACGAGTAGCTTCGTAGTCAAGTACTCATGCAGACTTGTAGTCCTGTATACTCGCAATCACGTAAACTTGTGTACTAGAAGCTTCGTAGCTCTGTAGCCTCGCAAGCCATGTATAACTCGTAACCAGCTAAATCATTTTAGACTCGTAGCCATGTGGCCTCATAGTCTCTTAGACTCGAAGAATTCTAGGCAAATATATTTGGAGCCAAAAGACTTTAGGAACCAAAAGACTGTTGGTGTCAATGACTGTTGGTGTCAATGACTGATGGAGCCAATGAATATTGGAGCCGATGACTATTGGAGCCAATGAATATTGGAGGCAATGTATATTGGAGCCAACGAATATTGTAGCCAATGACTATTGTAGCCAATGACTATAGGAGCCAAAAGACTGATGGAGCCAAAAGACTGATGGAGCCCTTTGGAGCCTGTTGGATCATTTGGAGCAATTGGAGCCAATTGATATTGGAGCCCATTAATATTAAAGCCAATGAATATTGAAGCCAATGAATATTGGAGCCAATGAATATTGGAGCTAATGAATATTGGAGCCAATGAATATTAGAGCCGATGACTATTGGAGCCAATGAATATTGGTGCCAATGAATATTGGAGTCAATGAATATTGGAGCCAATGACTATTGGAGACAATGAATATTGGTGCCAATGAATATTGGAGTCAATGAATATTGGAGCCAATGACTATTGGAGACAATGACAATAGGAGCCTTTTGGACCCTGTTGGAGCATTTGGAGCAATTGGAGCCAATGGATATTGTAGCCCATGAATATTGGAGCCAATGAATATTGGAGCCAATGAATATTGGAGCCAACGAATATTGAAGTCAATGACAAATGTGCTGCCTTTTCGTTGATGGTGTTGCCTTTTCGATGTCGGTGCTTCCAAATGTGCCGTCTTTTCGTTGTCGGTGCTTCCAAATGTGCTGCCTTTTCGTTGGTGGTGCTGCCTTTTCGTTGTCGGTGCTTCCAAATGAGCTGCCTTTTCGTTGACGGTGCTTCCTTTTCGTTGTCGGTGCTTCCAAATGTGCTGCCTTTTCGTTGGCGGTGCTGCCTTTACGTTGTCGGTGCTTCCAAATCTGCTGCCTTTTCGTTAGCGGTGCTACCTTTTTTGTTGTCGGTGCTTCCAAATGTGCTGCCTTTTCGTTGGCGGTACTGCCTTTTTGTTGTCGGTGCTTCCTTTTTGTTCCTAGCGCATTGTACAAAATGTAGTGATTGAATATTTACTAGTTTAAAACCTCTTGGTGTTACTAAAATATTTTTCAAGGTCACTTGGTCCTTTAGTATGAATAAAAAATGCCACGATAGATTAATTGAATATAATTAGCTAACGACGAAGGTTATGCGGTCCTGAAATGACTAGCCTATACGTCTGATAATGACATGACTCGGTCTCATGGACTGAAGACAATTGATCTATATGTGTGGCTTTGTACATTTACGGCTTATAGGTTATTCAGATTATTGAAATATTAGTCTTTCATGTTAAGCTAATCGCCACTGTATTTAATTCGTTGGTAAGGTATATTGACTTAAATTGTTTTTCGTAGAGTGAATGATTAATAAACTCCACGTAAGGTAATGGAAAACAGAATCTAAAATTTATTTAATAATTAGTTACAACTGTCACTGGTCAGGAATCGAACCGTGGACAGGAACCATCGATTCAATTTAAAAATTAATAATTGATTTTTTCGGAGACTTTTGGAATTTTCCCCACATTTTAAGCTAAATAATTACATGATTTCAAGATAGCGGCCAAATTTAAATATGGCGGGTGTCACAGCAATAATAAATGATTACTGCACTGTAGCAGGTTATAATAAAACTAGCATGGTGGTAAGACGAGTACACACAAGATGGTGTCCTCCAGCAAACGAAAACATGATGCTGGCAATGACCGCTAGCATGTGGTAGCTCCTGGAAGCATGTACTGAATGCAAAATGTCGGATCCATGATGGACGTCAAGATCAAAGTCGTAGATCAAGGTCAAGGTCAAATTTCAAGGCCAAGGTCAAAGTTCTAGGTCAAGGTCAAATTTCAAGGTCAAGGTCAAATTTTAAGGTCAAAGTCAAAGTTCCAGGTCAGGGTAAAAGTTCAAGGTCTAGGTCAAAGTTCAAGGTCAAAGTTCAAGGTCAATGTCAAAGTTCAAGGTCAAGATCAAAGTTCAAGGTCAAGGTCAATGTTCAAGGTCAAGGTAAAAATTCAAGGTAAAGGTCAAAGTTCAAGGTCAATGACAATGTTCAATGCCAACAGACGAGGTTAAAGGTATGGTGAACATAAAATTATATAAACATGTCGCTAGCACACTCTAGCAGACGATAACAAGATGACGGTCTCCAGCGGACGAAGACAAGATGGCGGATATGACGTCATACCAGCTGACGATATATACCTTGATATTGGTGGTAGGTCAGTCTGTAGGTGGCTTCTGTGGAGGAAGGATCTGATGTTTTTTTTTGCTCTAAGCGGTTTCGAACCAAGGACGGGAATCGTTCCAATCAATCAGTATTCTATTAAGTTTGTTTTTTGTTTTTCTAACATAAAAAATATGTATTTACAAGATGGCATCTAAATTTCAAGATGGCGACCATAATGGTAATTGCAACATTAATAGGATCCAATGTGATTGTCATAACGTAAAGTGTAACGAGGACATAGTACTCAACCAAGATGGTAGGTGTATCGAAATATGCAACATTTATATAATCCAAGATGGCGACCGTAACGATAAGTCCAACAGTGGTTTTAAAGATTTTTATTATTTAATTCGATTATTAATTTTTTTAATGATTTTTAAAAATTTCCCGATATTCTAACATAAAAATTACAGATTTTCAAGATGGCGGGCGTAACGGAAATTGCAATGTTGACGTCATAAACCAAGATGGCGGTTCTGTCTCGAACAGGTAGTGCTATTATTACTTAAAATTAAAACATTTCATGTTTGAATATGCATGTTATTTTTTTATTTACCTTATTTAATTCTCAGTCTGGTAAATGTCTCGATAGCCGAGTGGTTAAAGGCTTATGTTTTCCAACCTAGCGATCAGAGCTGTGCTGGTTCGAATCACAGCGCTTCTAATGTATTTTGGATAAAAAATTAAAATTAATATGTCGATAAGGATCATAATAGCTATGGTAGGTAATTGAACATCGACCTTATGTGATGAGACAGAGCGATGTTGGTGCTCTCTAGGAACAAACACCAGAAACAAAGTTGACGGTAACCAAGATGGCGGCCTCCTGTGGAACAGAAAAAAATCAAGAGCGATGCTGGCGCTATCTAGGAACAAACAACAGAAACAAAGTCGATGGTATCCAAGATGGTAGCCTCCAGCGGAACAGAAAAAATCAAGAGCGACGCTGGCGCTATCTAGGAACAAACAACAGAAACAAAGTCGACGGTATCCAAGATGGCGGCCTCCAGTGGAACAGAAAAAAATCAAGTGCGACGCTGGCGCTATCTAGGAACAAACAACAGAAACTAAGTCGACGGTATCCAAGATGTCTGATCCAATATGGCGGATCCAATATGACTGCCTGGGTCAGGGCCAGTTAAAAGGTCAAGGTCAAAGGTCAAGGTCACGGTCATTCAAGATGGCCGCCGTGATCTACTTGTCCCGTTACGATATGTCCTGTTATGCTGTGTCCCGTTACGCTGTGTACCGTTACGTTCATCCAAGATGGCCGCTGTGACATCACAATATAAGATGGCGGACCGACAATCACAATCCACTACCTGCATCCTGTGCCCGGAGCCCCATTCATATACTACTATTACGTGTCTTAATGGTCGTGCCTTTTGGCTCGTTAACGTAATAATCAACTGATATCGAGAGTTTGTATTTCATAGCCATGCTGTTTGGCTCGTAGCTGGTTAAGTGAACGTGCCATTTGTTTGGACACTCTAGTCACTAGCCTTCTTAATGGGCTCGTTCAAACCAATCTCCTATGTTTATTTCACTTGGCATCTAAAAGAATCTCTGAACTATATAATTGTATACGATCGTTTGATTACCTTTGCTCCAGAGGAGTTGCTTGTTACCATGTTATGTTTTGATGTATTAATTTTTGTCTTTTTTCTGCTAAAACTGAAAACATTTCTGTTTCATTTGTCCCTTCTAGCAGGAATATTTATACGTCTTCGCCGATTGCGGCTTACACTAAATCTTGATACGTGCGATAGGTCAGTGTGGGGCGCACGGGTGCCACTTGGCAGTATCCTTGTGATTCTAGCCACGTTACATGATAATTCAATAAATAAGATTTAATCTACATATTGTTTGATATCACAATCATGCTTGCAATATACATTAATAAACTTTAGCTTGTGGATTAGGAATTTGAAAAAATTTCTGGTCCTGAATGACATCTAGAATGATGATGTAAGATTAAAATTGATGGAAAGGAAAGTTAATATTTTCCAAATAATTGTTAAGTTAACACTACTATTATGTTAAAATAAATGTAAACATTGAATCAATAACTATGAGATATTCAATTGGATATATGTTAAAATATCTGAGTATACACATATAAATATTCTAAATTATTGTATATTTAAGTTAAAAAGCATTTCTTCAAGAAAAATGGTAATGAAAACCATTAACATTAACAAAATTACTGAAGATATTGAAAAATATGAGGATTTCTTTTTGGCAAATAAGGCTCATAATAACACTGATAGGAAATATAAACACGACCTTACATACATGAGGAAGAGTGACACTGATGTACGATAGGAGCCAACGCTAGAAACAAAGATAGTGACATCCATGTAATGAAACTAGGTGGTGATATCCATCAAATGAAATCAAAATGGTGGTCTCCTGCAGGCGAAAACAATACGACTGCTTCCTGCATAATAAATAAATATGATGATGTCATCTTAAC
The DNA here is from genome assembly GCF_032445375.1 of Bacillus rossius redtenbacheri. Classification (NCBI taxonomy): domain Eukaryota; kingdom Metazoa; phylum Arthropoda; class Insecta; order Phasmatodea; family Bacillidae; genus Bacillus; species Bacillus rossius. The sequence continues at coordinate 229,725,458 of NC_086330.1, forward strand.
AAAAAGTGTAATGCACAGGAGTGGGATGCTCGATGATTTTGTCTTCATAATGAAAATTGCAAAGCACATGCTGGAAAGTACTAGAAAACAAAATTACAAAATGTTCTAGTTAAAATGGTGGGAACCAAAATGGCTGCTGGGGTCAATAGGTCAAGATCATCCAAGATGGCCACCAGAATAAATGTAATTCAAGATGGCCACCAGAAGTGACATAACCAATATAGCTGCCGGATATCCAAGATGACCGCAGTGACTCCCTGGCTCCCCCACTAACCGCCATTGTGCTCAAACATACTAAACTTACCTACTATTTGGTTTCCAGAAATAGGTTGCTCAAGTTGAATAATGTTGAACACAGACATTAAATACATTCCTCTAGTTTTATAACCATTATTTTTGTCCTTGATGAAATGTTTTTTTTTTTTTTTTTTTCAGCTTTCCATCACGCCCATTTGTCAACTCATATACCAGAGTCATGGTAAGTCTGAGAACAAATAATATCAGATTTTCTTGTGACTTAAAATGTGATATTTTTACACCACGCAAACGACTTTGTGTATTAAGTCTGTAATTGTTTTTTTTTTTCTCTGGAATTTGTAATAATTTTTAGATTTTCCATTTATGTTTAGTTTTGACAGCAGACAGAAACTCGATTAGTCTCCCTCTAATTATACATATATGACATGACATATGTATAACATTTTTATAATTATCAGTTGTATCTGAACTCACAAATAATATGGCTGTAAAACTTGAAAATTAAAACTGATATCCTCTTTAATTTAATGTTCAAGTAACTTACATAAATAATTGTATTCCAAAGTTTGTTACAATCACGTCGCTTGCTCTCAAAGGATCAAATTTCTAACAAAAAATTCTCAAATCATTATAAACTTATTGGAACTGGAACAGAGTTCAATTGGATTAAACATTGCCCAATGTATTTGTTATGCGATATCATTCCATGAGTTTGATTTCACTTCTTAAAATTTAATCTCAGTTTCGATCAACTTATTTACTGTTTTTGTGTAATTTAAAAATTCTTTAATGTTTACATTGTAAACTCAGAAATGGACCATTTTATAAATTTTTCATTTAATCACTTAGCTTCGTTTCAAGAATTGTTCAACATACTCCTTAATACTTAAATCCTATCGTTACAAGTTCTTTTGAATTGATTAAAAGTCTGTTTTTGTGACAAAACAATCTTGACTTGCCATTTTATATACTCTAGTTGTTTCCCCTAATATTATTTATTATTAGGCGTATGTATAACAGCTAAAATTCTTCAAAAAGCATTTTACGTTTTCGGATGAATAAATTTTTTTTTATCTCCATAGTTTTAGGCACTTTTTAAATCTATATGAGTATTGTTCTTTACTCGAACACTTTTTTCCGCACTTTTACCCTTGGTCGAAATAATAATTCATGTAAAGTTCAGATTTAACACTTTATATACCATGATCTGTCAAGTGTATCACACTTATGCTTTTTCCTATTATTTGTAGCGATGTGTAAATGTTATTATATTTACAATAAATTTTAATTTCTTACAATGCATTTCTTTAACAACTTTTCTAAATGTTTCAGTTTGATGATCATCGTTGGGATAACTGTTGGAGGATTTATATAGTAAGTTGAAATTAATAATTTCTTATATTTGTCTGCATATGCCGATCTAGGATCGTTTTTCATTATTTGAACCGGTTTAACAATGTTATATTTTTTCAGATATAAATATTTATGCTTTAAAATTAAACTTTAGAATGTTTGCATAATAAATGCAGTTTAGATCAGAAACATATTTTGTATATTGTCAATGTGAGATATGGAGGTATACTTCTATACTTACACCTACCTCTAACAGTACAACAGTACATTTTCAATAAAAGATTGTGGAGATAGGATGCTGACCCCGTCCAGCCAGGTGAAATAACTTCTCTAATTGATGTAGTGTGAGAAAACATAGAATTGCTGCAAACTGAAAATCTCCCAAAAGTAAGGTCTTCAGTTATATTTAGTACTCTATTTAAGAATTAATCATCATCATAATCATCATCAACTGCTTCCAGCCTGTGGCTAGGTTAGCAAAGTAAAATGTCTCCGATCCCTCTTTCACTCCACCATTCCTCTTTCCCTTTTCTCCTGCACTTCTTAAACTGTCTGCTCTTCCCAACTTCTTCTTGTTATTCTTTGGGGTTTTCTTCTGTGTACTTCAACTCCATAATTGTCTCATTCAGCCCCTCTTTTCCCATTCTCTGCACATGGCCATACCATCTCATTCTTGTTTTTTCAATGATCTCATTCAAGTCCTGTACTCCTGCTCTTGCTTGCACCATCTCATTCCTGATCCTGTCTCGCCTCTTAAATGCTAACATACTCCTCATAAACGTAATTTATTTAGCTCTGATCTTTCCAGCATCTCTATTATCTACATTCTAGGTCTCTGTTACATAAGTGACTATGAGCACCTCCTTCTTCATAACCAAAATTTATCACACATCTGTAGAATGCATCTTCTTGTCATCTCCTTAGAATGTCCTCCTTGTTTTTCCTCCCTCCAAAACACTTCCTAGATAATTGAAGGTTTCTACCTGTTTTAACTCAATACCATCTAATTAAATGCATGCAATTGATTCTTTTAAATTCCTCGTCAGGACCATCACTTCACTCTTTTTACCATTATTTTATTAGCTTCATCTGTAAGTATGTATGAATGGACTATGTAATAAAATCAATCCATTCAATTTTTACCCACTTTTCGACTTCCGAATGTGTTGAAATTTGTCCTAAATATAAAGAACCTCTGACAATACAATATTTTGATAACTTAAGACCATAGTGTTATGGAGAGGGGGGGGGGGCAATGGGAAAGGACACTTATTAAGAGCTATGAGTAATAACCAGTTTTTTTTTTGTATCCATGAGGTCGGGGCGTGGTGGGAATTAGTTCAGCGATCGACTGTTAACCTCGGAAAAGGGGAGGGGGGTTAAAGACCCAAAATTTCGAAAATTTTAAAACTCAATTCTTTTTCGGTTTGGAGCATTTCCGAGGTTGGTTATGGTGGAAAATTTGTCCGTAGTTTGACTTTCTCCCCCTCGGAGTGGGGCGGGGTGTAATATCCCTAAATTTTCAAAAATTTTAAAAATATATTCCTTTTGATTTATAGTGTTTTCGATGTCGGGTTATGGTGGAAAATGTGCCCAGAGTTCGTTAATGACAATATGGGTACTATATCTCAAATTATCTGGTCATTCGTCCAGCGTGATCAAGTGTGTAATACAGATATTCCATCAGTCCGTGTTGACTTCGGCACAGCTGGTGTACATATTGTTACGAACGTAAGCAGCGCTGCGACACGAGCAGGTGCAGAGCTGGCTGGCAGCCCCACACGGACACTGACGTCACGTGGACGCCGCAACATGAGATGTGCCGCGCAGATTACAAGGGTTGCCGCTTTCCGCCCTCCTTCCCTATGGTCCCCGCGCGTCGCTGTCAGCGACATCTGACACCTGACAGCTGGGGAGTTCCGCGTGCCACCTGGCAGCTGCCGACGCGTGTCTAGAGATTTCTCGCGTCGGGCCGGCGCGGCGCGGAATGACGCGACTGGCCCCAGCCGTGCTTGTGAATTCTAGAAGGGCGCTTGGGCCGATATATAAGCTGAGGACGCCGGCCTCCGGGAGTCAGTTCAACTGGGAGCTGGGAGTTTTCCCGCGGCGGAGTTTCCGAGGCGATAGTGCCGCGGGTGCGGCAGAGCAGCGAAGTCCCTAGACGAAGGTTCCAGGGCGGAGAGTTCAGTTCCGGGTGATAGTGTCACTGGCGTGGCGGAGTTCCGAGTGAAGTTCTGAGCGAAGCGTCGAGTGGATAGTGTGACGGCAGCGGCGGAGTGTGGCGACGGAGTACCGCGACGGAGGTCCACGAGGGGTGCTGCGGCGAGAGTTGCGCCAGAGGTGCGGCCCAGCGAGGTGTGCGTTGTGTAAGAACCGAGTGCCTGGGGATGCAACTTTTTTAAGTGTAATTAATTATTAGGCATTTTAGAAGACTATTTGTTAGTGATGTAAATATTGGCGATAAATAAAACTGTGTAGTGATAAAATCTTTTAAAAGGGCTATCCTTTACGAACCCGATCGAAACAATATGATTAAACAAATAGCCATTCAATTTCCAGCGAAATACAGCCATGGTACTGCTGAAAGGCGAATTGTGACATTAATACTGAGTTCGGCATCTAATGTGCATAAAATGCAAGGCTGCAGTGTAGAAGTTGTTTATTTGGGATCGCGTCTATTTGCTGTCGGACAGGCTTATATAGCTCTTGGTTGCGTAAAGTCACTGCATGGTTTCCAAGTAGAACATGATTGCTCTAAGATAAAAAAGAGATCCATGTAATGTTGACGCATTAGCTGAAATTTCTAGATTACGTGAACATTAATGACTAATTTTAAGCTCATTGTAACAAATAAATATTTTAATCACTCATATTTAATATTTCTAATTTGTTTAAACTACTCATATTAAAAAAATTATTTTGAGACAAAAAATAATAAAATAATTCATAGATTAAAAACTAAAAAAAATACACCTATCGTTGAATGAACTAAAAATGGAAAAAAAAATTGTTCAGCAATTAAATAATGCATCACAAATTTAAATTTAATTTTTTTTTTAATTTTTAGTTCATTCAAAGGTAAGAGCAGTTTATTTGAAAAAATTTTTAACCATAAGTTTATTAGTACTGAATATCATTCCACATTTCTCCACATCCTCACTCCATGTCAATAGATGCTCTTGCACCTCAACTTCCTTTTCACCCCACACCATCAAATGATCGGCAAACAGCATGTATGACCTTCCTTTCCTTTTACAATTTTTTTCTTCCACTCTCTTCATAATTCTCTCCAACTCTATTATATATAACCATAGGGGAGATGCACTACCCTGCTTCACTCTGTTGGCTTGTATAAACCACTAAGTCATCATTATTCCAGTTATCACATTGCTTCTGTTTTCGTTGTACATACTCCTCACTCCACATATTAACTCGTCTTCAAACCCAGCTGTTAAGGGTGTTTTTTTTAAGTAGTTACACCTCCAGATGTAATACATATTCTTCCTTAGTTTGCCAAACACACTGTCTTCACACTGTCACCATTTCCACATCCAGAAATACCATTACTAGATCTCTCCAAAACTCGTATATTCCCTCCATCAGTTCTCATATGGCAAAAATCAGCTATATGGTTGACCTCTGTTCTATAAACCCATGTTGCTATTCGTGCCATTTTCCTGCCATACCATTCCTTATTTTCTTTTCCAGGACCTGCTCATACACCTTTGCACAGTAGGACGTCAAAAATGTCCCCCTATAGTTCTCACATTTTTCTGTTTACTTTTTTTAACACTGGCATTATAAAATCCTTTACTCCAGTACTCTGGTATGCATATCTCTCTAAAAATACACCTCAGTACTCAATGCAGTAGAGCATCCCTCAACCGTAATTCCCACAAACGGAACTCCCGATATCCGGAACTAATTTTCCAAAAAAATTAAAACATTACAAAACATCTCCAAAACATTTCCGCACTGGAACGAGGCGTTTTTGCTTTTGCCTGACTGTACATGTCTTGTAAGCGCGCGCCTGTCAGAAAGCTAATTATAGCCAGTCTTTCCCGCGCATTGCGTAAATACACGGCTGGTTTTCTCGTCGGACGTTAAATACTATAAAGTTGTTTATGCTATAAGTAGTTTTATTGTTTCACTATGTCAAGTAAACGGAAAATTCCGGCCGGCCCGAGAGTATGTACACCGACTCCCACTATACACGCAGACATATGTGATAGCGAGTAAAATTTACTTCCAACGTGTAATGCTTTCAGTTTGTAGACAATAATTTTGTGTACAAATATGTATTATGTACATATTTATACGTTAATATATAAACAGTCTACATTTACCTGAATATCTCTATCTCTGTGTTTTTAAAAGAGATGCTTTAGTATTATTCTTGTGTATGTGAAATGTAAACTGTGCGTGGCAGTGACTATACACTCTCCAGGAAGTGTGAATCACTAGCACGTCAACACGGAAGTAACACAACACTGCAGCTGTAGGACTGCTACCTCCCCCGAACCCTCTTTTTCATCCTCTTCGCTCACGCACGTACCCACCCACAGAGATAAGAAACACCCGCTTGCCAGCTTGCTAGAATGAAAATAATTCAACCAGCCCGGAGTTTTACGACCCGGCACGTTTTGAAAACAGTACGTATGTAGATCTATATATTTTTATTAAACGGTTTTATAACTATGGAAAATATTTATAGTACAACTTTGGCTATACATATAAGTTAATATGTGCAGCATGTAATGGCTTTTTTCTTTGTCTCCCTACCGCAACTCCCCTTACACGGTATTTTCCCATAACCCGAATAGACCTCCCCCCAATGATTCCGTTTGAGGGGTGCTCTACTACAGCCTATGAATTTGTACTTCTCCAGCTGCTCTTGCTACTGTTAGTATGTAATGTACGCTGGGCTTCAGATAAACACTCAATAAATGAATAAGTAAATAATAATGCCTTGGAAGCATCAGCCCACAAACAAAAAACAACAATTACTATCACAGAGGTTCCCAGACGTCGTACAAAGGAATTTACTTATAACCTACTAGAAGGCTATGTGGATCGAGGATGTGTAATAAAAAAAATAACAAGAATGCTGGTTTGATTTATATAACTGCCCTTTTACTAAAATTATTTACTTAGCTTTTTATTTTATTTTATCTTAATCATTAAATACATCTGTATTAAAATACATTAATTACAAACAGAAGGGAGCCCCGGGGCGATAAAATACATATAAAAGTAAAACAACCATATCTCTTAAACTTGACCCTGGTTTTATGTGAGCTCGCAGGCTCAAAAGAAAGATAATTACATTTTGTTTTTAATTTGCTTTTGAAATGAATTTAACCAAATCCTATGCCCTGAACACTGGCGGTACTGGCACCGATGTTTCTGTAGATAAAATCCAGAAGAATTTGATTTATGAAGAAATTTGTATGTCGACTGGTGTGGGGAGATATCTTGTGACTGGATGAGCCCAATCACGAACTGCTAATTTTGGTAGTGAAATTCCATTCTAGTTCTTGCATATAATTCTTCTACACCGCCTGTAACCAAAGTCCCAAATTGCTTAGACTTTTGAGCCTGCTCGCTGACATAAAACCAGGGTCAAGTTTAAGAGATATGGTTGTTTTACTTTTATATGTATTTTGTCGCCCCGGGGCTCCCTTCTGTTTGTAATTAATGTATTTTAATACAGATGTATTTAATGATTAAGATAAAATAAAATAAAAAGCTAAGTAAATAATTTTAGTAAAAGGGCAGTTATATAAATCAAACCAGCATTCTTGTTATTTTTTTATTACACATCCTCGATCCACATAGCCTTCTAGTAGGTTATAAGTAAATTCCTTTGTACGATATCTGGGCACCTCTGTGATAGTAATTGTTTTTTGTTTGTGGGCTGATGCTTACAAGGCAATATTTTTTTACTTATTCATTTATTGAGTGTTTATCTGAAGCCCAGCGTACATTACAAACTAACAGTAGCAAGAGCAGCTGGAGAAGTACAAATTCATAGGCTGTAGTAGAGCACACCTCAACCGGAATCATTGGGGGGAGGTCTATTCGGGTTATGGGAAAATTCCGTGTAAGGGGAGTTGCGGTAGGGAGGCAAAGAAAAAGGCCGCTAAGGCTGGGCAAGACTACGCCCAGGGAAAGGCAAAAAAAGGGAGGGGGGAAGGTATGACGACCACTTACCCAAAACAGCGGGGTCAAGTCACGTTAGCTGGCTCCAGTAGGAGAGTTGGCAACTCCCGGCGCGGAAGTCCACGGTAGCCATGACAAGAGAAGAAAGAGAAAAAAATTGAAAAGAAAAACTAGTACGGAGAGCCAATTTTAAAAATAAGAAAAATAAGGCATCTATGCCTTGACATTCGAGCATACATGTCGTAGTGTCAAGTCTTGGAAATAAAGCTGAGATGGACTCTCGCGAATCGCGACACATGGTCCATACTGTCCAAATTCTGCCCACCGAATCTTTAAAAATGGTGTCGGCGCGCTTAATTAAAGAAAGTGACTGCGCCCATACAAGGAGGGGGGATGGTTATGGCCTGAAGGTATCCGAAGATGCCCGAAGGGGCGAAGCAGACTGAAAAAACGCTAGCCGCGCGCTCACCAGGGTCGCGGGCGGTCTTAGTTAGCAATCGCACCGTGACTGCCTCCAAAGTCGATTATGACAAGCTGTCTCTTATGGGAGGGATGAGTAGTGCGCTCTGGCGGCCAAGATGAGAAAATGCCTGGAATGTCACAGAAACGTCTGCTAGAGTGCACTGGGCGCACTCGCAACCATCGGACAGAGCTCGATGAGGGCTCTGTTGGACAAGGGCGTATGTCCTTGAAGAGACCATGTACTCTGCGCGGGTTCACTGGAGGTCGATGCTCCGGGTTGAAGTTACCGAGAAGCTACAGGGGGGATATGAGGGAAGGGGGGTCAAAACTTGCTAAGTCGCCTGGAAAAAGTGTCGTGTGGACCGTCCCGAGGTGTAGCCGAGGACTGTAATATGCTTCTCGACATTCTGCCAAACAGCTTACCTATGCTTGCCTCCGAAAAATTAAAGATGCGGCGCGGGGCTTGGGGTAGCGTTCGCTAACACGAAAAGTCATACTGTTACAGGGAGAAAACATGATGCAAACAGCGGCCGAGATGCTGCGATAACCAATTGTCAGAAAAAGTATCTAATTGGGCCTGCGAACAAGCGCAGGTGCACTGGGTTGCACAAGATCAAGTCGGAGAGTGCAGTAATGGAAACAAAATTAAACTTAAAATTCAAAACTTGTGCCCAAAAATTATGATAAACAGCACAAGTTCATCTGCCCCTGGAGCTTTGTCATTCTGCATCCTTTTCAGAGCTTCTTATACCTATTTCCATGTGATATCATCATCACCATCCAAATATGAAAATACTTCCTGCATTAATCTCTTAATTTTTCATCATCATTTCCATCTGGGTTCAGCAGTTTATCAAAATAACTACCCCACACTACCTTTTTCATTTCTTTTGTCTCCACAATTTTTCCTTCTCCATTTATCAATGTAACTGTATAAGTTTTTTTTCTTTCTACTCCTTGCTTGAATATATAATAGTTTCTTACTTCCTTTCACATCATTTTCTTGCATATCTGTCAATTTTGCATCAATTTCATTCTAACCTGTTATGCAACTTTTTTTTTGTTTCTCTCTTATTTTCCTTAAACTCATTTTCTGTATTTAAACACCAGTAGTATAGGAATGGGGCTCCGGCGCCAGGATTCAGGCTGAGGTGCGAGGTGCCGAGCCACTACTCTGACGTCACGTCCATCTGTGTCGTCACAGCGGCCATCTTGGATGAGTGTAACGGGACAAAGCATAATGGGACAAGTAGGACATTGACATTTGACCCTCAAAACATGCCAAAATTGGGCAAAAATTGCCCAAAATTCCTCAAAAATCGCCAAAATTTACATTTCTTAGGAAAAAAATTCCGCCAAAAATTCTCAAAAAATTCCACAATTCAAAAATTTATCTTTTCGAGGCAAAAATACCCGTTTCGAGAAAAAATTTCCCGTTTTTAGTCCTTAAAAATCCCAACAGCTAGAAATATCCATATAGAGGCTTAAGCATCCATGCCTACAGCCTACGATAAGCCTCTGACGTCATCATGGATTATGACGTCACCGTTACAATTTCCGTTACGGCCCCCATCTTAAACTTTTTTATTTATTATCCGCTTTTAATGAAAAAATTTTAAAATTTATATAAAAAAAATCATTTATAAAATTTTAATAAAAATTATTTTAAAAACAAACATTTACGACATGGAGTTCTGAGTCCTCGGTTCGAACCCAACGAATGCAAAAATATAAAAATGACGACCGATCCTTCCCCCGCGGTGGCTGCTAGCATACTGACTCCCACCACTTTTTTCAAAGCATATATATCGTCACCTAGTATGACGTCATGTCCGCCATCTTGTCTTCGATGCTGGAAGCCATCATCATTGTACCGTCGGCGAAAGTGCGCTGATGACATGTTTGTTTAATTCTTATCCGCTAGAGTGCAGTAATCATTTATTATTATTGCTGTGACACCCGCCATCTTTAAATTTGGCCGCCATCTTGAAAATCCGTAGTTATTTAGCTAGAAATTCGGGAAAAGTTCCAAAATTCATTAAATAAATCACTTATTAATTTACATATTGATTCGATCGATTCCAGTCCTTGGTTCGATACTCGATCAATGCAATAATGTTTAAATGTATGATAAAATAATAATTTCAATAAACCATGTTCAACATTCTTAAAGAGACTCTAAATACTCTACGACCATCATCCTATCAGACATCAAGACCACCATATTGGAAATTCGTAATTTTAATGCTAGAGATTCGGGAAAAAGTTCAAAATTCATTAAATAAATTTGTAATCTATATACTGATTGATTAGATCGACTAAGGTCCTTGGTTCGATCCCTGGCCGATACAAAACAACATTAATATTTAAAAAAATACCACTAAAGTGGCAGGTTTGAGAAAATAAAACAACCGCAAGTTCTTTTAAAAAAAACTTTTATTAAATAAGTACTACACTACTACAAGTACAAAAAAAATACACAGTCAAAGTACTAAAGTTTTGTGGATTCCTTGATTCAAACAGTCTTCTTAATGTATGAAGTAAGTCTTTTACATGTTCGTAAATGTCTATTCAGTTTATCAGGTCGACATATTGGTACACCACAATTTTCACACAAAGACGAATTATCGACTTCATTAAAAGGACAGTGATATATTTCGTGTCGTTGTTCACTTTGAATATTTGCCAATGTTTTGTTACAAAATATACAGCTTGATTCCGATGAATGTACAGCCAGTCTATCACAATTCCTGAGGTGCCGTTTTAATCTTCCATATTGTACAAACTTTCTTAAACACCTGTTGCACTGATATTTAATGCGTTCAGAGTTATTACTACAATTGTGTATTACATAATCCCGTAATTTCAATTTTTTGATCTTCTCACAGTACGTGCAGTCGGGTGATGGAACACCGCAGGACGCTCCTTCCTTCACCAATGGCACTGGAGTTGTTGGCAACCATCGTAACACTGCTGACATGTTAACTTCTGAAGCCGTTGAGGTCTGCTCTGCAGAAGATGTTGCACGCGTCGAAATCTCCTGCTGTGCTGAGAGAGCAGGTGTAGCTGTAGACGTCGTTGTCATCGTGCTCTGCACTGATGATGGTAGACGTTCGATCCAGGTTGGTGTAGATAGTGGTAATGATGCTATCGAGTTCTCGAGAATAGCTAGATACCTGTCTATTATGTTATACAAGTCTAACTATCCGATCCGTTCATCAATGCAGTCAGAGGCGGACTAAAGTTCATATCACCAGGGTCTCACTTATATACTATCTTGGACTAGAACTCTATCTTTGCTCAACAATGAGAAGTTCACAAGCTAGCATAAACAGTTTTTGAATTTGTTGTGATTTTTTTATTAATTTTTTATTAATTTTTTTTCTGTAATTTTATGATAACAAAGAAAACTTGTGGCGGTGTTCTCCGTGTGCTTCCTATTATTCTTGTCAATATTACGGTGGTTTTCTCCGTGTGCTCCTGATTATTCTTGACAATATTATGGTGGTTTTCTTCGTGTGCTCCTGAATATTCTTGTCAATATTTTGATGGTTTTCTCCGTGTGCTCCTGATTATACTTGACAATATTTTGATGGTTTTCTGCAAGTGCTTCTGGTTACAGATGAGCAAATGATCTCTTCATGAAGGATTTTTTTTTATTTAATGAGTCATGTTAATTTATTTAAGGTTACATTTAATTAGTGAATTTCTGCTACTTAATTAACACTTGTAATGTTTTTATCAGGTGGAAATTAAAAAAAATATCGTTTCTCAGTCAAATAATAATAATCTCTGAGAAATCTAAGAAGCACTAACAGGAAGGACTGACTTCCTTCTCCTTGGAGTCTAGCGAAGCCATCCTTCTTTTGCGATCGTTAGTGAGCATCCCGCATCCCGCATCCCGCATAAAAGAACTAAATATTATTTACCTGCAAGCAACATGTGGCGATATCTGTTGTTGAAAAGCAGAACTACATGCATAAATTACTTTTGCATGAGATATATTAATTATCGCTGATGAAATATATAAAAAAATTCTATTTAAGTATTGGATCTAATTTAAAACACTCAATTGGTAACTGGTATTAGTCTCAGTAACTAATATGAATTCCGATTTGGGATCTGACGGTGTATCGAAAGAACATAGGTGTAAGTTTTGCAGCAAAGAGTTTATCTTGAGAAAGAATAAAAGACAACACGTGAAAAATGACTGTGTTAAAAATCCACTGCGCAATATGATAAGTTGTGTTCGATGTAGCAAGTCGTTTACGCGGAGAGAGAGCCTAAAAAGACATGGCAGAACTTGTAACGCCAAGCCTGCGTACAAGCTAGAGGACAACGATGAATCTACTAGCCTAAGGAAGAGTGATCTGCATGACGACAATAATTTTCTTGGCTCTTCGGATCTCGACAAAGAACTGAAATTGAAGTAGGTTGATGTTTTACGGAAGAATGAAGTCAATGGAAGAATCCTTAACGTGAACAGTGAGAATATATTCCAGCCGAATTCAAGTAGATCTTTCCTACTTTGTAAAAATGATGGACTCCTAAAAAGGAAGCATGAAGACGATGAAGACACTTCAACATCATCAACATCGAATTATTACGGTAAATTGGGTGAAGACGATTCCTTCTACGGTGATTGTTGCAGTGACTCTGAGGCTGTTGACAAAGACATAGACTATGATGAAGCACCTAGAGCTGACAAGATCGAAGAATGTGGCGGTGTCCTGAGACCGAAACGATGGAAACGACGTGATATATTAAATAAATCTGATCAAGCTAGTGATGATCACCGTCTCAAAAATGTAAGTTACCCTGAGGTTGGTGGTAAAACGGAAGACACGAGAGATCATAATATTTATTATAAAGGTGCAAGGAAGTTGGTGGTAGAAGAGAATGATTACACATCATGGAAAGATCCAAACATATTGGTTGACCGGCTAAGACTTCTACATGGTTCTTTTTGTGCAGGAAACAATTCGTGCATTAAAAGAAATATCCTTCATACTCAAGGTACTGAGGAAAGCTGACTACATACAATAATGGCTTGTTTTACTTGCATTTGTATAATGTAAAGAAATAAAAGAAATAATTTAAATTATAAGAATTTAATGTTTTTATTTCTTCTATTCTGATTTCTAACTAAGACTTACATCTCGTAACTTTTGCTTTCTTTTTGCCTTTTTTTTTTGATGGAGCTTCCAAATGTGTTTCCTTATTCGATGGTGCTTCCAAAATGTGCTGCCTTTATGATGGTGCATCCAAAATTTGCTGCCTTTTCGTTGGCGGTGTTTCCAAATGTGCTGCCTTTTCGTTGTCGGTGCTTCCAAATGTGCTGCCTTTTCATTGTCGGTGCTTCCAAATGTGCTGCCTTTTCATTGTCGGTGCTTCCAAATGTGCTGCCTTTTCGTTGTCAGTGCTTCCAAATGTGCTGCCTTTTCGTTGTCGGTGCTTCCTTTGCTCCCGGTGCTGCCAGTGTTTCCGGTGCTTCCAAATGTGCTGCCTTTTCGTTGTCCGTGCTTCCAAATGTGCTGCCTTTTCGTTGTCGGTGCTTCCAAATGTGCTGCCTTTTCGTTGTCGTTGCTTCCTTTGCTCCCGGTGCTGCCAGTGTTTCCGGTGCTTCCAAATGTGCTGCCTTTTCGTTGATGGTCCTTCTATTTTTAATGCTGTTTTGACTCTAGTATTATTGTATATGGTTCTTGATTTGACTAGCGTATTATTCCATACGGTGCATGTATATAAGCGAGTCCTAGACAACAGGACGCTAAGATTTTTACTGACTTCGGCGGTGAAAGGATTACCTAGTTTGTTTAATCTGGTGCATAAGTCGCGTAATTACCTGTTCTTGCAAACTCGATGGCATCTTTACCGACTTTAACGTCGAACTCGGAGTTTGTACCATCGTCTACGGGAACCTTTACGACAGCTACGACGGAGAAGGTGCAGATCCCGTTGGCAACGACGACGACGTCAACATTGGAGGAGATTTCAGAGATGTGATACCTCCATCATCATCCGAAGTTTCATCATCAGCAAGGGATACTTCCACTAATGAAGAGCGTACATTGCATCGGTGCAAAAACTGTGACGCATCATTTACTATCACCTCAAATGCTCGCAGACATGAAAGAAGCAGTTGTTCTAATAATGTTAAAAGAATACAATTTTAGTGCAATAAGTGCAATAAACTAATTTCACGTCTTGATAACATATATCTTCATTATAAAAAATGCTCCGAGAAAGTTAAGTGCGACTATAATGAACATGGTTATTGTTTTGAGTCATGTGTTGTACCAGCTGATGAGACTATATAAGTGAGACCCTGGTGATATGAACTTCAGTCCATCTCTAAATGCGGTATTAAACGGATTGGATAGTTAGACTTGTAAAACATAATAGACCGGTATATAGCTATTCTTGAGAACTCGATGGCATCATTACCACTATTTACACCAACCTGGATCGAACGTCTACCATCATTAGTGCAGAGCACGATGACAACGATGTCTACAGCTACACCTGCTCTCTCAGCACAGCAGGAGATTTTGACGCGTGCAACATCTTCTGCAGAGCAGACCTCAACGGCTTCAGAAGTTAACATGTCAGCAGTGTTACGATGGTTGCCAACAACTCTAGTGCCATTGATGAAGGAAGGAGCGTCCTGCGGTGTTCCATCACCCGACTGCACGTACTGTGAGAAGATCAAAAAATGGAAATTACGGGATTATGTAATACACAATTGTAGTAATAACTCTGAACGCATTAAATATCAGTGCAACAGGTGTTTAAGAAAGTTTGTACAATATGGAAGATTAAAACGGCACCTCAGGAATTGTGATAGACTGGCTGTACATTCATCGGAATCAAGCTGTATATTTTGTAACAAAACATTGGCAAATATTCAAAGTGAACAACGACACGAAATATATCACTGTCCTTTTAATGAAGTCGATAATTCGTCTTTGTGTGAAAATTGTGGTGTACCAATATGTCGACCTGATAAACTGAATAGACATTTACGAACATGTAAAAGACTTACTTCATACATTAAGAAGACTGTTTGAATCAAGGAATCCACAAAACTTTAGTACTTTGACTGTGTATTTTTTTGTACTTGTAGTAGTGTAGTAATTATTTAATAAAAGTTTTTTTTAAAAGAACTTGCGGTTGTTTTATTTTCTCAAACCTGCCACTTTAGTGGTATTTTTTTAAATATTAATGTTGTTTTGTATCGGCCAGGGATCGAACCAAGGACCTTAGTCGATCTAATCAATCAGTATATAGATAACAAATTTATTTAATGAATTTTGAACTTTTTCCCGAATCTCTAGCATTAAAATTACGAATTTCCAATATGGTGGTCTTGATGTCTGATAGGATGATGGTCGTAGAGTATTTAGAGTCTCTTTAAGAATGTTGAACATGGTTTATTGAAATTATTATTTTATCAAAAATTTAAACATTATTGCATTGATCGAGTATCGAATCTAGGACTGGAATCGATCGTATCAATATGTAAATTAATGAGTTATTTATTTAATGAATTTTGGAACTTTTCCCGAATTTCTAGCTAAATAATTACGGATTTTCAAGATGGCAGGTGTCACAGCAATAATAATAAATGATTACTGCACTCTAGCGGATAAGAATTAAACTAACATGTCATCAGCGCACTTTCGCCAACGGTACAATGAGATGGCTTCCAGCATCGAAGACAATATGGCGGACATGACGTCATACTAGGTGACGATATATATGCTTTGAAAAAAAGTGGTGGGAGTCAGTATGCCAGCAGCCACCGCGGGGGAAGGATCGGTTGTCATTTTTATATTTTTGCATTCGTTGGGTTCGAACCGAGGACTCCGAACTCCGTGACGTAAATGTTTGTTTTTTAAATATTTTTTTATTAAAATTTTATAAAATGTTTTTTTTTATAAATTTTATATATTTTTTTCATTAAAATCGGATAATAAATAAACAAGTAACAGATGGCGGCCGTAACGGAAATTGCAATTGTGACTTCATAATCCATGATGACGTCAGAGGCTTATCGTAGGCTGTAGGCATGGATGCTTAAGCCTCTATATGGACATTTCTAACCGTTGGGATTTTTAAGGACTAAAAACGGGACATTTTCCCTCGAAACGGGAATTTTTCCCTCGAAAAGATAAATTTTTGAATTGTGGAATTTTTTGAGAATTTTTGGCGGAATTTTTTTCCTAAGAAATGTTAATTTTGGCGATTTTTGAGGAATTTTGGGCAATTTTTGCCCAATTTTGGCATGTTTTGAGGGTCAAAGGTCAATGTCCTACTTATTCCGTTACGCTGTGTTCCGTTACACTCATCCAAGATGGCCACCGTGATGTCACATATGGACGTGACGTCAGAGATGTGGATCGGCACTTCGCACCTCAGCCTGAAGCCTGGCGCCGGAGCCCCATTCCTATACTACTAACACCTTATACCATCTTCTGATAGGCTTTGTTCGTCTGCTTCGCTACTTCTCTCGCTCCTTCATTCTACCATAGTTTTTCCTTCCATTTATTTTTATTGCTTCTTCTTCCACTCATCTCCTCTGTAGCTCCTACCAAACAGGATGCAGGTTGTGGTGCTTGGTGCCGGTCAATAACCGATTGCTCTGACATCACGGTGAACATCTGGATTGACCTTGACCATGACGTTTGACCTTGATCCCGGCGGCAATCTTGGATCCGCCATTTAAATTCCGCCATTTCGTTTTCTTGAACTTTCTGCCAATTTGAATTCCGACATTTTTTTCCAAATCTTTCACCCATTTTGAATTCCGTCATTTTGTTTTATCGAAATTTCCACAATTTTGAATAATTACGTCACAGTTGCAATTTTCGTTACGGCCGCCATGTTAAAAATCCGTAATTTTTATGCTAGGAAACCTAGAAAAAAAATTTATTTATAAAAATGTAATTAATCAAATTTTTATAAATATTGTTTTCAAAAACGCACCTAAATCCTCGGTTCTAACCGGAAAATGTAAAAGACGAAAAATACTTCTTCCATGGAAGCCAACTGCAGATTGACCTCCCACCACTAATGCCAAGGTTATATCGACAGCTAGTATTACGTCACATCAGCCATCTGGTTTTCGCTTTCTGGAGGCCACCATCTGGTTTTCGTCTGATAGAGTGTGCCATCACCATGTTATTTTAATTTTTACCTGCTAGAGCACAATAATTATTTTTTATTTCTGTGGCACCTGCCATTTTGATACTTGGGTGCCATCTTGGAAACACGTAATTATTTAACTAGAATTTCGGGAGGATTCCAAAATTTATTAATAAACTCCTGCAATTAATTTACTGATTAAAACGATGCATTCCTGTCCTTGGTTCAATCACTGCAAAAAAAGGTAATTTAATAAAAATTAACACAAAAGTGACATGTAAGAGAATAAAACCACAAGTTCTTTTACAAAAATTAATTTTATTACATAAATTCTACACTACTGCAAATACAAAAAAAGCAAATTACTTAAGTCTTTAAAATTTCACGATTTCTGCATCTGCTACCCACGAACTAAGTAGAGTAATTTACATATTTAGAGATGTCTTTTCAGTTTATCAGGTCGACTTTTTATCTAACTACATTTATTAAATAATTAGTTTATTAAATTTCATTAACAGGACAGTTGTATATCCCATGACGTTTGCGCTTGGAATATTTGAAAATGTTGTGACACAGATGATACAGCTTGTATCTGATGAATGGACAACCCGTCCTTTGCAAAACCACATGTGCTTTTTCAAGTTTCGTTGTGTATAAACTGACTACACCTGTTGCACTGTTATTTGATGCGCTCAGAGATTTATTATAATTGTGTTTACAAAATCAGTAGTGTACAAATGTATGTCCGGGCACTGGCGCTGGCGCGTGGTGCCAGTGCTAGTCCGCCATCGTAGATTAGTAACGTCACGGCGGCCATTTTGGAATCAAAACTTCCTCAAAATTCCTCAAAAATGACTCAAAATGACTCAAATATTCCTGTTTTGAGGAAACATTTCTCGTATTCTTTCACAAAAATTCAAAAATTAGGATTACGAATAACCTCAAAATACTTATGCCTTAAAAAGAACACAAAATCCTAAAATAGGCTTAAGCATCCTTGTCTACAGCCTCCGATAAGCCTCTTTTAGGATTATGACGTCACCGTTGCAATTTCCGTTACGTCCACCATCTTGAAATCTTTATTTATTATCCGATTTTAAAGAAAAAAATTTAAAGATTATAAAAAAATTCAATTAAGAAAAATTTAATAACTTTTTATATAAAAGACTTACTTTTACGAGTACTCGCTTCGAGCCCGACGAGTGCAAAAAAAATGATGACAGGCTCCTTCCTCCAAGGAAGCCGCTGGCAGACTGACTCCCGTTACCACTTATTTAAAAGTATATATATCGTCATGTCCACCATCTTGAAAATCCGTAAATTTTATGTTTGAAAAACGGGAAAATTTTTAAAAATCATTAAAACAAATTAAATTATCGAACTGAATAATAAAAATTTAATAAAATATAACTTAAAAATAACTGTTGCACTTATCGTTACCGTCGTCATCTTGGATTATATAAATATTGCATTTTTCGTTACGCCCGCGATCTTGGTTGAGTACGATGTCATCGTTACAATTTACGTTACGACCGTCATATTGGATCCTATTAATGTTGATTGTTTCGTTATGGCCGCCATCTTGAAAATCCACAATTTTAATGCTTAAAATTCCGAAAAAATTCAAAAAAAATATTTAAAAAATTGCCTACTTCAAATGTTTAGTTACTTAATTGTTTTCGGTTGTCGGTTCGATTCCCAGCGAGAGTAAAGCAGTAATTTATTAATATATTTTAAAAATTCCAAATAAAAATAAATAAAAAAATCTTACACCACACTCGACATTTTGAATTGTGACCACTGTATCAATTATCGTTACAGACATCATCTTGAAAATCTTTATTTATTAACCGATTTCAACGAAAAATAGTTCAAAAATTCATCAAAAAATTCACTCATTAAAGAAATGATCGATTATATTTATTCCTGTTCTTGGTTCGATCCCTGGTCGATGCAAAAAATTTAATTTTATGTAAAAAATAATTATTTCAAAAAATCATGACCAAAGTCCTAAAAGAGACTTTAAATCATATACTACCAGCCTTCAGTAAGCCCTTATGTCCACCATCTTTGAAATATTTATTTATTGACCTAGAAATTCAGGAAAAATTCCAAAATTCACCGAAGAAATCACACATTACTTTGCATATTGAATCGATACTGGGTTCGATTTATGTACGAAGCTAAAAATAAATTTAATTTAAATAGGTACCAGAAAAGTGTCAGGTTCGAGAAATAAAACACCACAAGTTCTTTTACAAACATAATATTTATTACATAATTTCTATTCTCCTACAGGATCACTTGCGAAAGCCAACAATCTTATAAACATTTAGCCCTGCATAGGCGTTAAATGACTAATTCTTAACTCCAATCAGTTTATACTAGACAGAGACCAACCAGAACCTTAACTGACATAGTCCTCCTCTTCTTGGCAGAGTTTCTTGATTCCATATTTAACAGTTTGCTTCACATCGTCAGGAACTGTAAATTACTGCATGTCTTGAATGCACACTTCTTCACTTTTTCATCAAACGGATATGGATTTCCATATATACAGTCCTACCACAAGTTATATTTCAAAGGTCCGTTTGTTGCTACATCATCAGTAAGCTGATTATGTTCTGTCTGATATCGTCAAGAAAATTACAAATGTCTTTCGACTCACTAAGTTTATTTAGATAATAGTAGTCTTTCAATGTTCCACGAAATGCAGACTGTGCCAAGTAGAAGCCATTATCATTCACTTGTAATGCACTGAACACAGTCTTAGGTTTATTTACATGTTCAGACATCATTGTAATTGGTTGCTGCACATCGGTTTTTTTGCTTGTACGCTCACGGGTCACCAATATAAACCGAGGAGTCGAAATTTCTGCAGGTAGTTCAGCAGTAGGCGCAAGGACATCACCTTTACAGTTTTCCGCATGTCGTCGCAAATTATCAATTCGAGTAAATTTATGACACTCATCAAAACGAAACTCCATGCGAGATGGATTCTTCGTACATTTACTCCTCTCATGTCTCCGTACATCATGAGCAAATGCGAACGTCATATCACAGTAGCTGCAAGGATACCGGGGTGATTGAGACGAGCCCTTCAGACCCGATCCAGATACTGACGTTGCCGCAGTTGCACCATCTCCAGGCATACTCTTATGAACATCAATGCATCGTTGTTGTATAGAAACCTTTACTTTCTGCCGAACAGCATGACCTTTGCACATATTCATGTGCGTTTTCATATTATCTTGTCTTGCAAACTGCTTGTGACATTTCTCACAGTCAATCATTTTGCGATAAAAGTTCTTAACACACTATCTCTTCTCGTGTCGTTGAGCATTGCTGTTGCTTGAGAAAATCTTGTTGCAGTAACAGCACCGATATTCGTTATTTGTTGACGAACTATCACCAATTTAAGTCTCCATCGATGACGGACCAGCATTCGCCGAGTTTTCCTGTGCAGCCAGCACTACCGGCATTAAAGTCTCTTCTGCTGGTGGTACCACGTCTGTTGAAGTCTCCTCCAATGTTGACGTCGTCGTTAACAACGGGATCTGCTCCTCCTTCGTCGCCGCCGACTTCAAGGTTCCCGTAGACGATGGTACAACCTCCATCGAGTTCGTTGTTAAAGACGGTAAAGATACCATCGAGTTCACAAGAACAGGTAATTACGCGACTTATGCACCCGAATAAACAAACTAGGTGATCCTTACACCATCGAAGTCAGTAACAAACTGAGCGACCTGCTGTCTAGGACTCACTTATATACATGCACCGGATGGAATAATACGCTAGTCAAATCAAGAACCATTTACTATAATACTAGAGTAAAAACAACATTAAAAATCGAAGGCCATTCAATGAAAAAGGCAGCACATTTTGGAAGCACTATCAACAAAAAGGCAGCACATTTGAAAGCACAATCAACAAAAGGGAAGCACATTTTGGACGCACCGTCAATCAAAAGGAAGCACATTCTACAAAACGAAAGCTCATTTAACGAAAAGGAGGTACATTCTCACGTACATTCAACTCAGTAGGATGCGATCGTCAATGATAAGTTAGGATATAATGTCTCCATTAGTCTATGAATTTATCAGTTTTTAGTTCCATAAGTCATTGGCTGCAATAGTCATAGGCTCCATTAGTCATTGACTCCAACAGCTCCAACTGCTCCAACTGCTCAAAAGCTCCATCAGCTTCAAATGTCACAACAGCTCCAAATGCTTAAAATGCTCCAACAACTCCAAATGCTCCAAAAGATTCATAGCCCATATGCTCCAACATATCCAAATGCTCCAACAGATCAAAATGCTCCAAAAGCTTCAATACTCCAACACCTCCAAATGCCCCTTACCTCCAACAGCTCCAAATGCTCCAACAGCTCCAAATGCTCCAAAGCTCCAAAGCTCCAACAGCTCTAAAGCTCGAAAGTTCCATCAGATACAAATGCTCCAACTGTCTACAGCTCCAACAATCAATGATGTCAAAAGTATTCAACTCCAAATAGTCTTAGGCTTTGTGCTATTTGACTACAAGACCAAAAGGCTACAAAGCTACGATACTACAGAACTGCATGTATACATGAGAACTTGACTACGGAGCCACATATCTACAAGGCTCCAATTGCCGCATCTGTCTACGACGGAATTTTCTCTTTTGCTCCAACTGCTCCAACAGCATTTTTAAAAGATTACAAGGCTACTTGGTTATGTAGCTACAAGTCTACGAGGCTCCGAGGCGTCATGACTACGTGACTACGAATCATGTGGTTACGAGACTATGCGATTGTAAGTCTACATGGTTACGTGATTGCGAGGCTACAAGACTACGTAACTTCCAGAACACAAGGTTACGTGATGACGAGGCTACAGGACTACAAAGCTTCCCGAACACAAGGTTACGTGATTTCAATGCTACTTGGTTACGTAGCTACAAGTCTACGAGGCTCCAAGGCATCATGACTACGAAGCATCTATAACCAAAGGTTTACAAGACTGCGAGGCTACAGGACTACGAATCTTCGAGGACGCGAGGCTACGTGGCTACGAGACTACATGACTCTAACTGACTACAATAGCACCATTCAGTGGTGGGAGTTAATTTATATTATGTAAAATAACCTCTTTAAAGTAGTGTCGATTATTGTCAACTCATGGCACCACATTTTGCTTACAGGTAAATATTATTTAGTTCTTTTATTTGGGATGCGGGATGCACACTAACGATCGCAAAAGAAGGATGGCTTCGCTAGACACCAAGGAGAAGGAAGTTCGTCTTGCATGTTAGTGCTTCACAGATGTCTCATGGTATATTATTTGACTGAGTAATGGTTGTTTATTTTTGAATTCCACCTGGTAAAAAATAATTGCAAGTGCTGATTTAGTAGCAGAAAATCTCGAATTAAATGTAACTCCAAATAAAATGTCATGACTCATTAGGTAAAAGGTCCTTCATGCAGAGAGCGGTTTCTCAGAATATACAAAAGCACTTGAAGAAACCACAGGAATAATCAGGAGCACACGGAGAAAACCATCATCATATTGACAATAATAATCAGGAGCAAATGTATTGACAAGAATAACACGAGCACACGGAGAAAATCAAAACTCTTTTCTTTGATATCATAAAATAACATAAAAAAATATTTAATAAATAAAATAAAAATAAATTAATAAAAAATTTGAAATGAAAATAAAATACAAAAAAATACATAAAATTCTGGCTTGTACTAGAACTCTATCTTGGCTCAACAATGAGAAGTTCCCAAGCTAGCAGAATCTGAGGGGGATTCACCGCCATTTTGAGTTTATTTTGCTGTGTTTCGAGATTTCCATTTAGTACACGTTTTGATTAGGAGAAGTTACGACGTTCGTTTGAGTTTCGATCGTCAGCTCTTGTCAAAATCTATCGATTACATAAGTAAAACATTAGTATAAAATATTTACAGTGAATTTATGTGGTGTTAAAATAAACAATGCTTAAAAAATTAATGATGTCGGCCTATATGCGTCAAAACCCCAAATCAAAATACAGAGATCGTGTACGGTTGAAAAGGGCTTCCCAAAAGCAATCGAATGATACCAATAAAACACCATATGACCGAGTGAAGCAGTGCCAGGAACGTAAAAGAATAAATCCGGCTGAGCGGGATCAACAACGATACCAGAAAATCTACAACTGAGGCGGTTAAAATTATGCAAATTGTTACCGGTGCCGGTAACTTTCATCATTGTTTAGTTAGTTTAGTTAGTTTTCAGGGCGGTAACAAAGTGGATGATGAAATCACTTCTATATCGACGCCAGATGTGTAGGCATTGATTGTGTACGATCGTAGATTATGAATACACATTGGGCAGCAGTTAGTACAATTCACTACGACGTTTGTCAAAACAATACATTCGGACATAAGTGTGATGTTTTTGATTGTCTATGGTTTCTACGCTCATTGAAGCAAACAAAAAAAAACACTTACTGCTGCTTAATAATACTTTCCTCGAAGAGCTAGTGACTGACTTTAAACTGTGCGGTACATGTAAGAAATCACTGGGCTCGGACAAAGTGCTCACATTGTCACGTTCGAACGGATTTTCGTATCTACCTAAGCAACATGGGTTGCCCGCATTAGATCCGATTAGTGCACGTCTAGTATCACCGCGACTGTCATTTATGCAGATACGTCGGTTGCGTTACGACGGCAGCTATGGTATCATCGGACAAGTCATTAATGTACCCGTGGATGTGGAGACAATGGTGCAACAGCTACCGCGTCAATTGGACGATGATCAAGCATTCAAAGTCAGTGGTAAAAGATTGACTACAATTCTTACTTGATAAACCATTGTATAAGCATTACAAGATTACAGTAAACTGGGATTCATTTCATGCTAACACAGTAACAAGTTGTGTGGCAGCCAACGCCACCGGTGATGATCCGATGTAGCATCTACAATGTGACAGAGGTCCACCGGAGTCTGAGGTTCTGCTTGCAAGGCAATGGAATATGCTTTGGAATGAAGAAAATTGTCTCGACATTGCTCAGGGCCAGCATTCAATACCACTGAACATTGTTTACGACGTGTATGCCGAAGTGTATAGAAAATATTACCTGTTACGTACACATATCCACATACAACAAACGGCCATATCCATGACAAAGCCACACCCCCTTTTTTTTACAGTACAGTACAAGGCCAGGAATCAATCGATTCGATCATTAAATTAATTTCAGATTTTTTGAAATGAATTTTGTAATTTTTCCTGAATTTCTAACTTAATAATTACGTATTTCCAAGATGGCAGGTGCCACAGTAATAATAACAAATTCTTGTACTCTAGTAGGTAAAAATTAAACTAACATAGTGGTAGCGCACTCTAGCAGACGAAAACAAGATGGTGGCCTCCTGCGGACGAAAACAAGATGGCGGACATAATGTCATACTAGCTGTCAATATAAATCTTGGCATTATGGGTGAGAATTCAGTTTACCGGCAGCTTCCATGGACGAAGGATCAGTCTTAATTTTTTTTTGCACTCGCAAGGTTTCTTAAAGTAAAATTATATATTTTTATACTTGATTAATTATTTTTTAATAAATTCTAATATTTTCTCTTTGAAAGCTGATAATAATGATTCATTTTTAAGATAAACGGCCTAGCAAAAAGCGCAACGATTTAGAATCGAAGTTGGTGTCCGTAACGAAATGCGCAACGATTTCGATATACACAACCAAGATCAAGATGGTGGGTGTAACGAAATATGCAACGTTTCTGGAATCCAAGATGGTGACCGTAACAAAATGTAATCGGTGTTTTTAAATATTTTTTTTTAAAAATTGATTCATTAAATTTTCATAAATTATTATTTTTTCATATTTTCTGGTATAATAATTATAGATTTTCAAGATAGCGGACATGACGTCATACAGCTGTTGATCTATACCTTTGCATTATTTTTTGGAGGTCAGTCTGCTGGTGGCTTCCATGGAGGAAGGATCAGTGGCAATTTTTATTTCCCCCCCCCCCCCCCTCACCGTGTTTGAACCGAGGACTTCATGATGATGGTGGGTTTTTTTAATACTATTTTATTAAAATTTGATTAACAAAATTTTTTTTTATAAATTTTTATTTTTATTTTTTTTATATTATAAATATTACAGATTTTCAAGAGGGTGGACGTAACGAAAATTGCCAAGGTAACATCATGATTCAAAATGGCGGAAAGTTCTAGAAAAAAAATGGCGGGATTCTAGATGGCGGAAAGTTCTAAAAAAATGGTGGAATTCAAAATGGCGTATAGTAAATGCCGCCGGAGTCAAGGTCAATGTCAAAGTTCAAGGTCATCCAAGATGGTTGCCGTGACGTCAGAGCAGTAGGTTATTGACCGGCGCCAAGCACCACATCCTACAGCTTTGGCTCGGATGCCCCTTTATATTCTACTGAAATGTGCTGCCGTGAGCGATATGTTTCATGTGTCTGTGTGAACTGTCTAGCATGCGGGTGCTCAGTGTGTGTGGGTTGTTCATCCTCGCGTTGATGCACATGACTGTGCTGCAGCTTGTCCGGGGTGCCTGTGCCCAGCAACGAGGAGAACCACGTGGTGCCGCAGCTGCACGTGCGCGAGTTCGCCATCCTCACCTTCACACCGCGCCTCTTCTTCCTGGTGCTGCTGCCGCCGTGAGTAGCGTCTGAACTGCGCTGCGTAACCCGTGCGTCACTTGGCTGAGTTGTGCTCTGCTCGGCCTAGTGATATTGCAAGAGGCTAGAGGATGTGAAGCTGAGCGACTAATGAATATGCCTGCAGCGTGAAACAGGAGTAAAACAAAAACAAATTTTAGTTCACGGTTATGTATCCCGTATCATATTTCCTCATTTGAAGGCAAGTATTCGGACTGCTAACCCACCAACTTATAGTTTAGTTACGATCTTCTAAAAACGACTTTTCGTGGGAGTTTTAGTACTTAAGCAAAGATATTACCTATTATTTAGGTTTATGATCTCTCGAAGAAAAACATATGGGACAAATTTTCGTGAGAATATTAATGCTTTTGGCACATATTAACTTTCCTAACTTTAACTTCAACAATACCAACACGAAAAAATATAATAAAAAGGTAAGCGAGTCTTTCTGTACTTGCCAGAGAAGTGTAAAATCTAACCTCGGAAACGAGCAAATTCATGTGTTCTCATGCTGCAAAACACTTATATTGCGAAACTCGGACACGAAATTTAACGTAGAATTATTTAAATAATGGCGAGCGTGATAAATAAACGCAAATTTTGTATTCAACTACATTTCTTGACGCGAATAACACGTAGTTCTGGCACTGGCCGTAGAATTCGCTGCCGCAGAAGCTACGTCGACTATTAAATTATTTAAATACCAGATTTAAATTCTAAACTTTTAAAATGAAACCTCTCCGATAAAAGCAAAATAAATATTTCGAAAAATACTAAACCCCAGCTTTGTACTTGATTTTCGACAAGTAATTTTATTAAAATACGGATCATCTTATTAAAATTAACTAAACAATTAATACTATTAAGTTTCCTTTTGGCTTTGTAAACTTTGATTGACGCCATTCCCCACATATGGCAGCACCGTTGTTACACATTTCCGTTCCATGCGACTTCTTTTTCATTCACGAAATTACTCCTGCCAAATACCGCATCCCGAAAGATGAGATGTTACACACGAATAATGTGAAAACGCGCGGTTTATCCGGGCGTGTGAATGCAAGCGACGAAGTCGGGCTGCCTGTGCGCGGGCGAGTCCTGGCCAATCCCGGGCCGTGTCGCCGTCAGCAGCTCTCTGATGGCTGCATGCCAACACCAGCCTGGCGGATACCTTAGCTAAGCGATCCACTAAAAGTGCATCGTAGTGGATGCGGACTTCTTTGCGACACTCGCATCCACTGATGCATTCCTACATCCATTAACTTCGTAATCATATTTTATTTTATTTTATTTGTATATTATGTTACTTCAGTTTTGTTATTTAAGATTAGTTTAAAACTTTATAAGCGTAAGTGATAACTCAAATAGAGACAAATGAAAACGTTAATAGTAGTTACAGAAAGGCGAACTTAAAAGTTTAGGGGTATTAAAGGTTCATTATAAGTATTTTTTATATTTTGAGATTAATATCAAAACTTTAATTTTTATCGCTAACATTTATAACATCCATGCAGCATTAAAAATTAAAAATTGATCTTTGTTATTTACGTGTTGATAAATATTCGTAGACAGCGCAAATAAAAATTGCTATGTGCGCTTTTGGTTTTCTTCGCCTACTAACCAAATATATGATAGTGTAACAAACTGTTACAATGTAAAAGACAAATTATCAGACTTCGATAAAATTATGTTAATTTTACACTAACTATCAATTCTACTACCATTCGAATCTGTGATAGATCTGATCAACTGCTTTAATAATTGATATCAGTAGGGAGAGCGTGCCGACTCTGGAACATAGACGAGGGGGGAGCGGGGTAATCCGGGGATTATCCCATTTTTTATGATTTTTTACTCATTTTTTATGGTTTTTTATGCATTTTTTATGGTTTTTTCTGTGCAAATCTAGTTTTTTATGCGCTAATCCAGAGGCTAATCCAGTGGCTAATCTGCAAATCCGCAAATCCGCAAATCCGCAAATCCGCAAATCGCAAATTCGCAAATCCGCCATTTTGTATTTCTAGAAATTTCCACCAACTTCGAATCGTGACGTCATGATTCTGTGTCGTCTGCTGGAGGCCGCCATCTTGATTTCTTCTGGCCGCCATCTTGTTTCGTCTGCTGGAGGCCGCCATCTTGATTTTTCCTGGCCGCCATCTTGTTTCGTCTGCTGGAGGCCGCCATCTTGTGTGACGTCATATAGTTCTGTTGGTCGCCACCAGGTAGCAGCAGGTATTATTTTTCCTTTAACTAAAATATTTTCAGTGCCGAGGCTGTGATTTGATCCATGGGACGTGAAAACAATGATGATGTCGAAGTTAGAAAGCAGAGACGCTAACCACAGGACCACGAGACCAGTTGGGGTATAGTGGAATAAATAATCTATATATGCTACGTACTGATGTCAAGTTTATGATAAAAGGGGGGGGGAGGGTATGAGGGTATTTTTTCCTTCCTTAATGCATACCGAAGGCGCCACATTTGAAATTAAAATCATTATACAGCCGCCATCTTTAATTCCAGCACAGACTACCAGATGGCGCCAAAATCAAAAATTACTTGCCAGAGGCGCCGCCATCTTGATTCTCAAGTTGGCTACCAGAGTGTGCCACCGTCGCCATCTTTTAGTTCATATTATCGATACCAGATGACGCCACCGTCGCCATCTTTATTTCATATTTCAGCTGCCAGGGCGCAGCACCATTCGATAGGTCGAATGCTAATCGATATATTTAGTAACAAGTGTTGCTACCAGAGGGCGCGATATTTAAATTTAAAAAATATTACAACCTTTAAACAATTCTCCGCCATCTTGGATTCAACAGCCCCACCATCTTGGAAGCACATGATACACCCAAGGACTCGTTCCAATACATGCACAGAGTGCACCGAAAAGATTGTTCCCTTACATGCACAGAGTGCACCATATTGAATGATCATGATATGTGTTCCTTTATATGCATCAGAAGCAGACATAAGAAATTTTTTCTTATAGGCATACTTTAGTGTTAGCTTTCCTGTAATGCATTTAATAATAGTGTAAGCTCATTATTATTATTTAGTGATAGTGAATTTATAACTATGATGTGTAGTCTCATTCTCTTCGGCTCGACGTGGCGGAAGATTCTCTGGAGTGTAAGCTGAAAAAAAAAACTTGTGTTTGAATTTATAGTGGTATGCTGCTTTCCACATCAACTTAGAGAATATGTCTCAGGAGGTACAGCATTAGATGCGTTAACTCCTTTTTTTTATACATGGTGAGTTTCCCCGAGAGGCCTATTTTCCATGTTTAACAAGGGCGCAAGCATTATGCTTCACCATCACTCTCTCCGAAGCCGCTGTCCACTCCATCATCTGGCTCCACTTGCTCTTGAGCCTCCATTACAGCTTCAAGGCATGCTATAATACCGTTGTAAAGGTATGTTAGAAACTCGTATTCCTCTGGAAATGCAGCGAACAAATTGATCGCGGAGACCTCTAGATGGTGTACTATCGCATCTATATTCATGCCGATGCAAGCATGAAGCGCATATTCAATGCAATCGCGAATTTCCTCAAAAGCAGCCATGTTCATTATGGAATTGTCAGAGACAGAATGAAGACTATAGTTTCCCGGGTCTTGACGGAAAGATGGCATTCAACAAAGTTTAACCACATTAGCATTTAAAATCAGGATAGACTGAAATTTACTTTAAATTATTAAACAGACTAGCATTTAAAGAAAACTATCAGATTCACTATCTGAACCGTGTAAATAAGATGAGTGCAATCTCTACATGTTAAACATACCGATGGTTTTATCTCCACATGCGCAGTACAGTAGTGCATGAGTTCTGTCCAACATTCTTAATGTTTTATGGGTGAAGTGGGAGGCAATGAATCGAAGTTGGTTGCCATCTACCCAGTTGGCCACTCCGAGCGGAGGAGGAGTTTGGAGCGCTGTTGTTTTCCTACAACTCGACTCGGAGCAGCAATGCTTATTGAGCGTACCAAGGTATGAGGATAGTACAAAAAAAAATAAACTAGAAAATTATAAAAAAAAAAGTTAGAATCTCTTATTATGTGGGGAACTTAGGTTCAGGGATCTAGACGGTAATGTCCCCATGGAAGCGTGCTAATTCCATCATCGGAAATGCTCCGCTTGTCGTCACCTGATGACAACGCCACCTTAGTCACGCGTTCAGTACAAACAATGTGATTTCGTGAACGAAAATGATATTGAGTCCCCCAAACCCGTGAATTTGTTTGCAAGCAATCCAGATATTGCTCAAAAAGTAGCGAGCTGAGTACACTGGCCTTCACACCCTTGGCTTTAAGCGTAAAAGCACCATCGTCCATCTTGTATGCATAAAGTTTGGGGCGAAGACCAACATACTCAGTAATGATGCGTCCAGCGGCTTCATCCTTCATGACACCAGTCATGCCGTGGTTGACTGATGGAAACCTTTGAGCATTATCTGGAGCATAATTCGAAGTGTCGAATCGAGAAGCCAAATCGGGGAGAATCGAAGAATACACATCGCGACACTCGATGTGGTACAGAAGAGAATCGGTATCTGAGTAAAGCAGGTGCAGAGATGGAAAGGGAAACTTAACCTGCATATAGTTATAGTGGAAATCATAGAGATGCAATTTGGATAAATCTAAGATGGCCACACCAGTGTAAAGGGGTTTGTTGAAGGTTACCGAACCTTTGGCTAACTCAATGAGGACCAGATTCTCATCGACGATCCGCCTTGCCTTAAATGGCGGACGACCTATCAACTCTGCCGCAGCATATATGGTATCGTACCGCGAAACCACACGTATGTCACGCTCTCTATGCGGCGACTGCAAAGATTTGCCAAAAACGGAATTAATCATTAATTTATAGAAGGATTTCTCAAAGGGGTTCGCTGCCTGAGCACGGCAATTCAGATTATACCGTACGTACGACGCCATCCAGGATTTTTGTTCAAAGCGCAAAACACGATGAACATTGTCAAGAACGGCCCCGTATGTAAGGTAGTGCTGCAGTGTTTTTGCATGTTAAACATAGTTCTTTCGCGGTTCAAGTGTCAATAAGAGCTTTGACATATTGCCGTTCACCGGTACGCCATTCACGGGTGCAAGCGGCAGGTCTGATAGCCGGCCATGACATTCACGCGGAAAGGATAGATCCACCTCTATAAAACATGAGCAGTCACCATCGGTGACCATGGTGCTAAAGTTCCAGTTTGCATATTCGAGTTCCTGCACCCACTGGAAGTTGCCCACCGGAAGCTTACCAAGCATCGTATGACCATAGAGAGAATTTACATCGAAATAAAAGATGTAGGAAGACGGCAGGCTGGAGTCATAATCGCTCATGTAAACATTGTTAGCCTTCGCATAGCGCCGACTAACGTTGGTGATCCCACCCCGAACAGCATTCTCCAAGAAAAGATAGATATCTGGATCGGTGACTAATTCCAGACACACCTCAGACTTGCTCAACAAACCGTCCCACGCAAGTGATGGGGCCGTAATGTAGTGCGTCGGATCTAAGCCATAGGACTGGCAACAAACTGAACGGAAATTCTCGAACACGTCAGCCAACAAACACGTATCCACCTTCAAATACTGCAACGCGTAATCGTTCAAAGTCTTACAGCGGAAAACATTCCACGCAGATCTAGCGTGAGCATAGTCCCCGTCACTCACGTCAGTCCCACTAAGAGCATTATGAAATGCTTCCCTAGGGGGTAGTGAGGTCGTCTGCAGTTCTGCCATACTAGTGACGAAATCGTATGGGAACACCCCTTTCCTACGAGCTAGATCAAACTGTGCGTCTTCTGGAAACTGGACACGAGTGAGGCTCAGCTGAGCAGGCGAGAGATTACCTGCCAGAGTATCCAGAGATGAAGTTAGGAAGTTAAGGGAGTCAATGAATCTTAAACGCACTGTTCGAGTACCTCCTCTCGCATCATTACCGGTAATCAGTATGTACTTTGTTATGCTCTTGTTACTTTCAAGAGACGTGCCTATAACCCTGACCTTCCCGGGGTTCTCCAAAATGGAGGAACCGTCAGGTTGTGCAATATGACGTGAGACTAATGGTCTCATCAAAAAGTGGGCGTCATAATTCTGAAGGTTGTGGAAAATAGCCACCAGTTGGTTCTTCTGCAGTCTAAATGCAAGATTACAATTAGAATGCGCATAGCCACGAATCTCACCGGTCAGGTGGTCATGGTCCAACACTGACTTGTCACCTAGTGTCTTATTACATATATGGCAATGTGTCTGACTCGCCAACCGCGCAGCAACAGCAGGAGTCTGGGTTTTCATGGGAACGGTCTTAGCATAAATCGCGCACACCCACTTAGTCATATCAATCAAGGTAGAGACCATGTCGGCAACACAATTCTCCCCTTCAAAGTGCGCATGTCTGGTAAGCGAAGCATCGTACGAACAAACTAATAAAATGCTACATGCATAAGGCACGTGCTCGTTCACCGTCGTGGTGCTGGAGGCATCGGCCTCCGGTAAACAGGTGGACATCGGTTTCAAGTAGGTCTCTGTATCGCAATAAGCGACAAAGCCCATACGTTCCTTCTTGGATACATTTGTGAACTCGAGCCATTTGGTCTCCTCAGTCGGGAATACTGACCGAACGGCCGTGTGTTGGCTGCACAAATCAGTGTGGGAGTTCAACTTGTCCGCAGTATGGAAATACTGAAGACAGCGGTCGCAAACCCACTTTGTATGTTGATCACGCGAGAGTTGAGAAGAAAGCAAGCGGGACAAATTCTTAATAGTCACGAAATGGAGATGAGCGGGAGCACCAGACGCACGAATAGCCAAAATATTCACATGGCGATCACATCGCATAGAGGTAATGCAAATCGGCTGGATACTTGCATCAGTGGGTTTGTTAAAATCCTCGTCAATAATCGTTCCCTGATCACTCACGCAAGAATAAATGTTCACGGAAATATTATTGAGACTCTCAAAGATCTTAACCTGATGTAGTGTCATGGGGAACGTCATACCGGTCGTATCAAAAACCTCGAGAGGATTAGGATACGATCCAGTACGAGTAACCATCCCCGCGGCCGGCGTCACACCTGCCATAACGGCATACAGAAAGCACATCTCACGGTCAGTCTCGATGTTTACACAAGCTTTGTGGTTAGACAAAAATGCAGGCAACTTTGTATGCGCGGCCCCCACTGTGAATGGTCGGTATGCAGAGACATGTATGTCGAGATGTTTTACATGACTCAACATCCATCCAGACCCGCGCAAAGCAAACTCACTTACATGCTCCATAAGCACAGAAACTAATGTGAAACTGAAAATTTCTGCTAGGTCCTCACTTAACAAAACAGGGATACTTTTGGAGGCGAAGTGGAAGCTATCACTGATGGGCCCCTGCACAGGATCCTCCTTAATAAATACCGCGGCCAATGTAAGATGAATTTTGAATGGGCGGAGAACGCCACCCACTACGTCCAGAAAGGGTTCCCTGCACCTGGAGAGAAATCTATTAATGTTGGGGTCGGGCTGGGGAATATCGTTCGCGATTCTGGAATCAACAAGTCGACCCTGGAATGCGGAATCTAAAGTGACGGGCTTCAGGCTAGGCAAACGGGGAGGTGGCGTGTCTTCGATCTCTAGGTTGGATGAATCATCAGCCGACGATAAAATCACTGACTCAAATGATGATGAAGATGAAATCAATGAATCAATAGATGATTCATCGACCTTAGACATCGAAGGCTCGCTTTCCTCAAATCTAGCACGCTTATTAGAGTATGGAGAAGACATTTTTATAAAAGGAATTTAAAAAAATAAAGAAGGATACGCTCAACAAGTTAGAACCTGAAAAATAAATAAAAGATGCTTGCTCTAATATACTGAAACCAACAGCTGTATCATCACTTATTATTTTCCATAATATGTGTAAAAATTTGTATTGAAAAAATAAGTGTAAATATGAAATAATTGTATGTCATGAGAAAACTTCTTGTAATATTTATTTGTGAAGTATTTCAAGTTGTAAATAATGTAGAAATATAAAATGTTTAAGACATGTAAACAATGTGCAAGAAATTAATTATATGTCGGTATATTCTGAGAATGTAGAGAATTATTATTTACATGGAACATACTGTATTGAAAACAAATGTATATCAACTTCATATCACGCTTAATATTGTTTAAAGTTTGACAAAATTTATTTAACTGTTTGCAAGCAAAGAACGAGCTCTGAATGGTTGTTTTTTTATAAATCGCGCATAGCGTTCAGTAACAGAATGAAAGATGTATTAAAGAAATATTAAATACACGAATCCCGTTGTAAAATAATTATGAAAACAAGTTGATTCTCAATCATTAATAAATAAGCGAAAACAGGAATAATATTCAAAGTGATATAATCGCAACAAAAAAAATAGAGTTTAGTAATTTTTCCATGATAATACACAATTTAAGTAATATAAATACATGGATTTAGTTATTGCTTAATTCGACCGTTTTAACGTTATTATTTATTTAAAATAGTGGACATATTGTTAAATAAGAACTGTAAACACAGTGCGCGAACGTGTTTTAACGAAACGAATGTACTCCATCTCGTGTTGTCAGTCAGAACTGACAGGACACATACCTTATCTGGAGAAGAACGTCTCTCTGCGGAAGAGGTATCGAGGGCTGGCGAGGGCTGGCTGCGATCAAATGACGTTTCCGACCTCTGAGGCAGGTGTATATATATATATAAATCTGCGTCGGGCGATGACCTGAATTCTCGCGGAATCGCCTACTCTGTGTGTCGGCTTTAGATGACAGTTATAAACTGAAAATTATTAATTTAAGAAAGTTGAGTAGATTATATTTGGTAAAATCATTTAATAATATGGTGATCATGGAAAAATAGTTAAACTATATGTTTTTTTGTTTTAGAAAGTAGATTTTCTACCATTCACTTTTTTCAGAATTAAAATTTAATTAATTTTTTTTATTATAGCTTACTGAAAACATATTTCTGCAATCGTTGTAATGCATTACAACGATTGCAGAAACTGTCAACCAAGTCTGTGACAGCATATAGACACCTCTTAGGTGCGACGACAGTTGTCTGGAAAAACAAATTCCTTTCTCTGAAAATAGAGAGCTTCATCCACGGGCTCGCGCACGTCAACCCGCTGGTCGGCCCAGGAAGGCAGGACGTTTCAATGCTAGCTTTTATTTTATATCAGAGGAATACTTAAATCATAACAATAAATCAGAGGTTACACATTAGTTTTATTGTAGTCAACATACATTTCGTGAACGTGCGGGCGCAGAGACTGATGGATAATTTGAATACATTTTTTTTTTAATTATACTAAACCAGAAAATTATATAATTAAAAAGAGCATTAATAAAAAATACAGTAACCTACACGTTCTTTACTTAAGTTACAAACAGTTTCGGTAATAAAATATGCATTATGCTTTTAACAATTTATTTTAAAACTTTATGCAAAACTGAAATATTACAAGAAAATCACACATAATGTTTGCATACAAACCTGAACATTTACATACAAAGAATATTAAAGTGACGATAAAAAAGTTTTGAATGCTAACTTGAACATTTCCTTACACACAAAGAATATTATATTTACGTATTCAGCTGAAACATTTACATACACAAAGTGACAAAAATTCAATTATACTTTGCTTAAAACCTTCGACACATCACGTGGGGTCTTTCTGGACCCCACGAAAATGTTTCACTTCGTAGCATTCATATGTTTAGCCTGTGACTTATGTTATTTTAGGACATTTCTTTAAAATGTGTTTTAGGTGCTTTGTTCAAATTCTGGAAATGTTTGGTTTCAAAATATCTGTGTAATAAATATTTTAACTTTAAGTCTCTTTCACAGTGCACTTGGGGTCTTTTGTACCCCCACTCAAAGATAACTTATATCTAATGTATAAAATTAATTTTCAAAAAATTTATCTTTATATTATTGCTTGAGACAACGGAGCTAGAAATAACTCTACTGGCAGTTCCTAAATGAGTAAACAGATAGCGCTAATGGTATCCTCTTGGCGCATCAGCTATCGCAACTGCTCGGCAGTTGTATTTGTACCCATGAGTTTTGTTGCGTGGAGTGATTGTGTTACTAGTTTTGAACTATCATTATTTAGCGTTATATTTTACAAGTTGTGGAGACGTGATTATAAAATTGCATATTCTTTAGGAACAATATATTCCACGAAACATGAATCGTAAAAGAAGAATATAGAAAAACATAAAATATGGATGAAGAAATTATGTAAGTAGCAGTACAATTTTAGTGCGCATTTTATCATTCAAAATGATGGCCTAGGCTGCTTATATATTTTTTATTTTACGAGCAAAAGTTTACTAGTGCTTTCAATACATTTTATCAATAGGATGTGTTCGCTTTGGGCATCTTTGTCGTCGTGCCCTATAAAAGTTCAAAGCAGATGTAACAAAGTGAGCTTGTTTTGACTCATAGAGAAAGCGTCCATTTACACTCTACAATGTTTTTTTCAAGTGCCATTTGCTTTTCTCGGGCGGTGGATCGTTTTTGATGTTCTACGGTTTGAAACATTTCATACCTTTTTTGTATAGCCTACTAATTTTCACAGGCATGGGAAGTTCATAAAAAATCGTATTCTCTAGCTACATTGTGTTCAGTAATTTTTTTACAATAATAACGTTCAAACACTTCACTATTTACAATATCTGATGCAAACTCTGGAGGTTGTGTGTTTGCTCTCGGTCGTGTGCATTATAGTGGTTTTTGCAACTATCATTCCAGAAAATAGTTGAAGTTCCTCAATGTCCATATTTCCAATTCCATGCCCATAAATTTGTTGTTCTTTTATAACGCCAATGCTGTTTCTAGGAAAAATTCAAAATATAAATAAATTATTTTATATTATATATATATATATATATATATATATATATATTACACTTATATTGTACAGCATAAAAATAGCAATAAACAGACCAATAAAAATGTCCATCCCTGCATTCGAGTATTAGTAATAAATACAAGAAACTTGTTTTGGTATATTATACAATGCCACTTATTCCTTCCTTGCAAAAACTAAGATACTGTATTTTGTTCACAGTAACTATCTACAGTGGGCATCCGCTCACCTTGAAAATAAGGGTAAATGTTTTTGTTTATTTCAGAATTGAAGGCAAACGCCACTCCAGTGAAGAAGGAAGAAGTATATTACTAAAGATGTTGCAAGAGATAAGTGACAGTGAAAATATTTCAAGTTCAAGTGACAGTAATCCAACAACTGAAAATGAAAGTGATGCACTTGAAGATGAAGATTATCAAGATGATGCTTTACAAATATCAGATGATGACTCGGAAATAGAAAGTAACTTGTCTGGCCAGTATTACATAGCTAAAAATGGAATGAAATGGTTTAGGGATCCACCAACACAAAGGCAAACGTTGAAGCACAATATAGTTCGTGATAAACCTGGAGTGAAGTGTAATCGCCCGGGTTCAGTAAAAGAAGCATTTGGGACATTTGTGACACCAGAAATGGTCAGTACTATTGTAAGGGAAACTAATAGAGAAGCGGAACGAGTTATGAATGATTGTAATATATCAGATGCGAACACTGAACATAAAATATGGAAAGATACAAACGAAATGGAAATTGAGGCTTACATTGGACTATTGTTGTGTGCTGGTGTGTATCGTGCTAACAGAGAAGAGCTCAGTGAGCTATGGAATGAGGAACATGGCAGGCCAATATTCCGAGCTACTATGCCCTTGAAAAGATTCAAAGAGATAACAAAGATGATTCGTTTTGATAATAAGGCAACACGTGTGGCACGCCAACAGGAAGATAAACTTGCAGCTTTGCGTGAAATATGGGATACATTTGTACAGAAACTTTCAGAGTCATATGTACCTGGTTTTGACATGACAGTTGATGAACAGTTAGTTGGGTTTAGAGGAAAATGTCCTTTCCGTCAGTACATGAAGAGCAAACCAGCAAAATATGGCGTCAAAATTTGGTGGTTATGTGACTCTGATACATCTTTTCCGCTAAATGGCCAAATATATCTGGGCAAGCCCACACACGGTACGAGAGACCAAAACCAAGGCTCTAGGGTTGTCAATGAACTAGTCAGAAAATGGAAAAACAAAGGACGAAACATTGTTGCTGACAATTTTTTTACTAGTATTCCTTTGGTTCAACAGTTATTGAAAGAGAACACAACATTCGTGGGGACACTGCGTAAAAATAAGGTGGAAATTCCTAAGGAAATGTTGCCTCATAAATGTAGAGAAATCCATTCATCTGTATTTGGTTTTGCTGGTAATCTAACTATGGTGTCATATGTGCCTAAAAAATCCAGTTCAGTTATACTTATTTCGTCAATGCACCATTCCACAACTGTACAAGGAACTGAACAGAAGCCGGAGATAATAATGCACTACAATTCAAAGAAAGGAGGTGTAGATACACTGGACAAAATGGTGGCTACTTATAGTTGCAAACGTAACACAAGGCGCTGGCCACTTTTGTTATTTTATAATCTCCTGGATGTTGCTGGTATTGCATCACTTATCGTTTGGGTATTTTATAACCCTGAAGATTTTGGAAATGTAAAACACAAAAGGCGTCATTTTTTGTTACAACTGGGACGCCAGCGTGTTCATCCATACATAGAAAAAAGGCTGCAGAATGGTAAATGCATTCAGAAGGGTGTGAAAAGTGGCCTTCTTGCACTTGGCTACAAAAAGCAAACATCAAGTGAATATATTCCTACAAGTAACAAGAGAAAACGATGTCACTTGTGTCCAAGAACCAAAGATAAAAAAATTAAATCTGTGTGCAACTCCTGTGGATACAATGTATGCAGCTCACATAGTGAAAACTTTGTCAAGTGTTCTAGCTGCGCTGCAGAGAGTGATTGAAAATTATATTGTGAATATAAAAATCGTTTTGTATGTCTGCAAATTAGACATACTATATAATTCAAGAACAACAACATTGTGTGTTATAATGACATAAATATGTTATTTTGACAGGGACATTTCAAATGATTGAGAAATATGACTAAAAATGTAAAAATCATTAAAACTTTCTGTGGTTGTCCACATTCTTCCAAAGTGAAACATCTAAAATGTCGTAAAATATTATGAGTACAAATATGTAAATCACTACATGGCGTATTACATATATAAAATCTCAAATATTATTGGGGTCCTAAAAGACCCCATGTGCCCTAAAATGTTGTTGTAACGTGTAATTAGAACACTGGGTAGTGTAACATTAAAATAGATAATAAATACATGGCAATTTGTAACATTACAAGATATGTGCAACTTATATACATTTACCCACATTTTAAGTTGGGGTCTCAAAAGGCCCCAAGTGCACAGATATGTAACAAAACTAAGGTGATTTGTCGAAGGTTAATAATTCTAGAAGTAATGAGCGCACTGCTACCCGGGCCATCTCGTCAGTTCTTTGTACGGAAGCACTAGACTCTGTTTGAACTCCGACATCTTGACTCACCGGTCCTAAATGACTGAGATCTCTGGTTCGACTCTTGCGAGAGGCAGCAGGCTTTCGCTGTCGTCTGGTGGACTTCGGTGTCGCCTCGGTGGTTGGCTCAGCTACAGGTATGATGGATGTTGGCGAATCAGGGCTGATTTGAATGCATTCAGGGATAACCTGAACCGATTGGATAGCTGTCTGGTTGAATGCGTGTGCGTAGACGTCTTCACTCGTGGCAGGCAGCACTGTATCGTGTCGAAGCATGTTAACAATACATTGTCCATAACCCGAGCAGTTAATTAATTCAAATGGTATGTCTTGAGGTCCTGGCTCGAGTATTTGTTTCGAGTGAAACATGCCGTCACAGCTTTCCGATATGTGTTTTAAATTGTCTTGACTCCACTCGCTGTAATCAACACTGCCTAGACCAGGATTTACACTCACGTATTTCTTGCTTGAATGAAAGTTAGACATCTTGCTTGGCACAGATCCTCACACCGACACAGTTTCAGTTCGACTGTCGACCCAGGAAGAGGCGATCCTATTTAAAAATATATTGCCCATCCGAATGAATAAATTGATTACGAAATTCCATAGAGTAGAGCATCTCGTAGAACAGTCCATTATCTATATCCCCATAGTTGCTTGCTTAGATGCGTCGACACCGAGAATTTGTTTTCTCGTAATAAACGACCTCTCGACAAGGAACACAAATGAGTACTGCAAGGCGTGTCGTGAGGTGGGTTCCACATGCATGTAGCGGGATTATGCCGATAGTGTTTAATTCCGGTACACCATTCGGAGAAAGTACTTTCATAGTCTCTGTCACGGGATGTCTTGAGCTCATCAATAGTACAGGGAAACTTTGCCATTGGATGACTAAGATTTATTACACAGTCTTTATGCTGACAGTCGAAAACAGTCAAGAGAGTCACGGACTTGTATGGTCTATCAGCGTGCCACCTCAGTCGGAAATGAGTATTTTCGCGACAAAGTTCGAAATAAACGTATCGAAGACTACTCAATCCAATATCAAATTCATAGAACTCTACATGAAATTCAACACAGTTCAGACTTGCACGTCTGTAAAGATATCTATTTTCGGTATTGTCAAACAAAGTCGAAGGCTTCATTTCTTTAGATCGTGGATCAGGAGGATAATTAAAATATCTTGTCGCTTCATCCCATGTTAAGATGCTCGGTGCCCACAATTCATCTATTATGGCATCTTATTGGCTTTGAGTTATATCATGGAATCGCGGTGATAACATGACTGACATAGGTATTGTCTTAGCTCTCAAACTTAAGCGAATGGGGTGAATCGATAAAGTTTACACTGAAGGAAACTAC
Organism: Bacillus rossius redtenbacheri; assembly: GCF_032445375.1. Taxonomy (NCBI): domain Eukaryota; kingdom Metazoa; phylum Arthropoda; class Insecta; order Phasmatodea; family Bacillidae; genus Bacillus; species Bacillus rossius. The sequence continues at coordinate 229,766,388 of NC_086330.1, forward strand.
ATGTCTCGTAGCAAACACTGTTTTCATAAGTTGTGTAGTGAACATAACCGTCACACTGCTCCTCCCAATGCACAACTGTCTCTGGGTTCGTGCTGCGTCTCAAATCACACCTTACTGCAGAATAATCTGGTTCTGAGGTTATAGTTTCAGTAGCGGCTGCTGCCTTAAGTTCTTCTAAGGTAGTAGGAAATTTACTGTCGGGTCTCAAGTAGTGCACAACACAATTTACCTGATTGCAGGGTGTCTCAATAAAGTCCGGAGCCTCCAGATCGCAATCGGTGCTCCAGTGATGATTGAAGTTGCAGACTATGAGGTGGAACTCTCCATCTCCGGTAAGGTATGCCACACGACAAAAGCCGGGTGACACGTCTGCGTAGCGTGCCGATGGATCGAACGTCATTTTTCTTGAATATATAGTGAGTCTACGCCCGCACGACCGCGAACTGTACGCTGACTGTCGTGCCCCGGGACGATGACCTCAATTTATAGCGCCTCCAGTCCAGACATGTTTACCGTTGCTTCGCTTGTTGTTGATTCCATTTCGAGCGCGTAATCCAACATTCCAGGATCGCTGTGTTCTAGCATCCAAGCCCTAAGCAATGCGACGTTACGGCGAGACGATACAGGTCTTATGCTGTCACGATTTTGAGCATACATTATGTCTAATTTTTTGAAAGCCGGGCAGCCATATTCCTCTTGTGCATCCACTATGTGCATGTGTTTGAGACAGTGTTTACCCAACCATATTTTCTGTTCGCTTCCAGCAACTATTACAGTTCCACTCAAGTGAGTTGTCAAGATGGTGGAAAGACTGTTGTAGGGAAACAATCCGTGTTCCCATTTTAAACTATGGAAATTTTTAGTGAGCCACGCATTACTTCTCCGGTATTTACGACTAATGTCTCTCCACTCAAACGGCGGTTTGAATGTTCGCGTAATTATGTTCCCCTCAGAGTCAGCAATGCTAAGTTCCTTGGTAATAAAGCCATACTGAGAGAAAAATCCTTGCAGATTAACATACTTCATGGTGGCTGAGACACGACTGAGCCTCTACTATGCTTAACTCAGTATTTTAACAGCTTTGTCTCGTGGATTATAGGAGACAAGTCTGTCGTGCAATATTATTGCAAATGCTTGTGTTAAGATCGGTAGGTTGTCTGAGCTTGTGATCTCCAACTTGCAATCTATGATATTCGAAGGTATTTTCTCAGCTTGACGGCTTACATCAAACATGAATAACGTAGCCAGTTCCTTAAACTGATGAGGGTCAAGCAAAGGTGCATTCTGCTTTCCATAGTAAGACTCTTGAAAATTTGAATACATATCATATGCGATTAAGTAAAATCCATTGTCGAAGTTTATGTCCAAATCCGTGTACGGATAACTTTCTAAATTCAAGAATAGTTTTATATTCTTTATGTTGCAGTGGTCAAACCTCGATTTATCGGCAGCCATTACATTATGTTTAGCCGATTGAAAGCCGACTATTATGTATCGTGGTTTTTCCATCGAAAAGCTTGTCTTTACTGACCAGCTGACATTTTATGCTTGTGGCATGCTGGGATATGTTTCAACAGACCAAGATCTAAATGCTATATCTATATTTCTGCCTTTCTCCACAAGCTTAAGCAGTCGCGTGCGTTCCGCTGGAGACACTTGGATGTGTGGTACGGCCCAATCGATAGAGTTTATGGTTAAATTAACTGCTTGAGGCTGCGCACTCGCATCTACGATCGAGTTAATGTACGTATTTTCTAAAACTATAATTAACTCTTGTTTGGAGTTTAGAAGTATACGGTGATAATCCTCAGCAAAGCCGAGGAGATGGCTTAGCGGAACACAGATTTCGAAAACACCATCGGCTGTTAGAGGCAAGCTATAGTTTTCCTCGAGACACCATCCCTCCATTTTGCTGATGGCGTATTCATCACGAGTTCGTGAAAGATAATTCTTCACTGTAGATACCACTCCTAGTGATCTGGTCTGGTCTATAAGAACGCCGTTCAGTTCAAATCCTATCCGATTGATCATATGTAATACACCATTGTTTATAATCTTTGCATGGTCCGGTTTCCGTCCGTATGCCTTTACGAGTTTTCCACGTATACGCAAAAAGGATTTTGAGATGTTTGTGTATGCATCATGATTTTGAATCACTATACGGATTTCAGAGTTGGGGGCATAGGGTCCATTTAAGTATGGTTTGTAAATATGCAGTTCAGTTTTTGAAATAGAATCCTCAAATTGTGGTGCTTGCTCGACTTCAAGAACGGTGTTCTATATGAGGATAAACTCTAAATCCAAGTTTTTTAAGGAATCTCACGTTAACAGATGTTAGCCGCTTGATGTCTCGTCGTCTACTGGATAAGGACACACCTGAACCACTCCATTTATGCTTAGAAAAATATTTCACTCCCATTGTTTTTTCAAATGCAGTCTTAGAGTTATTTCTTCCTTTCTTAGGTTAACTAAGCGTCCTTCCTGATCGACTATTTGAATGTCGAGCTCCGATATCGATTGAATGGTAACTGGGACATAAATGAGCGTGGTAGGTCGTTCATTTATCTTATATCCCGGAGGTACTATGGGGGAAAATTCATGAATAGTATTGTTTAATTTACCATTCAAGTATGTGTGTCCCACAGCATTGCTTGTAATTCGTATAACATTCACGGGGAATATATTTACAGGATTTGTCGATTCATGCAGCTCACCTGCTTTGTATACTTGAGAAGAAAATCCAAGCATTTCACCTAATGTATTTTTTCCACTAAAATCCACATGTATATTGTTGCTGAACATTATGCACTGTAAGGTGTTGGGGTTGCCTCGTAATAGAAATGTTGAATCTGCAGGTAGGTTCTGTTTTATGTAAGCTTCCATGTCACTTATTTCATATGCACCTGTTGGTAATTTCATTTCATGATGTTCATTGTTTGCGATGTATCGAAAAACTTGATTATTTTCATCAATGTTCGGTATCGAGTTATATGTTGTCAGATCGATCAATGCCATTGTCCACTCTCCATCCAATTGCAATGGAGGGAAGTAGTAGGTTCTCATAATCGAGCTCTTCCCAGTTAAAATTAATGTTATTGACATTTTGTCTAGTTTACACTGCGTCTCGCGTTGTGTGTGGTCTCTCTATAAACACTCTGTCGCATATGTGGCTTATGATAACACTAATGCTTCTTATATATTGATACTAAAAATCTTAAGCATAAGTGACCGCAATTCCATGAATGCAACTTTTGTTGCCTGTCATAATTATAGGTTATGTTGCACTTGTTTAAATATCGTATCAGTTCCACTGGTGGAGGCAAGTCTCCGAAGCTATCGTAATATTCAACGTTAGGACCGGTCTTGACATAAGCAGTCCAATGCGTTCCCGGTCCTTTGGATGAGTCTAGATTCAAAATAGCACTTTCATTACGCAATGGTTTCTTAGGTAGCGAATCGCGCATGTATATTTGTCTAAAGTATGGTATTTTTAATTCTTTTATCGCCTTCATTAACTCGAGGTTTGTAAGAGCTCGCTTTGGTAAGTTTTTGATTATCGCTTCCTGCTCCCGCGATTTTTCTTTCTTCTTCTTCCTCTTCGCTTTCCCCCACCACCCGACTGTGGATAGGGGCGTAGATAAAGTCCTGAACCGTTTTTTGCTGCACGTGCTATCGCTTGCATACGTGCCTGACTCCGGACATCGGAAACAGTTTTAGCAACACCCGCAGCTCCACCAATTAAGCTGCCTAATGCAGCGAGTGCTGGAAATATAAATGGTAATAGACCACCCTTCTTCCCCAGGGCTTTCCTGACAGATTTACGGTTTCTCTTCTTTGATGATGAAAATCTTAAACCTGCACCAAGCTTACGTTTCACTCTCATAATCTTGTTAACGGTCCACGCGGATACTCTCTGTCCAAATTTAGTTTCGGGAGACTTTCTAATCTTCTCGGCCGTGTCAGCTAATATTTTATCCGCTTTATGTCTTTCAGCCAAGTTATTACTATTCGCATACGCAATATCGTGAAGACGACACACCTCGTCTAGTGCATTCACACCACGATCACCTCTTGCTAGTCTCTCGGCTAGTCTCGTGCCAGGTCCACAGAAATTGTAGCCCGGAAGATGTGCCTCGAATGGTAGCTTATTTATAACAGAATTAACTAAGCCTGAACCTCTCATCCGTCTCTTACAAGATATATCAAGACACTGAGTGGTTTCACTATAAGGATGACTGTTTTATAGTGTTTAGGTTTAGTATTAAGAATGGAGGTTGTTCAACAACAGCTCGCTTTACCAATTTCACTAATTGATGATGATGTGTTTAGTAAAACTGAAGAACGTCATGGATCTCTGTTACCAAATACCATACGGTGTATAGTGTCAGGTCCTTCGAATTCTGGCAAAACTTGTCTTATTCTTTCACTTCTAGAACACCCCAATGGGATACGTTTTGAGAATGTGTATTTATATAGCAAGTCCCTAGAACAACCAAAATATCAACGTTTAGCCCATGTGCTGGAAAATGTCGGGGGAGTGAAATTTTTTAAATTTCGAGAAAATGCTGATGTTTTAGACCCCAGTCAAGCCCTCCCCAACTCTGTGCTAATTTTCGATGATGTTGCTTATGATAAACAAAGCATTGTTCAAAAGTATTATTCTATGGGTCGACACCACAAGATCGACTGTTTCTACTTGGTACAAACTTATACCCAAACCCGAAAGCAATTAGTGCGAGATAATTGTAATCTAATAATTTTGTTTAAAATGGACGATCTTAATCTAAAACATGTGTTTTCCGACCATGTCGGTACAGATATGAGCTTTGAGAGATTTAAAACTCTTTGCGGTCACTGTTGGAACAGTCCTAATGAGCATGGTTTCATTGTGATAGCTAAAGATTTTCCTCTACATAAAGGGCGTTACAGATGTGGTTTTGATCAGTTTATTGTGATAGGTTCATGAATCATGATGTCAAAGTTCGGTGGTGGTGGACTTAAACGATCGCACGACTCATGCATGACGTTTACTCGTGAAGGGGACTGCGACTTAAGCTGGAAACATTTGAAGAGAGTTGGTGATCCTAAACAAGATGGTGATGCTGCTAATAAGAAGTATGTTGACGCAGTAAGCGGGGCTTTTACACATGCTTTGCATTCGATGACTGATGGTATGACACGTCAAGTTACAGATATCAACAGATCACTTACTGTAACAAGAGATGTGCAAGTGGGGATTATGGAGTTCTTGAGCAATATGGAGGCTAAAGAACAGCATTTAATTGCTCAATTAAATGAAAGTCTTTCAGGTGTGTCGACAAAGTTGGGTGATATGTGCACCTCGTTGGAGAGCAGGTTAGATTTATTCGCACAAACATTTATAGAGGAACTAAATGATGCACTAAATGCTAACATGGTTGAGATGGTATTGAAAATTAATGCTGGAATTGTACAACAGCTTTCACAAATGAATCGCACTGTTGGTGTTTTGACGATTACTCCTGATGAATATTCTCGCGGTGTGTTGTCTAAGAAAACTTCACCTCCAAAACCAGCACCTGCAAAAACAGCATCTTCAAAACCAGCACCTCCAAAACCAACACCTCCAAAACCAGCACCTCCAAAACCAGCACCTCCAAAACCCATCAAGCTCTAGACATGCCTAGATCACTCACGTATTGATGCTAGTTGTATATAAAAGGGTGATATGCTATCGCTAACTCTGCAGTCATGGCTCTTGAGGCTAGTAAGTTGGAGCGCGTCATAGAAAATGTTCGTGCAAAGTATCTACTTGCCAAACGAGCTCGTTTGGAGAGGGATGCAATTAATGAAGAAATATTCAAGTCTGTTAATTCACGTTTGGATAAACTTGGACCTACTACATCGCTCGCACAGTCTATCGATACTGTGAAGCAGGATTCTGCGGAAGAAGCTACTGTGAAACAATGTTTAGAATCAAGCGACAGTGATGACTCGAACGCTATTCCTTTAAAACATCACGGTGTTCCATATGATGATTCTTTAGGTGGAGTGCAGTCTTATTTGCAGAGCTACAGCCTTCGCTCTGGTGATGGAACCTATGGTGTATCTAAATGACATAACCGCTGGTTTTTAGGGGACACGGAAGTATTTTTTCACGATAACAATATGATTCGCGTTAAAGATGAACTAATACAACCTGCTCCTGGTTTATTTGAACTTTTATTTCGCAGAGAGCCGCATACATACTCGGAATCGGCCCTTAAACAATATGGTAATCTACTAGAGCTTACAAATGCTTATTTTAAAAAGAATGATCCTGCAACAAATCTCTATAAAAGCACGTCACATGCGAAATTTTATATCATTAAGCAACTGTTTCCACATATTGGTTCGCAGCAATGAGGAAGTGGATTGTTACATAAAACATTGGATTGTGGTCGTAAACGAGAGTTCATTTATTGGAATGATCCGAATGAGATAGTAGATCGACTCAGGTTGTTAATGGCCTCGCAGGCTTCTGGCCACACCGGACACAATAACGAAATCCTTTCGATACTTGAAGAGTTACAAGAATCAGGATACATTGCAAAATGAGCGACGCACAGCGTGGGATTGCATACGAGCTTCACCGAGGCAAACGTATTATATGTCCTCGCAGAAAGGTTTTAACATATGGACTCCATGATTTACTACAGATTGATTTGGTAGAAATGATACCATACAGTAAAGTGAACAGTGGTTACAAGTACATCCTGACTGCCATAGATGTGTACAGCAAACGTGCTTATGCAGTTCCAGTTAAACAAAAGACAGGTGTGATGGTTACTGCTGCCATGAGAAGTATTTTGAAAGAAGCAGGAAGTTTTAAAAGTATTCAAAATGATGCGGGAACAGAATTTTATAACTCAACTTTCAGAGCTCTTATGAAAAGAAAAAATATTAATCATTATTCCACTCACAGTGAGATTAAAGCAAGTGTGGTAGAGCGGTTTAATAGATCTCTAAAATCGCTGCTTTTTTCGCGAGTTTTCAGCTCAAGGAAATTATAAGTGGCTTAAAATTTTACCACAAGTTCTACGTGTCTACAATAACAGATTCCACCGCACCATTGGCATGGCTCCGAATCAAGTGAAGGATGACTCTTTGCTACAAAGTGTTTACAAATATGTAAAGACAATTGACCCTAGAAAACCTAAGGCTCGTGTGGGGGATCATGTACGCGTGTCACGAAACAAGAAAGTTTTTGAAAAGGGGTTTACACCGAATTGGTCTCACGAAGTGTTTAAAGTAACAGCTATGAGGTCCAGCTTTCCGCGTGTGTATAACTTGAGTGATATGGATGGAAATGAAATACAAGGTGTTTTTTATGCTTCAGAAATTCAAATTACAAAATACCCCGATACATACTTGGTAAATAAAATTCATCGAAAGCGTGGTGAAAGATTACAGGTGTCTTGGAAGGGGTTTCCCGATACCGTGAGGACATGGGTAAAGAGAAACGATATGGGAGTTTAAGATTACATATACACATTTTATTTTACCTTATTGCTTGTTCTCAATCGAAGCATATTCTATGGAATCGTTTGTGTGGGCTGTTGTTGAGATTCTATTCCTGCAATGTATTTATAATGTGTGGACTACTTCATGAACACGACCCAACACTCTGCAGCTTGGGATCAACAAACTGTGACGTCAGCCCACGCTGGGCGCCTCATTGGAATGTGTAGCGCGACATCGGGGTTGTTGTCATCTTTCCGTCAAGACCCGGGAAACTATAGTCTTCATTCTGTCTCTGACAATTCCATAATGAACATGGCTGCTTTTGAGGTAATTCGCGATTGCATTGAATATGCGCTTCATGCTTGCATCGGCATGAATATAGATGCGATAGTACACCATCTAGAGGTCTCCGCGATCAATTTGTTCGCTGCATTTCCAGAGGAATACGAGTTTCTAACATACCTTTACAACGGTATTATAGCATGCCTTGAAGCTGTAATGGAGGCTCAAGAGCAAGTGGAGCCAGATGATGGAGTGGACAGCGGCTTCGGAGAGAGTGATGGTGAAGCATAATGCTTGCGCCCTTGTTAAACATGGAAAATAGGCCTCTCGGGGAAACTCACCATGTATAAAAAAAAGGAGTTAACGCATCTAATGCTGTACCTCCTGAGACATAGTCTCTAAGGTGATGTGGAAAGCAGCATACCACTATAAATTCAAACACAAGTTTTTTTTTTTTTTCAGCTTACACTCCAGAGAATCTTCCGCCACGTCGAGCCGAAGAGAATGAGACTACACATCATAGTTATAAATTCACTATCACTAAATAATAATAATGAGCTTACACTATTATTAAATGCATTACAGGAAAGCTAACACTAAAGTATGCCTATAAGAAAAAATTTCTTATGTCTGCTTCTGATGCATATAAAGGAACACATATCATGATCATTCAATATGGTGCACTCTGTGCATGTAAGGGAACAATCTTTTCGGTGCACTCTGTGCATGTATTGGAACGAGTCCTTGGGTGTATCATGTGCTTCCAAGATGGTGGGGCTGTTGAATCCAAGATGGCGGAGAATTGTTTAAAGGTTGTAATATTTTTTAAATTTAAATATCGCGCCCTCTGGTAGCAACACTTGTTACTAAATATATCGATTAGCATTCGACCTATCGAATGGTGCTGCGCCCTGGCAGCTGAAATATGAAATAAAGATGGCGACGGTGGCGTCATCTGGTATCGATTATATGAACTAAAAGATGGCGACGGTGGCACACTCTGGTAGCCAACTTGAGAATCAAGATGGCGGCGCCTCTGGCAAGTAATTTTTGATTTTGGCGCCATCTGGTAGTCTGTGCTGGAATTAAAGATGGCGGCTGTATAATGATTTTAATTTCAAATGTGGCGCCTTCGGTATGCATTAAGGAAGGAAAAAATACCCTCATACCCTCCCCCCCCCCTTTTATCATAAACTTGACATCAGTACGTAGCATATATAGATTATTTATTCCACTATACCCCAACTGGTCTCGTGGTCCTGTGGTTAGCGTCTCTGCTTTCTAACCTCGACATCATTATTGTTTTCACGTCCCATGGATCGAATCCCAGCCTCGGCACTGAAAATATTTTAGTTAAAGGAAAAAATTATACCTGCTGCTACCTGGTGGCGACCAACAGAACTATATGACGTCACACAATATGGCGGCCTCCAGCAGACGAAACAAGATGGCGGCCAGAAGAAATCAAGATGGCGGCCTCCAGCAGGCGACACAGAATCATGACGTCACGATTCGAAGTTGGTGGAAATTTCTAGAAATACAAAATGGCGGATTTGCGGATTTGCGAATTTGCGTTTGCGGATTTGCGGATTTGCGTTTGCGGATTTGCGGATCTGCGGATTTGCGGATCTCCGGATTAGCCACTGGATTAGCGCATAAAAACTGGATTTGCACATAAAAAACCATAAAAAATGCGTAAAAAACCATAAAAAATGGGATAATCCCCGGATTACCCCGCTCCCCCCTCGCCTATGTTCCAGAGTCGGCACGCTCTCCCTACTGATATCTTAAAACATGTAATTATTCGGTATATGGGCCCCAATTACTTTCATATACTGATAAAATTTAACTATATTCGATACTATGATGACAATTCTTTACTTCTCAAATTAAATTGACCTTAGCACTGTCTCAACATTGTGCATATAGTTTAGTAGACAAACGTAGTAATACTCAAACCATTTCACACATCGCACACTGAGAATAATAGGGCCACATCTCAAAAAAAAAATTTTTTTACATATTTGTATATTTTTAATGTCTATGACTATATCTATTCGGTATAACAAGGCCATATATGTAGTACAATAAATATTCACCTGAGATGAGATATGTCCTTATTACATTTTAAATTTGTAAAACAGAAATCAGAATAATACAGCCACATGTTGACATGCGGCCTTATTATTCGTACAGCTGAGGGTGGGTTGGAATACACCATGGCCATATTTTGACTTGTGCTATAGAAACAGTGCCGACATTAAGCACTTCCTGATTGCTGAGGCTAAGAATAAACTTTAAATTATTCACTCTCCTGTAAAATTAGTTTTTTTGAGATGTGGCCCTATTATTCTCGGTGTACGACATCACTGTGAATAGACAATTCTTGGTTTTAGATTCGAACGGTGGGTGTTTGATTAAACTCTGAGATCAGATAGGTCAATAAATATAAAGCATCTATAGTAATATGTTAAATTTTTGAAAGTAATTATTAAAGTAAAATTCAATATTATAATATGTATTTAAATAACAGTAGATGGTTAAATAATATTGAATTTAACTAAGTTAAAAATCAGTATGTGAGGTGGACCATTAGGTTATACAACAAGTAAACTACATATGAAGCAAAATAAGTATTTTAATTATATTTAAAGAAAGTAAATAACCCAAAGCTCAGTGTGTGAAGTGACGTGTTCACCACAGATTGATTGTAAGGTATAGTTATTGCAAAACAACATAAAATTGACAATTACATTTTTTAACAAAAATAATCATTCAAAACTGTATGATTGCTAATTGCCAGTTTCCAAGTGCAGTCATAATTCCTACTTGTACTAAATCCCTTGTTCATTTGAAGTATAACTCTACCGTTGCACCAATAAAGCTCCTTGATCCTTGTGCAACTGCTACTGCAACTGGAACTGCCCTGCGCTGGCTCGTCTAGGATCAGCGGCTCTCGCAGGCTGGAGCCTCCGCCGCGCTGTCGCTTCATTCACCAACGTCGCCGCCGATAGTCCCCTGTTGCTGGGTAGCACCGTCACTGGGCTCTCTGTTCCAGGACTCCCTTCCCAGTTGGTTTGGGCGTCTCAGTTTGTCTTCACTTCTTCTTAAACTGTAGGTCTGTTGCTGAACGATTTTATATTAAATACTTCTGCGTAGTCTGGATATTATTCTTCAATTAAATATTTTATCGTCGATGGTATGAAGCGTTCTTGATGACTTCGATACTTCCGACAATCATCAAAATTCGTACAAAAATATTATTTCTTCGTTGTCATATTTGAATAACCATGTATCAAATTTTTAAAGCAGTCTTTCATAAACGAACTAGATTATATCAATATACTAGCTGACCCGGCGAATTTTGTTCCGCCTTAGAGGCAATAAATGAGCAGATTTTGGATTTTATTAAATTGAATTTTTTACTAAGTTAATAAATATAAATAAAAAAAATCAAGTATTTTAATGATTCTTTATTGGCCATGTTTTTTGGTGCATGGGTTGCACTCTTCATTGATGCACCTTGTGATAGACGACATTTTTTGTTTTATTATCAGGCGCAAGAACAAATAACGCAGATGGTCTTCCGACCCGTGAACATGCCACATATTAATTGACCATGGGAAAAACATGGATTTTCTAGATTGAGACCACAAACTTTCAAGGATTGGCCTTGTGATTTGTTAATGGTCATGGAGAATGCAAGACGGATCGGAAATTGAAGTCGTTTAAAGTCAAACAGAATATCGGTTGGGATCATTGGAATCCTCGGAATGAGAACTTCCTCGCCTTTGAATTTTCCTTTGAGTATCGTTGCGTAAATCACATTGTTCATCAATTTACTTACCACCAAACGCGTTCCGTTGCACAGTTTTGGTTGGTTTATGTTTCGAAGCATGATTACTACGGAGCCAACCTTTAGTCGTAAATTGTGCGGTGGTAAGCCAGGCACATCCAATGAGTTTAAAAATTCAATTGGATAGTTGGTGGCTTCATCTTCATTTGTTACACAGTCAATATATTTGAATGAATGCAATGTACCAATGATCTCATTCTGAATTATGTAGTTTAAGTCAACTAAATCTTTATTCTTAGCCACCAAAATTGCTCGCTCACTCAACCATTCATTATTTTTGGGGTTAGTAATGATGTTTGGGAATACTTTGTTGATGAGTTCGTCTTTCGATGAGACAAGGTTACAGAAATTCGGAGGAAATGAAATCAATCCGCTCGATTCATCGATAGGTACTAGACCATTACCGATAGTCAGCTATTGCTCAGAGAAATCTTCAGCAGATGTATCGTTCAGCAATGCAACTCTCATGTTTGTTATCAGCTGAAGTTTCTTCACATAGCGCCATAAATTCGATGATTTGAGGCAAGCGTTTATTTCGTCGGCAGCAGTTGATCTTTGAATTACTGGTAGTGTTTGACGGAAATCGCCAGACAGTAAAATCATTGCGCCTCCAAAACATCTCGAGTCATTGCGTAGATCTTTCAATGTTCGGTTAAGTGCTTCCAATGCACGTTTATATGCCATTGTGCATTCGTCCGAGATGATGATTTTCGATGCTGATATAACTTTGGCCATTGCGGAGTGTTTTGCAATATTACATGTTGGTTCTTCAATAGTTTGACGATTTAACGGCAATTATAATGCTGAATGAGCCGTACGGCAAACTTCTAACAATGTGGCTGCTATTCCAGAAGAAGCAACTGCAACCACAATGTTGGATCTCGCACGAACAGTGGCTTAAACTACTGACATGAGGAATGTCTTACCAGTTCCACCAGGGGCATCCAGGAAATATAAACCACCATTTCCATCATCAATTGCCTTCATTAATGTATTATAAACTTCCTTTTGTTGGGGATTCAACAGTGGTACATTCGATTGAACTACTAAATCTTATTCCTGAAGATCATATTCATGTTCCCGTTCCAATTCTCGATTAAATGCGTCATTCATTTCGCGATTTGGTGCTGGCATTCCTAACCAGACTAATAAATTACCGCACATTAGGTAACACATGTCTTCGATCAAGACCAAAGCCCGATTATGTATCTCCTCATTCATCTCAAGATCGGGATTTCTTGAACTGACACGAATTTGATGTAAAATGTCTTCTGACATATTATCCTTGTATTTGTGCCACAGGTTCGATGGGTGCGATGGAAAGCATGTTGAAATGATGATAGCAAATAATGTGCGTATCTGACTTGGAGATGCAGAGATAATTGCTTCAAAGATTGTCGTATCCCAATGGGTATCGTTTTCTAGTAAATTGAGTTCTTCACATGCAGCACGATATGTTGGGAATATTGTACCATTAACAGTCCGTAGTGACTCAAATGACGTTGGCCCACGCACATTTACCAGCAACAACCGCAAATAGAATCATTAATCATTCTTTGGATGAACTGTATACATACGACCAAGAGAATCAGTAGAATGCACATATGGATATCCAGGAACCACATCGCCTTGCTTCCGTCGTTGAAAATTCTTCCATGAAGCATTCCAAGTGTAATAACATGGCATCTCCGAGTAAAGCAAAGTTAGTGCAAACGGATCGCTTCAGCAGATCGCAAAGAAACTGGTCAATGTTGTTTCTGGAGGTGTTTCAGCATGTTGAACCACATTCGAAGCCGTGAAATATACTCCTTGACCATTCTCCAGATGCACCGCCAAATGCACAACGGTAGGATGATGTTCGTGAATAGGGAATGCGAACATAGGCCAAATCGCTTCATTGCAGTTGACAAACCGACCAACTTGATAGCGCGGAATTTAATCGTTGGTATTGGAGGTTTGGACGCCAAAACCGCCATATCGCTGCCTTTCGTGACATATTTGCAGATGTTTTTTTATGGACTTTACTGAATTGCAATAGCTACTCAATGTTACAATGTGTCTTGAACATTTTGGAAATAAGTGGCGAATATGGAACAATCCAACTGTTGTCGACCACGAAATCCAATCTTTTCGGTTTAGTTGTAATAGTTCGACCATTATCATCGGGTGATCGACGCCGATACAGTGGATAACCATCGTTGTCAGTGACGGTCTCCACCGTTAATTTCCGTGGATATCGTTGGAACACTTGCTGTCTACCATGCAAGGTGATTGGGGATTGATGCCACATGGTCCATGAATCATAGTAATTACAACATCATGTAGGTCTGGCTCGGCTTCGTGATCGGGAATCTCGGCACATATGATATCATCTATTTGTTATTTTTGAATTCTTTCCACTAACCAAAAAAGAATGTGTGCGAGCGGCAGGCCTCGTTTTTGCCATTCGATTGAATACATCCAGCATCGAGTATCTTCAAAGACGCGTTTTTTAACAATGTAGTTCATCAGGGACCGTATTTTTTGCCTGAATACACGTGCTGTGATGTCGTGACGATCACTTGATGTTTGTCCGGGAAGCAGCAATTAAACAATTTGTATCCATTTTGGATTACAGGTAAAAGTAATAAAGAGACCGTAATGACGAGCATATGTCATTGTATCTTGCGCATATTCATGCATATGACGCGGACTACCTATGTATGTCACCGGCAGAATAGTTAATCGACTAATATTAGCTACATTTCCTTCAGTACTAATTGCATCACGTAAATGGATATACACCTCAACGCAGTTTGGTTTGGTTCAACCGAATGAAAGTTAAGCGCTCCTTTTCTATTTTGACGTACATGTCGACGCAATACTGCTGAAGCAATCGACGAAACCGCAGCAAATAGTTGTCAGTATTTTGACAAATCATCAAACGATATGCGTAATAATTCATCGAGCTAACCTTCTTGGTAGTTTCTTCACTTGAAATTAAAACAGTAGAATTAGTATTTCGTATATAAAACTAACAATCAAATTTTTAGCATAATTATAAATGGTTGAAAATAAATGATTTTAAATGGATTGCCAGTCATTTGTCCATATTTCTCTAAACAAACAGCCCCTCATCTTTAAGTCTGTTCTTACGACTTTCTAATCCCTGGTAATAAGCAGTGTATTTGGTCTTTTATTGGAAACCAAAACCAAAAACTGTAAAATGTATGTCATGTTGAAATCAAAACTATGATATTGATACTCACCATTCAACGGATTTTTCATTTTGATATTAAAATAATATCCATCTTCTCCTTGCCAAAACATCAGCGGGTATTGCAACGTGTCATATGAACGATGTGTTTCAGATATTTGTTGCAGTTGCCCAATATCGCGACGTGTAAGCACAATATCGCGTCTTTCCAAGTTTTCACCAACAATCAGGATGGCAACTTCATCTATTGTTGGAGCGTTAAATGTGCGTTCGTGTGTTCCAGATGGTCGTTTATCCGCTCTGATCACGACTTTGTAGTCATCATTTGGCATGCGCTCCAAAGCACTCTTAAACAGCCTGACCAACGCATGATGTTCAAGAAGTAGTTGCTGCAGATCATGAAGAATTGTTCTTTTCATTGCTGCATTTATCTCTTGACGTCGATCAAGTTGTTCCTCCATGTTGCCCATGAAGTATATTTGTAAACATTTATGCTGTGCATCTTCGAGAGGTTGCAATTATCCAATTCGATGGTGAATCTGTCCTTGTATCTACAAAATCAAAAGCAAAGTCAGTATTACTGATTTATAAACACTTTTTTTAGAATTAGCATACATCCCTACTAATATTATACATGTGAATGTAAGTTTGTTTGTTACGCTTTCACGCGACAACTACTAAACCGATCATCATTAAACTTTGTACACATTTTCTTGGAGGTATTAGAAGTAACATAGTATACTTTTTATTAAAAAAAAATATTTTTTTTCCAAAAAAATTGATATTTGTATGTATGATCGTCTGACTGCGAGTTTGAGTAATTTGAATGACATTTATCGCCATCTGGTGTTTCAATAAGTAAATTGAATAATTCGCTTATTTAATAATATAGGTACCTAATACCGGTGGTCAATTTACTATTCAGTTTTATTTTTCGGTCACTGCCATGTAATACTTAAACTTTTTAAATTTTTGAAGTTAGGTGTCTATTTTCTTCGGTGGTTGTTGTTTGTACATTGATGCTGAAGGTTGTATTTTACTTTCAAGAGAATTTTGTAATTTAGTGAAAATGATGTGGATCTAATTACTCAACTTTTTAGAACTTTTTAAAATGTTAGGATCAAAAATGATTTTATTTTTGTAATAGTGAAACATATTTCAATAAAACATGTTTTCAGTTTTTTAAGCTAAATCGGATGTTAGAACTTTTAAATACTGATGATTCCAGTCACGCAATAAAAAAAAAACCATTACCATATTTTATTTTATTTGAAATGATCTTTGATACTTAAGGACATAACGCGAGCGAAGCCGCGGGTAAAAGCTAGTAATACATAAGAATAAGTATAGTATATTATTATTCTACTGTATTGTATGTAAGTACAAAAATAAATAAATACCTTGAATGTTGGATTAAATCCTCGTTCTTCGATAAAGTCTGCCCCAAATGAGGTCATTTGGAAACAACTATTGTATTTTTGAGTGTTTGCTAGAAATGTCGTCATTCGGGTGTTTTCCACGAAGCAATGAATGCAATGGCTCAGGTGGCGGAGTCAATAATTGTAATTTCACTTTCCCACTAAGGCGAGGGCCGCACTTACGACCTGGTCGCCGCGACCAGGACGCTGCGACCAGGTCGCTTTAATGCATTACATACTTTCTTATGAGGCTGGCCAGACATGGTGACAGGCGACAGCGATACGTCGGAAAACTTTCGAGTGAGCGTTTTCAGGTCGCGGCGACAAATACGCTCGCCTTTATTTCTTATGAAGGTGGCCACATTAGCTCTCAGGTCGCTGCCTGTCGCGCGGACAGTGGAGTGTTTTCTATCAGTCTGAGCCACGCCGCGCTACTGCTTGTTACTGCGATGTTTGATACGGAATTATTTATTAATGAAGTTCACGAGCGAACCCCGCTGTGGAATATGAAGCATCGTGACTACGCTAACCGGGATGTAAAATCCAAGCTCTGGATAGAAGTTGCAGTTGCAGTAGTGGAGAGGTGGGATGTATTGACGAAGGAAGAAAAGAATGAACAAGGTAAGAATAAAATGGAAATAAAATGGCATGTCATACACTGCACATTACGAATCTTGTATTAAATTCAGTATTATCTCATTAAGAAAATTTAAGTATGAAAAACTTTATTTTACGTGATATGAAATATGTACTTTATATACTAAGAGGGAAAATTACTACTACAATAATACAAAATAACAGAGTTATAATTTTAAATTACATCTCAAATATAACTAAAGTTCTAAAGTTATTGATTATTTCTACCCTATTTATAATGTATATATTTGATACAATTTCTAAAATATGACATATGCAACAATACAAAGGACAGTAAAAAAACACACAAACGCCCTTAAAAAAAGGCACGTAGGCACAGGTTGAGCTACGAATAGCATTTAGTTAAATCGTTTGTTGTGCTTAACAATGGTTGGTTGATTGTCATTTATTGGAACTAAACCAAAGCCTCGGTTCATCTTGTAACAAACTAAACTTAATAAATCCTGTGCAAAACACTTAGTAGCTATACATTACTAGTAGGCAAATTTCTGTCTAGAGTGAATCCCCAGTAATTTTCACACTATATTCTAATCATACATAATGAACCCTCCAGCGAGATCATATTATATCATATTATACTACCATGAAACACTGCCACCAGGGCTGACAAAATAATCTGCGTATATATTTCGGACATTTTGTGCACTAACAGCAGAACCACCTGTACCAACAACCGGTACATCTTCCATATCACATGTTGTGTCCTCAAACTTGAAGCCATCTTTTAATCTCACAAAGTTGTGAAATATACATGCGGCTTTAACCAACATATCTACAAAATGTGGGCTTACTTGTATAGCAGTATGAAAGATCCTCCATTTATTTGATAAAATACCAAAGGCACACTCTACAAATCTACGTGCTCTACACAACCTATTGTTAAATATTCTTTTATTGTTATCAAGATGTTGTCTTCAATATGGCCTTAGAACATGATTGCCCATTGCACTGCACTGCTAAAAGTACTTTATCACGTGTCGCCATGACAAAAACTAGTCTCTGGAGTTGCGCCAAGCGCTCAGATCGTGGCCGGGTAAAATAACCGCGACCTGGTCGCAGCGTCCTGGTCGCGGCGACCAGGTCGCAAGTGTGGCCCTAGCCTAAGGCAGCACAATACTGGCGTTTCTCCAGAAAACTTCAATGTGCCACAAAACTCGCAAACAACGTCCATTGGCCCAATGCGAATGCTTGTATGCAAGCAGTAATCAGTGCTGCAATCGTATCGAAACGCTGCTCGATTCAGATCAGTACTTGATAAATTTCTTCTTGTACGTCGAAAATTATCTAGTTGTTGTTCTCTGAGGTTTGCTCGACGATTTCGCATTGCCAACCGAGCCGTTTCACGGGCTGCCTCGCTTTGCTCTTGTGATTGAGACGCACGAAGTCGAGCCATACTAACGCGGCGCTCTCCACGTGCAATTTCTTGTTCTTCCTCAGTCCTTTCATTCGCAATGTTTCGAATCCTAGTTGCATTACGGCCTTGTCGGGAAAGATTTGATCGTCTTGGTCGCGGCATGGCATTGTTAATGATAATATCGGCACGATAAGCCAATAGAAACTCTAAAAAAAACACATCAACCGGTCAACTTTAAAATTTTACATTGGCAAATTTTCAACCATACTTAACCATAGACAACATTACGTTGAGCTGTCAGTTGTGTTTTGTTAATTGTCAAATTTTCAACCATACGTAACCATAGACAACATTACGTTTAGCTGTCAGTTGTGTTTTGTTATTCCATGTCAGTTGCGTTTTGTTATTCCACTTTTTTTACACGCTTTATATTAGCTTCACCTATATGTTTGTTTGTTTGTTTGTATGTTTGTAACCGACTCCTTTGGTTGCGATTTTGACCCACTTTAAATGGCCAGATTTCATTCAAACTTTGTAGATTTATCGAGGACCGATGACAATACACTAATTTGATAAGATTATTCCATTATTAAATTTGCAAAATAAGATTTTCGTCAATTTATATAATTTTACAATATTTAGTAGGCTTTGTTTATATCGCGCCAAAGACAAACTGAAAGAAAAGAGTTCGCACATTGTAAAGAAAACCATTTCGCTCATGTGCAAACTCTTTTGTTTCAGTTTGTCTTTGGCGCTATATAAACAAAGTTTACTAAATATGGTGACATTTAATTAAATGAAAAGTGACATTTAATTAAATGAAAAGTGAGAGTGGGTTATGATTATTGTGAACAATATGCTTTCTTGATTTTCTATTTTGAAGTGAAAACGTCTAATAAATCGATTAACGCCAGCTGCACGCACGAAAAAGTGTCCCGTAACGCACATTGTCCCAATACGATGAGTCCCGTTACGCTCATTGTACGCTTGCACCGCATCTATCTCTCTTCCACTCGATTTGACTTTTCAATCATGTTTTCGTCGTTAGAATTATTAATATTATGTAATTTAACGATCGTCCACCGATTTTCAGCACAATCGGTACGGTTATTTAAAAGTAATGTTGAATTTTCAAATACGTTTTTGAACGAACTATGGTGTTTTACAGTTACACATAATAAATCAAATTACACCCGGGATCCTTTGCACAATGTTTTAAAAAATATTGTAACACATTATAAATAAGTTTGGTGTATTTGGGATGCGTATTTGTTATAAAATCGTATTATAAAAACGAAATTATATTATTCCCCTACGGTGCTGTCATCTACGGTGACGGACGCAAACCAAACGAATCGCGCTATCTATCAGCTTCCACGGCAGCCAGGCACTCGTTAATACATATTTCCCAGACACTCTGTAATACATATTTTCCTTTGTTTATCGCGAGGGGTGTTATTATTAATGAATTATAAATAAAATTTCGTGCGCGGGGCCACAATTGCATATCATTTTGAGCACAGGAAGACATAAAAACGTACAATATTCTCGACGAATTTTTAATCTCGGCCCCAGCGCACCACGAGCGTCTAGGTTGGAGATTAAAGCCGAAATCCTTTCTTAAACTTAATAATAATTATTACATTAACTGCAAGGGCATTTTTATTAAATTCTACGTTTAATTTCACGACGAACCAACTTCGTCGTTAAATGTGTAATTGCGAAAAAGCGTAAAACATTCTCGACGATCTTGAAGTTAAATAGCAAACATGTATAAAAGTTATAGTTAAAATAATCTGTTCGTTAAAGTAATAAACATATTTGAATTAATGAGTACAAATAAAAGAAGATATATCAATTAAATTGTAGATTTCATTTCACTCCTTCTTTGTATCCATACAAAATAGTGATCAATCAATAAAAATTATTCAATTTTATTCATAAAAGTATGCAATCATTTCATCAATGTTTTTTTATGACGTCACGTTAAACTATCGTCCGTAAACTGACTTTACAGACAAGCAATTTTTTTAGTTTGGTTTTCTATATAAAGCGTGTTTTTTAGTTTTTTAAACTATGTTTTTCCCCGGGAACAGGATAAAAAGTATCCTATGTCCGTCTCCTAGTTCTAAGCTACCTCCGTACCAATTTTCAGCCAAATCGGTTCAGCTGTTCTTGAGTTATAAAGAGTGTAACTAACACGACTTTCTTTTATATATATGTATATATAGAATATATATATATTAACACATTGTAATTGAAATGTCATGACCTCACATTGAAAACGCCATATTCCTGTCGTGTCTCTAACTAGACTCCTTATTTCAATCAAACATTTCCACTATCAAAAGGGCTAATGACGAATTTCACAAAAAAAAAATTAATCCACTAACTGACCAATCAGCATCTGTTACTGTTTTGAATAATCTTAATAAATACTCAATTACACTTAAAATACATATTTTAATTACTTTTAAACAGCTGAATATTCACATATAATTTAATAATTACGCTTGTTGTTAAATATGCACAATAAAAACTTTTATTGCTACTAAATAACAACAAAAATTTATCTTGCTTATATAAAATACTGTCCTACAGTAGATAACTATTTTGCCAAAAAGAAAAGTAATACAAACTCTAAATAAAAACAAAACATAGTACTTCTGTGAGGCACTAGTTTCTGTACAGCCGATAGGGTAACGTAAGTGTACCACTCAGAGGGCAGCGAAAAATGCAAAAATAGGGATTGGGGGACTCGATGGCAGATAACGATGGGGGCTAAGGAGTGGGCCGCTCGTTCCATGTTTGTTTTTTATAGTAAACTATCATATTTACACACTTGCATACTTGTGCACTTGCATATATGCACACTTACAAACTCACATACTTGCTTCCTCGAATATTTGCACACATTTGTGAAGTTTTAATCTTACGTCCGTGGAAGCCACGCAAGTAGTTAGGTTATGCCGATGCGAGCACAGTGGCTGGTGGCAAAGGATTCAGGATTCATGACCTTTGACCTCTGACGTCACTGTTATGACCTATGACCCCTGACGTCATCATCGATTTCCCGGAAATTTCCCGATTTTCGGCCAATTTTCCTCAAAATTTCCCGCTTTTCCCTCAAAATTTCCTCAAAATTTCCTATTTTCCTACAAAATTTCCCTACAAAATTTCCCCATTCCCGAAATTTTCTAAGTATCCGCAAATCTCCCCATAGAGGCTTGGTATCATCCTTACCTATCCGCAAATCTCCCCATTGTAGGTTGGTACCCCCCTTACCTACCCACCCATATCCGGATCTTGGATTACGTCATTTCCGGCCGCCATTTTAAATTCTAGAACTTTCAACCATTTTGTTTTCCAGTATTTAATATTATGAAGTCATAGCCGCCATTTTAATCACACCTGTTGCAATTTTCGTTACGATCGCCATCTTTGTTTATGACATCACAACAATCATTTGTTTTCGTCTGCTGGAGGCCGCCATCTTGGATGTTGTTACTATCGCAATCCTGAATTTTTTTCTTCTCTGCTGGGTCCCGCCATCTTGATTTTACATTATGTTCCGCCATCTTGGATTTCCCCATCTTTGTTTCTAATTTTTGTTCCTAGAGAGCATCACCATCGCTCTATTCAGACACATAAGGCCGATATTTCATTACATACCAATGTTATCATGGTCCTTATCAATATATTTAAAATATTGTTTTTATACAAAATACATTCGGTACAGCTGAGATTCGAACCATCGTTCACACAGCTCTGACCTTTAGGTTGGAAAACATACGCCTTTAACCGCTCGGCTATCAAGACAATTACCGATCTAAGAATTAAATAAGGTAATATATAAAACATTAACACACATATTCGGACTTGTAATATTTTTATTGGAAGTAATAATAGCATCATCTTTTCGAGAATTATACGACATATATTTTTATTATTGTTTCAATACTCGCTACCAAGAGCACTAGTGTCTAGCAGAGTGCGGCCGCCATCTTGTTTTCCGTATTCGCTACCAGGAGCGCTAGTGTCTAGCATAGTGTGCAGCGGCCATCTTGTTTTCAAAATTCGCTACCAGGAGCGCTAGTGTATAGCCGAGTACTGCACCAATCTTGTTTTCAATATTCGCAGCCAGGAGCGCTAATGTCTAGCCAAGTGCAGCCGCCATCTTGTTTTCAATATTCACTACTAGGAGCACTAGTATCACTTAGTACACACATAATTTGCCAGAGGGTGTTATATATTAGTTTAATTCTGCCCTGCTGGAGTGTAGTACTGTCTTGACCTATAACATCTTAAATATGTCCCTCACCTTGAACTTTCCACTATATTGGATTATAGCATTTATGTTCGCCATCTTGTCGCCAACACTATCTTGGCATCATCACATTACTGTCGACACCCTGAACTTCCCGCCATCTTGGACTATATCATCACATTTGACTTATAACACATCCACACCACCACCATCTTAGATTTTGTTATCACCCACTTTAATCTTGACCACCAACATATTGTATTATCACCTCATGTATGCACCCACCATACTTGATTATATAATCATACTAACTTTCATCCCCTGCTAGAGTCTGTAGATTAATTATTCGTAATGAGCATCACGTGATCATCCCAAATACTAAGATAAAATATATATATTCCTAGTATTACCATTAAACTTATCACGAACCTTACACCAAAGTCATACTGCAGACTTGTGCACTGTAGCACTCTACTCAAACTGACTTACACAGCTTACATTTTCTTAACATGATTTCAATTGCGACTACAATTTCTTTGAGGGCTTTCATTGGCGCCTACAATTTCTTTGAGGGCTTTCATTTGCGCTTACATTTTCCTTGAGGGCTTTCATTGGCGCCTACAATTTCTTTGAGGGCTTTCATTTGCGCTTACATTTTCCTTGAGGGCTTTCATTTGCGACTACAATTTCTTTGAGGGCTTTCATTTGCGCTTACATTTTCCTTGAGGGCTTTCATTTGCGCTTACAATTTCTTTGAGGGCTTTCATTTGCGCTTACAATTTCTATGAGGGCTTTCATTTGCGACTACATTTTCTTTGAGGGCTTTCCTTTATACTTATGTTTTCTTTGAGTGTTTTTTTAAGTTTCGCTTATGTTTTCTTTACATGCCTTCCTTTGCGATTATATTTTCTTTATATTGTAACTCAGTATCTCATGTAAACAATATTTAAGTATCCATATATATCATTAATCTTAATAGCAAATGTTATGGTCATGCATGCATCCTTATTTTTATAGTTGTCACCATAAAGTAAGCAGGATAAATTAAGGGAAATAAAAAAAACATAGTATACATGAAACATTTATTTTATTTACAAATTTTACTATACATAGTTCTACACAGAGATATATACATCTATACTGCGTCAAAATGACTAATTCTCAGCTCCAAACGGTTCACCGAATTCAGCGTCCAACCAGATCCTTTACCCATATATTCTTCTTCTTCCATGCAGAGGTTTTCTATACTCTGTTTAACTGACCGATCTACTTCGTCAGAATCGTAAATTGCAGCAGCCGATGTCTTGAAAGCACGCTTGCTCACTTGATTCTCATGCGGTGGCGGTTTACCATATAGACAATCCAACCATAAGTTATATTTTAAAGGCCCATGCGATGCTGTATCATCCATAATCTGTTGTATTATATTCTGCTCAATATCACTCAGAAAAGTGCAAATATCTTTGGCCTCAATAAAAGTATTTAGATAATAATAGTCTTTCAGAACTCCTCCAAATGCAGATTGTGCCAAGTAAAATCCATTATCATTTGTCTGTAACTGACCAAGCATAGTGTTATATTTATGTCCAGATGACGATGCGGGTGGTTGTTGCTGCTGATCTTCTTTTATGCTGGAGCCCGTGCACATGGGTACCTCTAGTTTAAATTGAGGAATCGTAACTTTCACATTATGTTCTACAGGCAAGCGGTCTTCACCTCTGCATATCTTCAGGTGTCTTTTCAAATCATCGTTGCGAGTAAACTTCTTCTGGCATTCATTACAGAAAACAATAGTGCGAGACGGATTCTTCAGGCAATTACTCTTCTCATGACGTCTCATATTAAAACTTGTTGAGAACATCATATTACAGTGCGGACACCGATGCTTCAATGGAGATTCTTGCTTCATACTGGATTTCGAAGAACTAGGGGTAGGATCCATACTCTCCCCAGATTTCTTTGTTGTTAAACAAGGAAGAGAACTCCCAAGCGATGTTCACTCTTCGGAGTCAGGATGACAACTAAGCTACTAATTCCATCCACATCCCTACATATAAAGCCAACCCCTACCCCCACTACAACACTCTTCACATCATCAACATGTTTACTCAGGACTCAGCTTACATAGGGTCTCTCTCTCTTCTACTCCATATCATTCAACTATCCTAGAATTCTTGAAAAAATCTAGAAAAAGCAGATTCATAACCTAACCAATGTAATCACGAGATTATTTCTTTGTATGGTAAACACAACTAAAATACATCTCCTCCAGCTGACATGATCTATTATTAATAACATGCATCATATCCTCTTAAATATTAACATCTGTATAGGACTTTGCACGCCTCATTTAATTTCAAAACTCCCAGCCACTATATCTACGCAGAACCATAAATCATTAATACTATTCCAAATGACAGTCTTACACCAGCATGTTTGTGTAATATTATCCACTTTATTTTTCGTAAAGTTACCATTCCAACATAACCTACTAACATAATACTTTGATAATGTTATGTAGCATTCCATACCATTTTATCAGTCAGTTGTAATCATGCATAACTATACTCTAGCCATTGTTCCAAAGCAGCCAAATTTAATACTATCATTCCATCATTATCATACTACTTAATATAATTCCATAAATATTTACCATAAATAAACATTTACTACACCATATTAAATATGTACTAGGTCCACCCAACAATCCAACATGAACATCAGTCAAAAGACAGTTTTTAAATCTACAAACCATAACATACATTCCTATTCCTCAGCCTGCAGTACCCAACATTCTTCAGCTTACAAACTCTTTAAATTAAACATTTAATTATGTATTTCCTTTAATTCTTTTAATGTTTCTTGCAGTAAAGATTTTTTTTGAGTCAAATACTATTTACAGACAATACAATTCACCATCCTGCCATACAAAAAATAAGAGTACATCTCGACTTAACCATAGGATAAATCCATGCAGCATCTTAAAAATCAACTAAATAGATAATACTTAAGATATGAACAAAGTCCGATCTGACATTCTGGTCGAGTCATTGCATATGAATACAAATAGGAGGAGGGACCATAACATATGGATACAAATATGAGGAGGAGGGATCGTAGATTATGGATACAAATATGAGGAGGAGGGATCGTAGCATACATACATAAATCACACCAAACTTTACTCAAATACCAACTATATCAACCAGAAAAGTAAATTGTAAGAGGTATGTTTCCAATTTTAATTACTTTCCGATCGATCATTCAGAAACCCAGGCATAAAATACATAAATATCGTCTAAGATCAAAAGAACTGCAAAGTCAACATATAATATCACAGTCTAAGTCGCATTTATATCAACCATTTCCCTTATCCACCTAAAGTGTATGAAATGCAAGGCCAGCAAAAAGAAATACTCGATACATATTGTCCATTTTAATTGTCCTTTTCACGATGTAAATACTTGTAATTATTATGCCGTAGAGATTCCGAATAAAATTTCTTACTTAAATAACAACTACTATGCCACCAATTCATATTATAAGTACTGATAATAACTCTCCTTACCCACATAATATGAACGTAAAGACAAAAATTACTCAACATGTTAGTAGATCTACACAACAACAATATATAAAGTCATATGTATAAGCATTTACAAAACTTGCACGAATCAAGAAGTTTAACCATACAGGCTAAACATTACTTTAAACCTTAAATATGTAGATCATAAATATATTATTTTCCGAAGGATTGAAACTGTATTTGGCATAAGCATTGCCGCTAAGCTACATACATACAAGTTAATGGCATTAGCACTCATACGATTATTGAGTAACAATTTTGAAGCAACATCTATAATGTAATGTTAGAAAAAAAAGGAGAAGTAAATGAAATGAGAAGGATCTAGAATTAACAACAAATGCTGGAATTTGACTCACAGCTTTATTTTACTATATATATCACTGATACAGCTAGGTAAATTATACCAGGAACAAGTTTTACACTTTCAATTACATCCAACAATATTCGGTGATTCTGGATTCAACTGCGATAACATATCATGAAAGAAAATGTTCTTTATCAGGTTCTTGTAGTCGGACATTACTTAATGTGCCAAGTTAAATCTCTTTAGGTGAATATCTATTACACACCGTTAGTGAACAATCATTTCCAACTGCTTCACTTGAAAATCACATCATCATCATCATCTGGAAGCCGGCGAGATCTTGTAAACTGGAGGCCAGTCTCATAGTAGTTTGTGCTGGGCTGGATGCTTTCATAAGAATGAAATTATATGTTGCAGCGACTCATGTGCACATTCAAAATATCGCTTCGTGAAAACAACTTTCCACATTTATCACACTGATGCGACTTGCAGGTAGGATTCACAAGGAAATGATGTTCTTCATGTTGCCGAGCACTACTGCTGCTTGCAAACTTCTGCTTACAATATCTACACAAAATTTTGGATTTACACTTCACAATATGGAGGTTAAAATTTTCTCGTCGCATCAACAACTTTCCACATCTGTCACACAGAAGTATTATATCAGGGGAAGTCTTCATACATTCATATTTTCCAGCACGTGATGATTCTGGTGACACTATAGGTGATGTAGGCGTTGGTGATGACGGGTGCGATGACCTCGGCTTCATTTCCTGTGTAGTAGAATGATTCACTGCTAGTGATCTACCACTAAATGTTTGGCCCATTGCAGGAGAAAAAATAACCCTGGAAGGCTATCCCAATGAGTCTCCGCTATTTAAAGCCCAGAAACAAACTGATGGATTGCTATTTAAATTGCGCCTTATATAGTCTCGAAACCATGATCACATCATATTTACCAATCAAAAGAAGCCGAGTTCTCTTACATACATAAATATGTATTCACATGGACATGCATGGACATGCACTGCACTCACTGAATACACACAGTGGCCACACATGTGACTAAAACTAGCTCCAAATGGATCCAAATACCTTCAATAGCTATAATAGCTCCAACTACTTGCATAGCTCCAACTATCTCCAATAGCCCAAATAAGTTCATTAGCTTCAACTATCTCCAATAGCCCAAATAAGTTCATTAGCTCCAACTAGCTCCAATAGTCCAACTAACTTCATTAACTCCAACTAGCTCCAATAGTCCAACTAACTTCATTAGCTCCACCTAGCCCCAATAGTCCAACTATCTCCAACTAGCTCCAATATCAACAACTGCTACATTATCCCCAACTAACTTCATTAGCTCCAACTAGCTCCAACAGCTCCAACTAGCTCCAATAGTTCCAACTAGCTCCAATAGTTCCAACTGCTATAATAGTCAAACTGATAAAATGACTCAAAATTAATCCAACTGCTAAAATAGCTCCAAACGGCTCCAACTATCCAAATAAATCCAATAGCTCCAACTAGCTCTAATAGCTACAATAGCGTTAACTAGCTTCAGTACTTACAATTAGCTCCAACCTCATCTGACTCTAGCGCCTCAATTACCCCACAGACTCCAAAGCACCAACCGATTTCAGATATAAGATTACACGAAATAAAATAAAAAAAAGTTTATATTCATATTAAAATTTATTTCACAATTTTATACACGTTTCGGTAAAACATATTATTGTATGTAGCCTGCTCTCCTTAGTTAACTAAGTATAGTCAATGTTTCTTTGGTGATGGATACTTTTTCGGCATTTTGAAAAGCAACTAGAAGCCTTAACCTATCGACTAATATATTAGGATCAGCCCATGATGTGTAATCTATCTCGCTTATTGTTATTAATATTTTTAAGCTATCTGAAGTCTTCTGTTTTAACAACCATCTCATTGTCTTCCACGCAGTGATCATCATAAGAATGACCAGGTTTATTTATTTTAACACGATGTTTCCATCGTTTAGGTCTCATCGCTTCAACATATTCTTTAATCTTTTTTATCTTCGGGTGCTTCATTAAAGTCTTTGATGTTTTCAGTAACACAACACTTCCCTTGTTTAGATCTCACAACTTCATCACATTCTTCAATCTTGTCAGTTTCGGACACTTCATTAAAATCTTCGATACCTACGGTTCCATCGTTTAGGTCTCAAAACTTCATCACAGTTCATAATCTTGTGAGCTTTAGGAGCCGCATTACAGTCTTCGATATTGCCAGCTTCGAGTGCTTCATCGAAATCTTTGAAGTTGTCAGCTTCAGCCTGTTCTATGTTGTTCATAATTTAGTGAAGGTAACTTGAATTTGGTGTAAATAAATTTTTTATTTCGAATGAAGACACTACTTTCTTCATTAGATTTCAATTCTATTTCATTAGTGATATCTAGTTAGAGTTGGTAGAACCAGCATTTTCAACTTCGAGATCATAATAATTTTTTAATAATTTATCTTCTTTCCTCTTCTTTGCTGTTGTAGACCTGACCTCGTTATCATTAGATAGCCTGGTTGCACATATCTTGTGATGTTTATTCAACAAATATCTTCGGCCAAAGTATTTCTGACACAGATTGCAACTAAATGGCTTTTGGTAAAGACTTAATGTACACTCTGCTCTGTCATGTCGCTTCGCATTTTTTTTTCCCCTCAAGGTGAACTCCTTGTCGCAATATACACAACTGCATCCTTTCGATAACATTGCTGGCAACGACTCAGAATACATATCAGCTTCTACGACTAATACCAGATGCATATTGGGAGTTTTAATTTGTAACAAATACTTAAATATTATTTTTTAAACATGCCATCAGTGGTAACTAAATTTCCTTTTTTAAAATATGTAGGTTGCAAGTAGTTTCGCTTCATGCTAACATATATCACCACATGCTGTGTCAAAGTTAAGTTTGTGTATAATTAGGTAGGATGCTCTCTCACAGTCACAAGAGATGGAGAGATTCGCTAGATCTCTAGGGGGGAAGAATTCTTTCTCAAGGAAAAGATCAGGTAACATACCGAACTGATGCTGGTAGCGATAAATAATTCATGTTAGCTTCTACAGCCAATACAACTTATATGTTATTTTAATAGTAGACTTATAAAATTCCAACACCAAGAATAAATGTTTCTACTTAGATAAATAAAATCATAAATTGGAGAAGGAGATTTATCAATGTATTTTAATATTAGAATATGTCGTTGCGGATGAATGTGTGTTGACAGCTTTTAACATTTTAATTTTTTTATAACAACTGCCTGCAGTCAGCTAAAGAAAAATAAAGCTATAATAAAATTAATTATCTCCCACGACGGCCAATTTCTTTTCTGATGTAGGTGGGAACCATATATATAGTATATAACTTATGCTAAAGCATATAATATGCTTAAGCATATAATATGCTTAAGCATAAATAAATTTTAATTTTAGATATGTTAACATATATATGCTTCAGCATATGTTTTAAATATATCTAATACAAATATGAAAGCATAAAATATAATATGTTTTACCGAAACGTGTATAAAATTGTGAAATAAATTTTAATATGAATATAAACTTTTTTTATTTTATTTCGTGTAATCTTATATCTGAAATCGGTTGGTGCTTTGGAGTCTGTGGGGTAATTGAGGCGCTAGAGTCAGATGAGGTTGGAGCTAATTGTAAGTACTGAAGCTAGTTAACGCTATTGTAGCTATTAGAGCTAGTTGGAGCTATTGGATTTATTTGGATAGTTGGAGCCGTTTGGAGCTATATTAGCAGTTGGATTAATTTCGAGTCATTTTATCAGTTTGACTATTATAGCAGTTGGAACTATTGTAGCTAGTTGGAACTATTGGAGCTAGTTGGAGCTGTTGGAGCTAGTTGGAGCTAATGAAGTTAGTTGGGGATAATGTAGCAGTTGTTGATATTGGAGCTAGTTGGAGATAGTTGGACTATTGGGGCTAGGTGGAGCTAATGAAGTTAGTTGGACTATTGGAGCTAGTTGGAGTTAATGAAGTTAGTTGGACTATTGGAGCTAGTTGGAGCTAATGAACTTATTTGGGCTATTGGAGATAGTTGAAGCTAATGAACTTATTTGGGCTATTGGAGATAGTTGGAGCTATGCTAGTAGTTGGAGCTATTATAGCTATTGAAGGTATTTGAATCCATTTGGAGCTAGTTTTAGTCACATGTGTGGCCACTGTGTGTATTCAGTGAGTGCAGTGCATGTCCATGCATGTCCATGTGAATACATATTTATGTATGTAAGAGAACTCGGCTTCTTTTGATTGGTAAATATGATGTGATCATGGTTTCGAGAGTATATAAGGCGCAATTTAAATAGCAATCCATCAGTTTGTTTCTGGGCTTTAAATAGCGGAGACTCATTGGGATAGCCTTCCAGGGTTATTTTTTCTCCTGCAATGGGCCAAACATTTAGTGGTGGATCACTAGCAGTGAATCATTCTACTACACAGGAAATGAAGCCGAGGTCATCGCACCCGTCATCACCAACGCCTACATCACCTATAGTGTCACCAGAATCATCACGTGCTGGAAAATATGAATGTATGAAGACTTCCCCCGATATAATACTTCTGTGTGACAGATGTGGAAAGTTGTTGATGCGACGAGAAAATTTTAACCTCCATATTGTGAAGTGTAAATCCGAAATTTTGTGTAGATATTGTAAGCAGAAGTTTGCAAGCAGCAGTAGTGCTCGGCAACATGAAGAACATCATTGCCTTGTGAATCCTACCTCCAAGTCGCATCAGTGTGATAGATGTGGAAAGTTGTTTTCACGAAGCGATATTTTGAATGTGCACATGAGTCGCTGCAACATATAATTTCATTCTTATGAAAGCATCCAGCCCAGCACAAACTACTATGAGACTGGCCTCCAGTTTACAAGATCTCGCCGGCTTCCAGATGATGATGATGATGTGATTTTCAAGTGAAGCAGTTGGAAATGATTGTTCACTAACGGTGTGTAATAGATATTCACCTAAAGAGATTTAACTTGGCACATTAAGTAATGTCCGACTACAAGAACCTGATAAAGAACATTTTCTTTCATGATATGTTATCGCAGTTGAATCCAGAATCACCGAATATTGTTGGATGTAATTGAAAGTGTAAAACTTGTTCCTGGTATAATTTACCTAGCTGTATCAGTGATATATATAGTAAAATAAAGCTGTGAGTCAAATTCCAGCATTTGTTGTTAATTCTAGATCCTTCTCATTTCATTTACTTCTCCTTTTTTTTCTAACATTACATTATAGATGTTGCTTCAAAATTGTTACTCAATAATCGTATGAGTGCTAATGCCATTAACTTGTATGTATGTAGCTTAGCGGCAATGCTTATGCCAAATACAGTTTCAATCCTTCGGAAAATAATATATTTATGATCTACATATTTAAGGTTTAAAGTAATGTTTAGCCTGTATGGTTAAACTTCTTGATTCGTGCAGGTTTTGTAAATGCTTATACATATGACTTTATATATTGTTGTTGTGTAGATCTACTAACATGTTAAGTAATTTTTGTCTTTACGTTCATATTATGTGGGTAAGGAGAGTTATTATCAGTACTTATAATATGAATTGGTGGCATAGTAGTTGTTATTTAAGTAAGAAATTTTATTCGGAATCTCTACGGCATAATAATTACAAGTATTTACATCGTGAAAAGGACAATTAAAATGGACAATATGTATCGAGTATTTCTTTTTTCTGGCCTTGCATTTCATACACTTTAGGTGGATAAGGGAAATTATTGATATAAATGTGACGGACATAGATCTTATGGCTTAGACTGTGATATTATATGTTGACTTTGCAGTTTTTTTGATCTTAGACGATATTTATGTGTTTTATGCCTGGGTTTCTGAATGATCGATCGGAAAGTAATTAAAATTGGAAACATACCTCTAACAATTTACTTTTCTGGTTGATATAGTTGGTATTTGAGTAAAGTTTGGTGTGATTTATGTATGTATTCTACGATCCCTCCTCCTCATATTTGTATCCATAAGCTACGATCCCTCCTCCTCATATTTGTATCCATATGTTATGGTCCCTCCTCCTATTTGTATTCATATGCAATGACTCGACCAGAATGTCAGATCGGACTTTGTTCATATCTTAAGTATTATCTATTTAGTTGATTTTTAAGATGCTGCATGGATTTATCCTATGGTTAAGTCGAGATGTGCTCTTATTTTTTGTATGGCAGGATGGTGAATTGTATTGTCTGTAAATAGTATTTAACTCAAAAAAAATCTTTACTGCAAGAAACATTAAAAGAATGAAAGGAAATAAATAATTAAATGTTTAATTTAAAGAGTTTGTAAGCTGAAGAATGTTGGGTACTGCAGGCTGAGGAATAGGAATGTATGTTATGGTTTGTAGATTTAAAAACTGTCTTTTGACTGATGTTCATGTTGGATTGTTGGGTGGACCTAGTACATATTTAATATGGTGTAGTAAATGTTTATTTATGGTAAATATTTATGGAATTATATTAAGTAGTATGATAATGATGGACTGATAGTATTAAATTTGGCTGCTTTGGAACAATGGCTAGAGTATAGTTATGCATGATTACGACTGACTGATAAAATGGTATGGAATGCTACATAACATTATCAAAGTATTATGTTAGTAGGTTATGTTGGAATGGTAACTTTACGAAAAATAAAGTGGATAATATTACACAAACATGCTGGTGTAAGACTGTCATTTGGAATAGTATTAATGATTTATGGTTCTGCGTAGATATAGTGGCTGGGAGTTTTGAAATTAAATGAGGCGTGCAAAGTCCTATACAGATGTTAATATTTAAGAGGATATGATGCATGTTATTAATAATAGATCATGTCAGCTGGAGGAGATGTATTTTAGTTGTGTTTACCATACAAAGAAATAATCTCGTGATTACATTGGTTAGGTTATGAATCTGCTTTTTCTAGATTTTTTCAAGAATTCTAGGATAGTTGAATGATATGGAGTAGAAGAGAGAGAGACCCTATGTAAGCTGAGTCCTGAGTAAACATGTTGATGATGTGAAGAGTGTTGTAGTGGGGGTAGGGGTTGGCTTTATATGTAGGGATGTGGATGGAATTAGTAGCTTAGTTGTCATCCTGACTCCGAAGAGTGAACATCGCTTGGGAGTTCTCTTCCTTGTTTAACAACAAAGAAATCTGGGGAGAGTATGGATCCTACCCCTAGTTCTTCGAAATCCAGTATGAAGCAAGAATCTCCATTGAAGCATCGGTGTCCGCACTGTAATATGATGTTCTCAACAAGTTTTAATATGAGACGTCATGAGAAGAGTAATTGCCTGAAGAATCCGTCTCGCACTATTGTTTTCTGTAATGAATGCCAGAAGAAGTTTACTCGCAACGATGATTTGAAAAGACACCTGAAGATATGCAGAGGTGAAGACCGCTTGCCTGTAGAACATAATGTGAAAGTTACGATTCCTCAATTTAAACTAGAGGTACCCATGTGCACGGGCTCCAGCATAAAAGAAGATCAGCAGCAACAACCACCCGCATCGTCATCTGGACATAAATATAACACTATGCTTGGTCAGTTACAGACAAATGATAATGGATTTTACTTGGCACAATCTGCATTTGGAGGAGTTCTGAAAGACTATTATTATCTAAATACTTTTATTGAGGCCAAAGATATTTGCACTTTTCTGAGTGATATTGAGCAGAATATAATACAACAGATTATGGATGATACAGCATCGCATGGGCCTTTAAAATATAACTTATGGTTGGATTGTCTATATGGTAAACCGCCACCGCATGAGAATCAAGTGAGCAAGCGTGCTTTCAAGACATCGGCTGCTGCAATTTACGATTCTGACGAAGTAGATCGGTCAGTTAAACAGAGTATAGAAAACCTCTGCATGGAAGAAGAAGAATATATGGGTAAAGGATCTGGTTGGACGCTGAATTCGGTGAACCGTTTGGAGCTGAGAATTAGTCATTTTGACGCAGTATAGATGTATATATCTCTGTGTAGAACTATGTATAGTAAAATTTGTAAATAAAATAAATGTTTCATGTATACTATGTTTTTTTTATTTCCCTTAATTTATCCTGCTTACTTTATGGTGACAACTATAAAAATAAGGATGCATGCATGACCATAACATTTGCTATTAAGATTAATGATATATATGGATACTTAAATATTGTTTACATGAGATACTGAGTTACAATATAAAGAAAATATAATCGCAAAGGAAGGCATGTAAAGAAAACATAAGCGAAACTTAAAAAAACACTCAAAGAAAACATAAGTATAAAGGAAAGCCCTCAAAGAAAATGTAGTCGCAAATGAAAGCCCTCATAGAAATTGTAAGCGCAAATGAAAGCCCTCAAAGAAATTGTAAGCGCAAATGAAAGCCCTCAAGGAAAATGTAAGCGCAAATGAAAGCCCTCAAAGAAATTGTAGTCGCAAATGAAAGCCCTCAAGGAAAATGTAAGCGCAAATGAAAGCCCTCAAAGAAATTGTAGGCGCCAATGAAAGCCCTCAAGGAAAATGTAAGCGCAAATGAAAGCCCTCAAAGAAATTGTAGGCGCCAATGAAAGCCCTCAAAGAAATTGTAGTCGCAATTGAAATCATGTTAAGAAAATGTAAGCTGTGTAAGTCAGTTTGAGTAGAGTGCTACAGTGCACAAGTCTGCAGTATGACTTTGGTGTAAGGTTCGTGATAAGTTTAATGGTAATACTAGGAATATATATATTTTATCTTAGTATTTGGGATGATCACGTGATGCTCATTACGAATAATTAATCTACAGACTCTAGCAGGGGATGAAAGTTAGTATGATTATATAATCAAGTATGGTGGGTGCATACATGAGGTGATAATACAATATGTTGGTGGTCAAGATTAAAGTGGGTGATAACAAAATCTAAGATGGTGGTGGTGTGGATGTGTTATAAGTCAAATGTGATGATATAGTCCAAGATGGCGGGAAGTTCAGGGTGTCGACAGTAATGTGATGATGCCAAGATAGTGTTGGCGACAAGATGGCGAACATAAATGCTATAATCCAATATAGTGGAAAGTTCAAGGTGAGGGACATATTTAAGATGTTATAGGTCAAGACAGTACTACACTCCAGCAGGGCAGAATTAAACTAATATATAACACCCTCTGGCAAATTATGTGTGTACTAAGTGATACTAGTGCTCCTAGTAGTGAATATTGAAAACAAGATGGCGGCTGCACTTGGCTAGACATTAGCGCTCCTGGCTGCGAATATTGAAAACAAGATTGGTGCAGTACTCGGCTATACACTAGCGCTCCTGGTAGCGAATTTTGAAAACAAGATGGCCGCTGCACACTATGCTAGACACTAGCGCTCCTGGTAGCGAATACGGAAAACAAGATGGCGGCCGCACTCTGCTAGACACTTGTGCTCCTGGTAGCGAGTATTGAAACAATGATAAAAATATATGTCGTATAATTCTCGAAAATATGATGCTATTATTACTTTCAATAAAAATATTACAAGTCCGAATATGTGTGTTAATGTTTTATATATTACCTTATTTAATTCTTAGATCGGTAATTGTCTTGATAGCCGAGCGGTTAAAGGCGTATGTTTTCCAACCTAAAGGTCAGAGCTGTGTGAACGATGGTTCGAATCTCAGCTGTACCGAATGTATTTTGTATAAAAACAATATTTTAAATATATTGATAAGGACCATGATAACATTGGTATGTAATGAAATATCGGCCTTATGTGTCTGAATAGAGCGATGGTGATGCTCTCTAGGAACAAACATCAGAAACAAAGATGGGGAAATCCAAGATGGCGGAACATAATGTAAAATCAAGATGGCGGGCGCCAGCAGAGAAGAAAAAAATTCAGGATGGCGATAGTAACAACATCCAAGATGGCGGCCTCCAGCAGACGAAAACAAATGATTGTTGTGATGTCATAAACAAAGATGGCGATCGTAACGAAAATTGCAACAGGTGTGATTAAAATGGCGGCTATGACTTCATAATATTAAATACTGGAAAACAAAATGGTTGAAAGTTCTAGAATTTAAAATGGCGGCCGGAAATGACGTAATCCAAGATCCGGATATGGGTGGGTAGGTAAGGGGGATACCAACCCGCAATGGGGAGATTTGCGGATAGGTAAGGATGATACCAAGCCTCTATGGGGAGATTTGCGGATACTTAGAAAATTTCGGGAATGGGGAAATTTTGTAGGGATATTTTGTAGGAAAATGGGAAATTTTGGGGTAAATTTTTTGGGAAAAACGGGAAATTTTGAGGAAAATTGGCCGAAAATCGGGAAATTTCCGGGAAATCGATGATGACGTCAGGGGTCATAGGTCATAACAGTGACGTCAGAGGTCAAAGGTCATGAATCCTGAATCCTTTGCCACCAGCCACTGTGCTCGCATCGGCATAACCTAACTTCTCACGCACGCATATGTTTTTTTTTTCATTAAGTGGGACACAACATTATTTCAAATATTTTATTAAAATTAATTACCTTATCTAATTCAAATTCGAGACATCATCATTTGATAAACATAGTCCGATCCACAGGCTGGATACAGTTCTCTGTGTTTTAAAAGTGTAACATTTTTCTGTGTGTTATGAAAACTGAAAAAAAAAAAACACACAAAAAGTAAAAGAGAACAGTTATTAGGTTTACAATGTAAAAGTAACATAATGTCAGTACCAGTGACAGAAAGATACTGTCACAGATCGGTAACTGTATTGCAGAAGAAGTTGTATGGTAGTCCCGTAGTTCATAGGATTTATGTTCTGTATTTCAGGAAAAAAAATACGTTCAGGTACTAGATAACTGTTCTCTTTAAAAATTTATTATTATGACCATTAAAAAGACTATATATTCCTTTACGATAAGGCCTTATTATTTGTAGTATTTTTATTAATAGTAATGCTTTTTTATTTTGTGTTTAGTGTGATTTTGGAGTCCGCTTACTCGTTGTATGACCAAGCATTTTCGTGCAACTTCTACACAATAATGCTGTACGCTGTCGTGGTAAGTATAGTCATTTTATTTAATAATAATTTACTTTAATATTTTGTGATAATTTAAATGTAGGAATACATTTGTGTGTATGAATTACCTATATGAACGCAAAATTACTTTTTTTTCTATACAGCCCAAGTAAGATCGAGATTCTTTTCTTGATTTTGTAATGGTCAGTTTACTAACTGTTAAATTCAGGGTCATGGGCTTAAGTATCTTTTGTTTGTAAGTCATGTTACACTAAGGCGGTTAGCATGGGGCTGAAACTTTAATATATTTAAAATAACAATCTTGATGGTTCAACATGACACGGACCATTTATTTCCCTTTGTTACGTCATTGTAGCTATAAGAAAAAACACAAATACTGAAGGAAAGGAAAAAAAATTGAACCTATTAAATGTGATATAATTTTATTTCAACTATACTTTTTTCAGGCGCGTTTAAATAATTGAAATGAGAGAATTTTTACGAGGCGTGCACCATGCAACGAAATTTACACAGGATTTAAAAAGGCTAAATACAAAGAAAGCTTCTTGCTAATAAAAATTATGTATGATTTTAAATCTTGTACTATAATGATTGATATTGAATACGTGTTCATATAGTTAAAACATATTTATTTATTGCATTTATTGCATTTTAAAGTTTATTTATGTATGTTAGGCTAGATTATACTTCTTTAGACGCGTTATGAAAAACTGATAAGAATGAATTTTTACGATGCGCGTGCAGAATGTAAAAAAATAACAGGATGAAAAAAGTCTACATACAAATAAAAATCATAATTATGCTTTTAAATAATTTACTTTAGTGTTTATCATTGAATACTCGTTCATACAATTGAAAATATTAATATATTGTGTATATTAGTGATAAAAATTGTGTTTATAAACATTTCATGTGTATTTCTAAGTGTATTTATATATGTGAGGAATGTATGACGATGCGAGGTTGCTTGTAAGCTTCCATTGTTTCTAATAGGGAGTGTGTGTGTGGAAGGTTTAGTAGTCTCCTGGCCGTTTTCATGGGAGTGTTTGTGAGGTAATGTTCACGTATGTCAATTTATTTGCATTATAAATTATGCTTTATTACATCCTTACTAAATAAATAATAATTAAAATCAAATAAAATTGAATAATAACCCAGAATATTTATAGATTTCAATTATTAATTATATTTTATATAAAATATTTGACTAAATTAATAATTTATTTTATACATGTGTTTATATTGATATTGAATATACTGAGTATTTATTTTAATATTTTAGTTTGATTGATTTTATTTTTCACCAACAGTATTTATATAATTCTAGGCCTTGTATTATTTTATTTCTATTATTATTTTGAATGCAAATTAAAGTTTGTTTTAATTACTCAATGTATAAGTACACGCTCACATTTTTCTTAAAATTGTGTATTTTTGTGTGACGGGGCTATTTCATTCACGCTGGTTCAGGATGAAGAAAATATATTTTAAAAATACGAACTAAACCAATCATTATGACAGTTATATTGCATACCTATATATTTATTTTTACATGCATTTTAATTACGTGCCCAACTTTAGCTCAGCAGTTAGAGCTTCTGGTTATCAAAGCCAATAGTCACCTCCATGTTGCGGAAGGCAGCGGTGACCCATTGCAGTATCATCTCGGTAGCCCAGCTACAACATAGCCCTCTCCCCGCGGCGTCGCCTGGGGATGCCAACGGGCTTCTGGGGAGAACAGCCACTTATAATCATCATAGATTACCGACAGATAATTTAAATCAATTATGCGTTAACTTGGCATACAAATCAGCTACAATATAAAACAAATAAAATAATTTATTATTACTGATATGTTGTATTTTATAAAGTATGTATAAACCTTTTCGAAAATATCTTTGCAAGAAGTCTCAACTGAATTTATTTTCATATTTGTATGTATGTATACATATATATGTATATATGTGCAAGTTACATCGATCTTATTTATTTCAGGGAACCATATTCAACATGTTCACAATCGGTGAGTAAAATAATCTCAAATATATATTCTGTATTTGTAAACTCGTTTCCAGAATAAATGCTGTGTTATCAGTATTAAACTATTTTGGCATGGCCCCTTGAGAAAACTGTTTCATTCGCTGTCAGCGTTCACTACTGGAATAAAGTATGTATCATAATTTCCTCCCATTGTTTCTTTATCAAGATTTAGGCTAGACGTTACTATCAATGTACAAATTACAAAATAGTTTATATAACTTTTGCAATGGGTCGTAGATTTATTTATATTTATAATATTCCCTTTTAATGGGATTTTCTAACCTGCAACAAAATTTAGTAAGTACAAAATACACTAACATTTATTAGTTTTGGATAGCTTATAAAATCATTAGATAACCTGCTCGTCATCGAGTGTTTAGAGCGTTAAATAGCACGTGCAGTGTGCTCCTGCGTATTGCTGAAAGAAAATTCTGATAAAAAATCAATACCATATTACTAGAAAGAAAATTCAACTAATTTACTTATGTAGTTATTTACGTAAATATTCAGTGGAGTCTCGATAATCCGAACTTTGGTAATCCGAAAGTCCGTTTAATCCTAAACCGAAAGTAAAAAAAAAAACTAATGTTACAATAATATCAAGTGATACTAAATAATACATATAAAGTATATTCCAGAAAGAAACCATTAAAACTGAAAGTCAGACAATGTACTGAAATGAACCACTGGCCGGTCGTAGGAACAACTTAAAGGTAGGTACTGCGGCACTAGGCAGCGTTCCGCTCCCTTGTCACCCATTTCGTCCCGAGATTTGGTTATAAACTGTGTAATCACACGTAATAATACATATCTTTGTAATCACATTTAAGATTATATAAAGAATGATTTCGTTTAATCCAAAAATAAGTTAATCTGCTAAGGGTCTGGTCACAATCATTCTGGATTATTGGGACTCCACTTACTTAAGACTAGTAAATACGTGGTCTCCTCAATTCTGTGGTGCCATGATATTTACAAAATTATACCTAAACTAGCACCAAAACGTGGGCAAACATGCCAAAAATGTAGATGAGGCAGAAACGTCGAAAAACATAGGACGGAATTTTTTTTTTTTTGCTTGAGCTTTGCTTGTTAAAAGTGGGACACTGGATCCACTTCTTTCCTTCCAGCGTTCACCCAGCAATCGATTAATTAAACGTGTGCACATACAGACTGTAACAATCTTCGGTCGGAAAAGATTGTTCTGTGTTCCCTGGGACGGCGATGCAGGTCTAGAGCTCCAAACGACCTCCTTTTTGGATACAGTCTGTCTGGACGCCATTCTCGATACGGACGTTACTACAGTCCGCTGGTCCACACATAAAATAAGAATCTGCAAAACTCCACATTTAAATATTTATTCATTGATAAGTTTTTAACGCCTGGAAAGCCGGGTGGTGTAGCACGATGGTGCATGCACTAGTGAGGTGCACAGTGTCACATCGCACCACATCTCCAGAGCTACAGCCAACACTCGTCCTACTGCCACTATGTGCTTATAGTGCAAATTTTGAACTGTGCACCCGAGCATTGATAAGGCATCACACAATGTTAATAAGATATTGTATTTCCCTCTTTCAATTTTTCCCATTAAATTTGAAAACACTGGTTTCAATATATACAGGAATCTTCATAAATTAACGAAAATCGTTGTAAAATTTCTGTTCCTGAACTTAATTTCTTTGAACATGAGCTAACAAGAAACATTTTGTCAAGTTTACAGAAAAAAACTCGTACATGTTTACCCTGTTTATACCTTGAAAGCAAAAATCCTTTCAAGTTTCTACGAAGATTAAGTTATCTGGAAATACAAAGAACCGTTAGTTTATTTAAGAGGCAATCTTCGTTAAAAAGTCAGTATTAACTTCAAAACAATGCACCATAGAGAGATCCAGTGTCGTGAGTTCCCGGACTTATGCTCAGTGTCGTTTCTGCCCCCTGTTGACACCCACAGTTGTGTAGACGCTGTGTGCAGTACGGCATGTGCACAGGGCCGATTCTGTTCTGCCTACTGTTGACACCCACAGTTGTGTAGACGCTGCGTGCAGTACGGCATGTGCACAGGGCCGATCCTGTTCTGCCTCCTGTTGACACCCACAGTTGTGTAGACGCTGCGTGCAGTACGGCATGTGCACAGGGCCGATCCTGTTCTGCCCCATGTTGACAACCACAGTTGTGTAGACGCTGCGTGCAGTACGGCATGTGCACAGGGCCGATCCTGTTCTGCCTCCTGTTGACAGCCACAGTTGTGTAGACGCTGTGTGCAGTACGGCATGTGCACAGGGCCGATCCTGTTCTGCCCCATGTTGACAGCCACAGTTGTGTAGACGCTGTGTGCAGTACGGCATGTGCACAGGGCCGATCCTGTTCTGCCCCATGTTGACAACCACAGTTGTGTTGACGCTTCGTGCAGTACGACATGTGCACAGGGCCGATCCTGTTCTGCCTCCTGTTGACACCCACAGTTGTGTA
Source organism: Bacillus rossius redtenbacheri (assembly GCF_032445375.1). NCBI lineage: Eukaryota > Metazoa > Arthropoda > Insecta > Phasmatodea > Bacillidae > Bacillus > Bacillus rossius. Next base: position 229,808,371 of record NC_086330.1, read on the forward strand.
GACGCTGCGTGCAGTACGGCATGTGCACAGGGCCGATCCTGTTCTGCCTCCTGTTGACACCCACAGTTGTGTAGACGCTGCGTGCAGTACGGCATGTGCACAGGGCCATTTCTGTTCTGCCTCCTGTTGACACCCACAGTTGTGTAGACGCTGCGTGCAGTACGGCATGTGCACAGGGCCGATCCTGTTCTGCCTCCTGTTGACAGCCACAGTAGTGTAGACGCTGTGTGCAGTACGGCATGTGCACAGGGCCGATCCTGTTCTGCCTCCTGTTGACACCCACAGTTGTGTAGACGCTGTGTGCAGTACGGCATGTGCACAGGGCCGATCCTGTTCTGCCCCATGTTGACAGCCACAGTTGTGTAGACGCTGTGTGCAGTACGGCATGTGCACAGGGCCGATCCTGTTCTGCCCCATGTTGACAACCACAGTTGTGTAGACGCTGCGTGCAGTACGGCATGTGCACAGGGCCGATCCTGTTCTGCCTCCTGTTGACAGCCACAGTTGTGTAGACGCTGTGTGCAGTACGGCATGTGCACAGGGCCGATCCTGTTCTGCCTCCTGTTGACAGCCACAGTTGTGTAGACGCTGTGTGCAGTACGGCATGTGCACAGGGCCGATCCTGTTCTGCCCCATGTTGACAGCCAAAGTTGTGTAGACGCTGTGTGCAGTACGGCATGTGCACAGGGCCGATCCTGTTTTGCCCCATGTTGACAACAACAGTTGTGTAGACGCTGCGTGCAGTACGGCATGTGCACAGGGCCGATCCTGTTCTGCCTCCTGTTGACAGCCACAGTTGTGTAGACGCTGTGTGCAGTACGGCATGTGCACAGGGCCGATCATGTTCTGCCTCCTATTGACACCCACAGTTGTGTTGACACTGTGTGCAGTACGGCATGTGCACAGGGCCGAAACTGTTCTGCCTCCTGTTGACAGCCACAGTTGTGTAGACGCTGTGTGCAGTACGGCATGTGCACAGGGCCGATCCTGTTCTGCCCCATGTTGACAACCACAGTTGTGTAGACGCTGCGTGCAGTACGGCATGTGCACAGGGCCGATCCTGTTCTGCCTCCTGTTGACACCCACAATTGTGTAGACGCTGCGTGCAGTACGGCATGTGCACAGGGCCGATCCTGTTCTGCCTCCTGTTGACACCCACAGTTGTGTAGACGCTGCGTGCAGTACGGCATGTGCACAAGGCCATTCCTGTTCTGCCTCCTGTTGACACCCACAGTTGTGTAGATGCTGCGTGCAGTACGGCATGTGCACAGCGCCGATCCTGTTCTGCCCCCTGTTGACACCCACAGTTGTGTAGACGCTGCGTGCAGTACAGCATGTGCACAGGGCCGATCCTGTTCTTCCTCCTGTTGACACCCACAGTTGTGTAGACGATGCGTGCAGTACGGCATGTGCACAGGGCCGATCCTGTTCTGCCTCCTGTTGACACCCACAGTTTTGTAGACACTGTGTGCAGTACGGCATGTGCACAGGGCCGATCCTGTTCTGCCTACTGTTGATACCCACAGTTGTGTAGACGCTGTGTGCAGTACGGCATGTGCACAGGGCCGATCCTGTTCTGCCTCCTGTTGAAACCCACAGTTTTGTAGACGCTGTGTGCAGTACGGCATGTGCACAGGGCCGATCCTGTTCTGCCCCCGGTTGACACCCACAGTTGTGTAGACACTGCGTGCAGTACGGCATGTGCACGGGGCCGATCCTGTTCTGCCCCCTGTTGATAACCACAGTTGTGTAGATGCTGCATACAGTACGGCATGTGCACGGGGCCGATCCTGTTCTGCCCCCTGTTGATACCTACAGTTGTGTAGACGCTGTGTGCAGTATGGCATGTGCACAGGGCCGATCCTGTTCTGCCCCCTGTTGACACCCACAGTTGTGTAGACGCTATGTGCAGTACGACATGTGTACAGGGCCGATCCTGTTCTGCCTCCTGTTGACACCCACAGTTGTGTAGACGCTGTGTGCAGTACGGCATGTGCACAGGGACGATCCTGTTCTGCCTCCTGTTGTAACCCACAGTTGTGTAGACGCTGTGTGCAGTACAGCATGTGCACAGGGCAGATCCTGTTTTGCACCCTGTTGATACCCACAGTTGTTTAGACGCTGTGTGCAGTACGGCATGTGTGCGGCACGATCCTGTTCTGCCCCCTTTTGATACCCACAGTTGTGTAGACGCTGAGTGCAGTACGGCATGTGCACAGGGCCGATCCTGTTCTGCCCCCTGTTGACATCCACAGTTGTGTAGACGCTCTGTGCAGTACGGCATGTGCACAGGGCCGATCCTGTTCTGCCCCCTGTTGACACCCACAGTTGTGTAGACGCTGCGTGCAGTACGGCATGTGCACAGGGCTGATCCTGTTCTGCCCCCTATTTACACACACAGTTGTGTAGACGCTGCGTGCAGTACGGCATTTGCACAGGGCCGATCCTGTTCTGCCCCCTGTTGACACCCACAGTTGTGTAGACGCTGCGTGCAGTACGGCATGTGCAGAGGCCGATCCTGTTCTGACCCCTGTTGATACTCACAGTTGTGTAGACACTGCGTGCAGTACGGCTTGTGCACAGGGCCGATCCTGTTCTGCTCCCTGTTGACACCCACAGTTGTGTAGACGCTGTGTACAGTACGGCATGTGCATAGGGCCGATCCGGTTCTGCCCCCTGTTGACACCCACAGTTGTGTAGACGCTGCGTGCAGTACGGCATGTGCACAGGGCCGATCCTGTTCTGCCCCCTGTTTACACCCACAGTTGTGTAGACGCTGTGTGCAGTACGGCATGTGCACAGGGCCGAACCTTTTTTGCCCCCTGTTTATACCCTCAGTTGTTTAGATGCTGCGTGCAGTACGATATGTGCACGGCACGATCCTGTTCTGCCCCCTTTTGATACCCACAGTTGTGTAGACGCTGTTTGCAGTACGGCATGTGCACAGGGCCGATCCTGTTCTGCCCCCTGTTGACACCCACAGTTGTGTAGACGCTGTGTGCAGTACGGCATGTGCACAGGGCCGATCCTGTTCTGCCCCCTGTTGACACCCACAGTTGTGTAGACGCTGCATGCAGTACGGCATGTGCACAGAGCCGATCATGTTCTGCCCCCTATTTACACCCATAGTTGTGTAGACGCTGTGTGCATTACGGCATGTGCACAGGGCCGATCCTGTTCTGCCCCCTGTTGACACCCACAGTTGTGTAGACGCTGCGTGCAGTACGGCATGTGCACAGGGTCGATCCTGTTCTGTCCCCTGTTGATACTCACAGTTTTGTAGACGCTGTGTGCAGTACGGCATTTGCACAGGGCCGATCCTGTTCTGCCCCCTTTTGATACCCACAGTTGTGTAGACGCTGTGTGCAGTACGGCATGTGCACATAGCCGATCCTGTTCTGCCCCCTGTTGACACCCACAGTTGTGTAGATGCTGCATGCAGTACGGCATGTGCACAGGGACGATCCTGTTCTGCCTCCTGTTGACACCCACAGTTGTGTAGACGCTGTGTGCAGTACGGCATGTGCACAGGGCCGATCCTGTTCTGCCTACTGTTGACAGCCACAGTACTGTAGACGCTGTGTGCAGTACGGCAAATGCACAGGCCGATCCTGTTCTGCCCCATGTTGACAACCACAGTTGTGTAGACGCTGCGTACAGTACGGCATGTGCACAGGGCCGATCCTGTTCTGCCTACTGTTGACACCCACAGTTGTGTAGACGCTGCGTGCAGTACGGCATGTGCACAAGGCCGATCCTGTTCTGCCTCCTGTAAACACCCACAGTTGTGTAGACGCTGCGTGCAGTACGGCATGTGCACAGGGCCATTCCTGTTCTGCCTCCTGTTGACACCCACAGTTGTGTAGACGCTGCGTGCAGTACGGCATGTGCACAGGGCCGATCCTGTACTGCCTCCTGTTGACACCCACAGTTGTGTAGACGCTGCGTGCAGTACGGCATGTACACAGGGAAATTCCTGTTCTGCCCCCTGTTGACATCCACAGTTGTGTAGACGCTGCGTGCAGTACGGCATGTGCACAGGGCCGATCCTGTTCTGCCTCTTGTTGACACCCACAGTTGTGTAGACGCTGCGTGCAGTACGGCATGTGCACAGGGCCGATCCTGTTCTGCCTCCTGTTGACACCCACAGTTGTGTAGACGCTGTGTGCAGTACGGCATGTGCACAGGGCCGATCCTGTTTTGCCCCCTGTTGATACTCACAGTTGTGTAGACGCTGCGTGCAGTACGGCATGTGCACAGGGCCGATCCTGTTCTGCCCCCTGTTTACACCCACAGTTGTGTAGAAGCTGTGTGCAGTACGGCATGTGCACAGGGCCGATCCTGTTCTGCCCCCTCTTGACACCCACAGTTGTGTAGACACTGCGTGCAGTACGGCATGTGCACAGGGCCGATCCTGTTCTGCCTCCTGTTTACACCCACAGTTGTGTAGACGCTGCGTGCAGTACGGCATGTGCACAGGGCCGATCCTGTTCTGCCCCCTTTTGATACCTACAGTTGTGTAGACGCTGCGTGCAGTACGGCATGTGCACAGGGCCGATCCTGTTCTGCCTCCTGTTGATACCCACAGTTGTGTAGACGCTGCGTGCAATACGGCATGTGCACAGGGCCGATCCTCTTCTGCCCCCTGTTTACACCCACAGTTGTGTAGACGCTGCGTGCAGTACGGCATGTGCACAGGGCCGATCCTGTTCTGCCCCCTGTTGACACACACAGTTGTGTAGACGCTACGTGCAGTACGGCATGTGCACAGGGCCGATCCAGTTCTGCCTCCTGTTGATACCCACAGTTGTGTAGACGCTGCGTGCAGTACGGCATGTGCACAGGGCCGATCCAGTTCTGCCTCCTATTTACACCCACAGTTGTATTTACGCTGCGTGCAGTACGGCATGTGCACAGGGCCGATCCTGTTCTGCCTCCTCTTGACCCCCTCAGTTGTGTAGACGCTGCGTGCAGTACAGCATGTGCTCAGGGCCGATCCTGTTCTGCCCCCTGTTGATACCCACAGTTGTGTAGACGCTGCATGCAGTACGGCATGTGCACAGGGCCATTTTTTGTTCTGCCTCCTGTTGACACCCACAGTTGTGTAGACGCTGCGTGCAGTACGGCATGTGCACAGGGCCGATCCTGTTCTGCCTCCTGTTGACAGCCACAGTTGTGTAGACGCTGCGAGCAGTACGGCATGTGCACAGGGCTTATCCTTATCTGCCTCCTGTTGACACCCACAGTTGTGTAGACGCTGTGTGCAGTACGGCATGTGCACAGGGCCGATCCTGTTATGCCCCATGTTGACAGCCACAGTTGTGTAGACGCTGTTTGCAGTACGGCATGTGCACAGGGCCGATCCTGTTCTGCCCCATGTTGACAACCACAATTGTGTAGATGCTGCATGCAGTACGGCATGTGCACAGGGCCGATCCTGTTCTGCCTCCTGTTGACACCCACATATGTGTAGACGCTGCGTGCAGTACGGCATGTGCACAGGGCCGATCCTGTTCTGCCTCCTGTTGACACCCACAGTTGTGTAGACGCTGCGTGCAGTACGGCATGTGCACAGAGCCGATCCTGTTCTGCCTCCTGTTGACACCCACATTTGTGTAGACGCTGTGTGCAGTACGGCATGTGCACAGGGCCGATCCTGTTTTACCCCCTGTTGATACCCACAGTTGTGTAGACGCTGTGTGCAGTACGGCATGTGCACAGGGCCGATACTGTTCTGCCCCATGTTGACAGCCGTAGTTGTGTAGACGCTGTGTGCAGTACGGCATGTGCACAGGGCCGATCCTGTTCTGCCCCATGTTAAAAACCACTGTTGTGTAGATGCTGCGTGCAGTACTGCATGTGCACAGGGCCGATCCTGTTATGCCTCCTGTTGACAGCCACAGTTGTGTAGACGCTGTGTGCAGTACGGCATGTGCACAGGGCCGATCCTGTTCTGCCTCATGTTGACACCCACAGTAGTGTAGACGTTGTGTTTAGTACGGCATGTGCACAGGGTCGATCCTTTTCTGCCTCCTGTTGACAGCCACATTTGTGTAGACGCTGTGTGCAGAACGGCATGTGCACAGGGCCGATCCTGTTCTGCCCCATGTTGATAACCACAGTTGTGTAGACGCTGCGTGCAGTACGGCATGTGCACAGGGCCGATCCTGTTCTACCTCCTGTTGACACCCACAGTTGTGTAGACGCTGCGTGCAGTACGGCATGTGCACAGGGCCGATCCTGTTCTGCCTCCTGTTGACACCCACAGTTGTGTAGATGCTGCGTGCAGTACAGCATGTGCACAGGGCCGATCCTGTTCTGCCCCCTGTTGACACCCACAGTTGTGTAAAAGCTGCGTGCAGTACGGCATGTGCACAGGGCCGATCCTGTTCTGCCTCCTGTTGACACCCACAGTTGTGTAGACGCTGCGTGCAGTACGGCATGTGCACAGGGCCGATCCTGTACTGCCTCCTGTTGACACCCACAGTTGTGTAGACGCTGCATGCGGTACGACATGTGCACAGGGCCATTCCTGTTCTGCCTCCTGTTGACACCCACAGTTGTGTAGACGCTGCGTGCAGTACGGCATGTGCACCGGCCGATCCTGTTTGCCTCCTGTTGACACTCACAGTTGTGTAGACACTGCGTGCAGTACGGCATGTGCACAGGGCCGATCCTGTTCTGCCTCCTGTTGACACCCACAGTTGTGTAGACGCTGCGTGCAGTACAGCATGTGCACAGAGCCGATCCTGTTCTGCCCCCTGTTGATACCCACAGTTGTGTAGAAGTTGTGTGCAGTACGACATGTGCACAGGGCCGATCCTGTTCTGCCTCCTGTTGACACCCACAGTTTTGTAGACGTTGTTTGCAGTACAGCATGTGCACAGGGCCGATCCTGTTCTGCCTCCTGTTGACACCCACAGTTGTGGAGACGCTGTGTGCAGTACGGCATGTGCACAGGGCCGATCTTGTTCTGCCTCCTGTTGATACCCACAGTTGTGTAGACGCTGCGTGCAGTACGGCATTTGCACAGGGCCGATCCTGTTCTGCCCCCTGTTGACACCCACAGTTATGTAGACGCTGCGTGCAGTACGGCATGTGCACAGGGCCGATCCTGTTCTGCCCCCTGTTGACACCCACAGTTGTGTAGACGCTGCGTGCAGTACGGCATGTGCGCAGGGCCGATCCTGTTCTGCCCTCTTTTGATACCCACAGTTGTGTAGACGCTAGGTGCAGTACGGCATGTGCACAGGGCCGATCCTGTTCTGCCCCCTGTTGACACCCACAGTTGTGTAGACGCTGTGTGCAGTACGGCATGTGCACAGGGCCGATCCTGTTCTGCCCCCTGTTGACACCCACAGTTGTGTAGACGCTGAGTGCAGTACGGCATGTGCACAGGGCCGATCCTATTCTGCCTCCTGTTGACAGCCACAGTTGTGTAGACGCTGTGTGCAGTACGGCATGTGCACAGGGCCGATCCTGTTCTGCCTCCTGTTGACAGTCACAGTTGTGTAGACGCTGTGTGCAGTACGGCATGTGCACAGGGCCGATCCTGTTCTGCCCCATGTTGACAACCACAGTTGTGTAGACGCTGCGTGCAGTACGGCATGTGCACAGGGCTGATCCTGTTCTGCCTCCTGTTGACACCCACAGTTGTGTAGACGCTGCGTACAGTACGGCATGTGCACAGGGCCGATCCTGTTTTGCCTCCTGTTGACACGCACAGTTGTGTAGACGCTGCGTGCAGTACGGCATGTGCACAGGGCCATTCCTCTTCTGCCTCCTGTTGACACCCACATGTGTGTAGACGCTGCGTGCAGTACGGCATGTGCACAGGGCCGATCCTGTACTGCCTCCTGTTGACACCCACAGTTGTGTAGACGCTGCGTGCAGTACGGCATGTTCACAGGGCCCTTCCTGTTCTGCCTCCTGTTGACACCCACTGTTGTGTAGACGCTGCGTGCAGTACGGCATGTGCACAAAGCCGATCCTGTTCTGCCTCCTGTTGACACCCACAATTGTGTAGACGCTGCGTGCAGTACGGCATGTGCACAGGGCCGATCCTGTTCGGCCTCCTGTTAACACCCACAGTTGTGTAGACGCTGCGTGCAGTACGGCATGTGCATAGGCCCGATCCTGTTCTGCCCCCTGTTGATACCCACAGTTGTGTAGAAGTTGTGTGCAGTACGGCATGTGCACAGGGCCGATCCTGTTCTGCCTCCGTTTGACACCCACAGTTGTGTAGACGCTGTGTGCAGTACGGCATGTGCACAGGGCCGATCCTGTTCTGCCTCCTGTTGACACCCCCAATTTTTTTGACGCTGTGTGCAGTACGGCATGTGCACAGGGCTGATCGTGTTCTGCCCCCTGTTGACACCCACAGTTGTGTAGACACTGCGTGCAGTACGGCATGTGCACGGGGCCGATCCTCTTTTGCCCCCTGTTGATACCCACAGTTGTGTAGACGCTGCGTGCAGTACGGCATGTGCACGGGGCCGATCCTGTTCTGCCCCCTGTTAATACCCACAGTTGTGTAGACGCTGTGTGCAGTATGGCATGTGCACAGGGCCGATTCTGTTCTGCCCCCTGTTGACACCCACAGTTGTGTAGACGCTGAGTGCAGTACGGCATGTGTACAGGGCCGATCCTGTTCTGCCCCCTGTTGACACTCACAGTTGTGTAGACGCTATGTGCAGTACGACATGTGCACAGGGCCGATCCTGTTTTGCCTCCTGTTGAAACCCACAGTTGTGTAGACGCTGTGTGCAGTACGGCATGTGCACAGGGCCGATCCTGTTTTACCCCCTGTTGATTCCCACAGTTGTTTAGACGCTGCGTGCAGTACGGCATGTGCACAGGGCCGATCCTGTTTTGCCCCTGTTGATACCCACAGTTGTGTAGACGCTGTGTGCAGTACGGCATGTGCACAGAGCCGATCCTGTTCTGCCCCCTGTTGACACCCACAGTTGTGTAGACACTGCGTTCATTACTGCATGTGCACGGGGCCGATCCTGTTCTGCCCTTTGTTGATATCCACAGTTGTGTAGATGCTGTTTGCAGTATGGCATGTGCACAGGGCCGATCCTGTTCTGCCCCCTGTTAATACCCACAGTTGTGTAGACGCTGTGTTCAGTACGGCATGTGCACAGGGCCGATCCTGTTCTGCCTCCTTTTGACACTCACAGTTGTGTAGACGCTGTTTGCAGTACGACATGTGCACAGGGCCGATCCTGTTCTGCCTCCTGTTGACACCCACAGTTTTGTAGACGGTGTGTGCTGTACGGCATGTGCACAGGGCCGATCCTGTTTTGCCTTCTGTTGATACCCACAGGTCTTAAGACGCTGCTTGCAGTACGGCATGTGCACGGCACGATCCTGTTCTGCCCCCTTTTGATACCCACAGTTGTGTAGACGCTGAGTGCATTACGGCATGTGCACAGGGCCGATCCTGTTCTGCCCC